>NC_056744.1:200590055-200917555 GCF_019279795.1 Protopterus annectens
TGTAACTACAGACATTTCCGACTTTAGGGAGCAGTGTCGATGTGGATAGAAGTGGAGGATCTGTGGAACAGAAAAGGGTGACAGAAACACACAGTTAAGAGATGTTGACTCTTAGAAATACTTTCAACTCTGTCAATCATCTGTGATCCTCTAGGACCACTACAAGTATTTACAGAGAATGCCACAGTGATATGGTACATAAAGGGGGGGGGGGGTGCAGATGTTTCCCTCTTTACAGACTCACCATGGTAAGATCAGATGTAGCTTTTTTCAGACGATCTCACTCTACAGGTATCTTGTATCTTGTCAAAACAAAATTATATGGTAAACAAGCTGAGCAGGAGCAGGACCTGGACAATCCCTTATAGATGGAAATTAAATCAAATCATCTTCCAGGAACTGATCAAGATGTGGGGAACATCTCAAATAGATCTTTCACCTCCACTCACAACAATCAGTTGTCAAAATACTGCTCCAACATTGTACCAGAAGGCTTGGAAGGCTGATGCTTTTTCTTTTACTTGGGTAGGAATGTTCTTGTATGCTTTTTCATTCTTTCCACTAATATCCAGGGTCATTCTGAAGATTCAGGAAGACTCCAAAGATCATTGTGATGACTTCCTGCAGCCCAGAGAACAGTGATTTTTCCTATCTTTTGGAAATGATCAGGGGGAGGTGCCACAAGCTTCTTCACATACAGGACCTACTCACAAGACAAGGAATGTTTGATGCATCCCATTCAAAACAACTGCAACTGTCTGAATGGTAACATTTTAATACCTTTTAGACACCTGTTTTCTGAGGATGTGCAGCAGGTATTAAAAGAGGCAAGGAAGCCTGCTACTAGAAAATCAAATGTTAGCAAATGGAAAGGATTTTCTAGTTGATGCCAAGACAGGAACCAACACCTTTTCTGGCCTAGTGTTTCTCTGGTTCTAAATTATTTTGTTTGAATTGCTGTTCTCTGGGTCTGTCTTACTCCGCCATCAGAGCTCATTTCCGTGCCTTTTCAGCATTCTGTACTTGGACCACCCTTCTTTCAATGCTGTCTCATTTGAAAATATTTTAAAAGAGGTGTTTCATATCTGGCTTCTGTTTGGTGTCTTAATTTTGTGTTCGAGAAACTAACTCTTGCTCCATTTTGAAATGGCCCATCAAGCCACCTTGTGGTTCTTAAAGTAGAAGACAGTGTTAATGATTGCTCTGACCTCTGCAATATGAGTATATGAGTTGTAACTTCATTTTCCACAAACATAGGGTATCCTTGAAAACTAGTCCTTCATTTATGCTTAAAGTGATATCAGAGTTTACTTTGAGCCAAGCTGTCCATATTTGTTTTGTTTCCAGAACCTAAAAAAACAAGGGGAAATGATACTCTTTACCTTGGATATCCACAGACAACTCCAGTAGAGCAGTACAAACTCTAATCAGTTGATCATTTCTATTGAATAGAAGAAAAAGCAGCAGCCTGTGTCAAAGTAGACTTTTTTCAAAATAGTTGTCCCAAGTCAAGTCTAGGCAGGATCAAAGCTCATTTTACCAGTGCCTTGCTTTCATCTGTGGCTTTTTGGACAGGAATTGATTTTACAAGTATTCTAGAAACATCAACTTGGTCCTCTGTGCATAGTTTTACAAAGCACTGTAAACTGAAACGTTCAGCAAACTGATAACTGCTGCAGTAGTCTTGGCTATGTGGATTATATCCTGGCGAGGATATAAAAGCCATTAAGCTTCCAAAGCTTCAGGGCACCTTCCATGTGCCCAAACTGTCCAGCAGCTTGAACTGACCTTACTAAATTACAAGTTTGGGCACCAAGCCTTTCAGAGCTGTAATGCTGCATTAGTATACGCTTCTCTGAGAGTTTTGAGGATCGACAGTCAGCTTTTGTTGTTCCTTTTCTGGGCAGATAAGTTCCCTTTTGGGGAGAAAATTTGCATTCAATTATTTTTGCTGATTACTCACACTTTCCTTTTCAGGAAAGTTATTTTAACGCGAGGGGTTTGTGTTTTAACAGACTGCCACAAGACTGTATTGTACTTTTAAACTGCCACAATAGAGTGCTGTTATTTTAATTTGTTTAGAGTATTAAAAAAACTTTTTTTCTGTGGAGAAATTTATTATACTGTTTGGGGGTGGCAAGTTTTTTAAAGTACTTTTTACTGTGTTTTTTTTTTTGTGTGAGAAAGAACTGACTTTTAAAGATGTTGAATTTTTTATGGATTTTGCTTTTCCCCAGGAAAGAGGCACCAATTTCAGCTTGACCGTGGAGCAAACAGTTTGTCTCAAGATCTGTCCATCTTCCAGCCCCAAAAAGAAAAAGTTGAGCAAACAGCCTTTACCACCACATCAGGCTAGCAGTTTTCCTCAGCCACAGGTGGGTGACTCTGCTGTGGCCATTTGTTATACCTCAGACCAAGACCGGGGGTTAGCCACGTCCTCTGTGGTTCACCTCAGTGGGCAAAGGCGATCCACTCTTGTTGGTCCTAGGAAAAGGAACAGGAAAGTCCTCCCTGTTGTGTTAGAATGCTGTGCCCATCTCTGGGGAAGCTACTGCTGCCATTTATAACATTGTTGGCCCCATTTTTTTTCTTTCTTTCAAAAAGAAACTAAGCTAAACATGTATCTACTCTTCCTCAAGTTTCGTAAACAAGAGTAGTTTACTCTGTTTGACTCTGGTTTTATTCAGGCTTTTGAGCCTTCATATCTGTTGCTTTCTGGTAAAAGAAAGGAGGATACCTCCTTTCCTGAAGACATTCAGGATTCTGAATCTGGACAGGAAGATGAAATATCTTTGAGACTATTTCAAGAATGTGTCAGTGTCTTCTGTGGGAGTATGCTGAGGTTTCTCATTCTCTCAGAAAATGTTATGAGCTGTTTTAAAAGGATTTTCCCAAACCTTCCTCATTTCCACCAGTTCTGTCAGCTTTGGATGATGTGTGTCTTTTCCTGTATTTTTCCTAATAGCCAGCCTGCTGCACCTAAAAGGCAGAATGTGTAAAGTTATTCAGTTTTAATTTTTTATACACTTCTCAAACCTGACCCAGCAGGTATTGCTTTAGTTATACCTTCTGCTGTTAAACAGTTAGATGTAATGTGATCCTATCTCGCCTACATTCTCTACAGATGGGTTCGGAGCCGATCCTCTGCTCCGACTCGGCGCTATACAATAGAACGCAGTCTCTTATTGGCTGAGTCACCTCATATCCCAGGATGCACCACCACTACCTCCCCAGATCTCGTTTGCCGCTTTCCAGCATAGACGTGGTCTCGGACTTGGCTGAGCTAAGTACCTCTAGTCAGAAACTTTTCTGTCAAATTTCTCTCTAAAACTCACCCAAAAGCTGTTTTAACGGCTAGTGTTGTGTGATTGTTTTTTTTTGGTACTTTTGTGGAAGATTGTGTATTTTTGTTGGTAAAAAGGTTCCGTTTAAGTTAGAGGGGCCTAGCCCTGCCTTAGGCGTTTGAATTAGAGCCTAGTTGTCGGTGTTAACTGTTTTGTCTGTAATTGTTGTTAAGTTTTAGGCGTTTAAATTAGAGCCTAGTTGTCGGTGTAACTGTTTTGTCTGTAATTGTTGTTAAGTTTTTCTTTAAAACCATGTCTAAAGAACATAGACCTTCCGGTTTTAAAAAATGTGTTAAGTGTGGTTACAAAATGTCCATAACGGATGATCATTCCTTGTGTGTATATTGTTTAGGTCCCAAACATCTCCAGGAGTCCTGTAGCGTTTGCCACGCTTTTTCCTCTCGAGTCCTCCAAGAGAGGAAAAACAAATTGATTTTAAAAGGGCTCATTGCCCCTTCTTTTGAGGAAGCCTTATCCTCTTCTTCTTCTCCTACTGGCAAGAAGAAAAAATCTTCGGCTCCAACCAGTCCATCGGATCCGATAGCTAAAAAGTCTAGGCAGGCTTCTCCGTCGGCTCCATGGACTTCGGAGCCGAGGGCGGAACGATCTGCCTCGAAGTCTCCAGCCTCGACTCCTCTGGCTTTGGAGTCGAGAGCTCAGGCATCGAGAGGCGTGTCACCTTCATCGGCACCACTGCCTTCGGAGCCGATGGGGGTTGCCCGCTCAGACACTTCCACTTCGGAGCCGAAGTCCACATCGGCTCCAAGGGAGATTGCAATAGTAGTGGAATCTCCCTCGGCGCCAATACGCCTCGAGCCTTTACGGAGCCGGGCCCCCAGTCGTTCGGAGCCAGCAGAGAAGTCGACTCGGACCTGGTCGGTCTCTTCTCGTTCTTCGAGGATGTCCGATTCGGACGTAGACAGGGTGCTTCAGAAGCTTTTCCAGTCACCGGTCTTCGCTAAATTGATCTCGACTCCTGCCCAGTTGGCTCTGGAGCCGATCCCCCATCCTTCTACTTCCATTCCTCCTCCGACAGCCTTGGCGCCGTTGGAGTCGGTGTTGGTGGATCCGGTCGAAGTTATCGAGTCGGCTCGACTCTAACTTCAACCCGCCCTCGGTCGGGTTCGGTACGTGGACCTCATCAGTCGGCCCCGGGGGGGGATGCTTCGGATCCGTTCCTTTCGGTTCCGAGCCTCCCTCTAGGTGCGTCGGCTGCGGGGGCTCCGGTTACTGTTGTGGCCTCGGGACGGACCTTCCCAGGATTCTGGGGTCCGCCTTCGATGCCATGAGAAGTGCTTTAGCCAAATCCTCTGTGGCCACTTCGACCTTTCCACCACCACCACCTTCCTTGGGCATGGAGACTGGCGCTTCTGGAATCCCCCTGTCTCGTGACAGCGGAGCCCCTGGGCCTGAGGTTACCCCCATTGGCGGTTCCCTTCTTCCTGGAGGTTCCTCCGACACCCTTTCGGAGGAACCGTCCAGGAAGAGACAGTGTAAGAGGAAACACGTCGACTCCCCTGACGAGCCCCTCACATCGGGTACCGACCTCGATGATGCGGAGGGGTCCCCAAAGTCGTCTTCGGAAGATGTCTCCTTTGCAGACATTCTGGAAATTCTTAAACACCGAGGCGACTGGCAGTCCAAACCCCCTTCCGCTGAGGAGTCGGTGTTCCTCAAGGCCTTCGGGGCTCAGCCCTCCGCCTCCTGGGTGTCTCCGCCCTTCGATGAGCTTCTGGATTTGATCTCTCGAAGGCGTGGGAACACCCGGATTCTGTGGAACCGGTGCCAGCTCGTCCCAATAAGTTTCTCTCGGCACCCCCGGGCAAGGATTTTTTATCTAAAGGTGTGGCTGTAGATGCTATGGTCGTGGCATCTGCCACCCAACAAGATGTGGCAGAGGCTTCGACGTCCATCCATCCCCCTAATAAAGAGTCTAGGAGCATGGATCGGTACGGCAAGCGTACCCTTTCTTCAGCGACCTTTACGTTAAGGTCTCTGAATTATCTGGCACACTTCACCAGACTACAGTGGGATCTGATCAAGGAGCTGTCGGATGCCCTCTCGGGTAACTTACCTGAACAGTTAACTCAGACGGTTAACTCTCAGTTGGCTACCCTATCCTCATTATCTAAATCGTCCATGAGGCTCATTTCCTATGCGGCCGAAGGAGCGAGTAGAGCGGCTGGGACAGGTGTTGCTCTACGGAGACAAGCCTGGCTACGCCTGTGTCATTTTGCAGAGGCCTTTAAGTCTTCCTTTGCCGACGCTTTGATGGGTCCTCATTGTTTGGACCCAAGGTAAAGGACACTTTGACTCGCTGCGAACAGGAGGGTAAGACCTTGGCTGCCGTAGGAGCCCGCTTTTCCACTCCCCTCAGGCCTTATCCCAAGGCCCGAAGGGGAGGGAAAATGTGGTTCCGTAAGTCTCAGAAGCCTTACTCGCAGCAGAGCGACCCCCCCTTCTAGAGGCAGAGGAGGGGGAAATTTTTCAGGGAGACGCCGTCCCAGAGGCGGCGGAGGCCCCCGCAACACTGGAGACCGCGAGTCCTTTCGTGGCTCCTCCTCCTTCCAGCATCCCTGAAGGAGTACCCGGCTGTGCAACTCCGGAGCCAGTCGGGGGTCATTTCTCGAAGCACCTAAAGGCCTGGGAAGATATTACTCAGGACCAATGGGTGCTTCGAATCATTGCCGGAGGTTACTCCATCCCCTTTGTTCAACCACCCCCACCAGTCCAAAGAATCCCGGACCCACCACCCAGTCAACGGGATCATGCAGCCAACGAAGTATCAAAGCTGCTTCAAAAAGGAGTCATCCAACCTGTCCCTGCAGACCAGGCCGGATTAGGGACTTACTCAAGATTCTTTTTGGTGCCAAAAAAGACCGGGGACTTGAGACCCATTTTGGATCTCAGCAAACTAAACCGATTTGTAAAAGTCCAAATTCGGATGGTCACTTTACAATCCATTCTCCGCTTTTGGAGAAAGGAGTTTGGATGTGCTCCATAGACCTCAAAGACACCTACTATCACATTCTGATGGATCAGGCGTCGAGGAGACACTTACGCTTCAGCCTAGGAGACAGTCATTTTCAGTTCCGAGCACTGCCCTTTGGTCTCACCACAGCCCCCAGGGTGTTTACCAAATGTTTGGCAGTCGCGACTGCTCACTTGAGAAGTCTAGGATTCCAGGTGTTTCCATACCTAGACGACTGGCTCCTAACTGCCGCCTCCAGGCATCTACTCTTGAAAAATTTAGCAGCCACTATAGCACTGGGCAAATCCTTAGGAATCACCTTCAATTGGTCAAAATCTGTATTGCAACCATCTCAGCGTATTCTGTTTATCGGTGCAGAAATATATTCAAGGCAGATGCGAGTCTATCTCCCTGCAGAATGGATCGCGACGCTTCAGTCTCAGGTCCGGGCCCTATTCCTCAGACGTCGTGCTCCAGCAAGAATGGTCCTACAACTGTTGGGCTCCATGGCAGCCACCATTCTTCTGGTCCCCTTGGCAAGGTTGCACATGAGGATACTTCAGTGGCTCCTCTCAGTCCAGTGGTCTTATCAGGACCGTCCCCTCAGTCACCACATTCTGATCACGGACACGTGCAAACAGGATCTTCGTTGGTGGCTTCTATCCCCCAATCTGAATCAAGGGCGACCCTTCGTTCCACCACTCCCCTCTGCCACGCTGACTACGGTCGCCTCCCAGACAGGGTGGGGGGGGTCATTATCTGGACAGGTCGGTCCAAGGCACGTGGCACCCCGACGAGAGTCTTCTTCATATCAATATCCTGGAGATGAGGGCGGTGCTTTTAGCGTTGCAAGCACTGCACGATCAACTCCCCCAGGGTACAATTGCCATTCAATCCGACAGCATGTCTGTAGTCTGGTACCTAAACAAGCAAGGAGGAACCAGGTCCTATCCCCTTTGCAGAGAGGCCATGAGAGTATGGGATTGGGCGATTGCTACCAAGCGTTTTCTAATTGCAATGCACATTCCGGGGAAATCCAACGTGATAGCCGACAGACTGAGCAGAACTATTCTCTCCCCTCATGAGTGGTCCTTGAACAACAGAGTGATAACACAGATTTTCACAAGATGGGGAGTCCCCTGTTGCGATCTCTTCAAGAAGCCCTTCAATGCAAGTGTCACCACTTCTTCACTCTGACCCCAGTTTCGGGAGACTCCCAGGACGCTCTAGTCCACGCTTGGCCCTCCGGACTGCTATATGCCTTTCCACGGTTCCCCTTCTCCCCAAGGTGATTCAGAAGGCGATTCGCTTGAGAAGCAGAATGATATTAATCGCCCCATACTGGCCTCGGCAAATCTGGTTCCCCTTTCTTCACAGGTATGCATTGGAGGGTCCTTGGTTCCTGGACCAAGTTCCGGACCTTTTGACTCATCAGTCAGGACAACTCCATCAGTCCCACCATTCGTTGAAGTTGACAGCCTGGCTACTCCTCTTCCAACCATAATTAGGAGCCACTCTTTGGCTCCTGAAGTCATACACATCTTGTCTTCGGCCCACAAGACTTCTACAAAGAAGATATATAGCAGTAAATGGAAGAGGTTTGCTATTTGGGCCCAACTCCGAGGGTTAGACCCAATGACAGCCTCGGTATCTGAAGTACTGAAGTTTTTAGCCTCCCTGTTCCAGCAAGGTTGCTCAGTATCTACCATCAAAGTAAAATTGGCGGCTATTTCCAATTTTCATGAAAGTGTGCAACCTCCCTTAATGAGCAACAAGCTCTGTAAAGCCTTTATTAAAGGAGCTTGGCTTCTACGACCCCCCATTTCGCAACCTGCACCTCCGTGGGATCTGAACGTGGTATTAGGTGCCTTAACCTCACCACCCTTTGAGCCGGCAGCAACCTGTGATCTGAAATTCCTTTCTTGGAAAACTGCCCTTCTAATTGCTATTACTTCAGCCAGACGGGTTTCAGAGCTTCAGGCTCTATGTGTTAAACCACCTTACTTGGTATTCCACAAGGATAGAGTATCTCTTAGGACAAACCCATCTTTTATACCAAAGGTTTGTTCTAATTTCTGTCTACAACAGTCAATGGAGCTACGGTCTTCTTTCCCAAATATTCCAATAGAGCTGAATATACTTTTCACTGCTTAGATGTGCACAGGCAATTACGCTTCTATTTGGATAGGACACACAAAGCACGGAAATCAGATCAACTGTTTGTGTCCTTTTCGGATAATAGATTAGGCAAAGCCATCACTAAAGTCACTATTGCCAAGTGGATCAGGGACTGCATCACTCACGTGTATCTCATCTCAAACAAGGAGCTCATAGCTCCGTTAAAGCTCATTCTACTAGAGCTATGGCCACTTGCAGCTTTTCATTCCAAGCTCTCTATTGGCGACATTTGTGCGGCTGCCACGTGGACATCTTCACACACCTTTGTTTCTCACTACAAATTAGATGTGGCATCCAGGGGTCGAGCTTCCTTGGTTCCACAGTTCTCAGGAGTGTTTTCCAGTGAGCCACCCGAATTAGGTGCTAGGGGCTGTCCCATCTGTAGAGAATGTAGGCGAGATAGGATCGCATTACATCTTTTAGTTATGTACTTACCATAACTTTAGATGTATGGGATCCATCTCGCCTACATTCCTAATAACCCACCCTCCATCCCCCTGCCTTGTAGACCAGGAGAGACCGGACGATCCGAAATTGATCTTCTTCCTCTCTTGAAAGACCTGAGTATGTTATGACAATAGTATGTCTCTGTGAACATGAGTGCGAACAAACGAGATCTGGGGAGGTAGTGGTGGTGCATCCTGGGATATGAGGTGACTCAGCCAATAAGAGACTGCGTTCTATTGTATAGCGCCGAGTCGGAGCCGAGGATCGGCTCCGAACCCATCTGTAGAGAATGTAGGCGAGATGGATCCCATACATCTAAAGTTATGGTAAGTACATAACTAAAAGTTAATTCATTTCATAGTCTTCCGATAAGGATGGGAAGATTATTGATGGGTGCAGGAAAATAGTGTATGCTTCTGCAGCTTTGATTTATCAGAATTTTGAAATAGTCAGGCTCAGATGATTATTCTAATTGTAAAAGTATGAGGAATCTTTGGTCTGTAATTGGTGCCTGGTTGTACATTTCTTAACGTGTACATCTGCAGATCCCTCTGTTATTTCTGTTTATTCTGATAAGCCTTCCAAGCTTTTGCCTTCTACTAAATTGCTTCCCTCTGATGAGGACAGTAGAACCATGGAAAGATTGGACAAAGAGGTGTACACTGCTGTTACTCTAGCTTTTAAAACTATGAATTGCCAGACCCATATGACCAGGTATATTTTATCCCTTCTCTGTCAGGCTTTTCAAGTTATTTCAGACCTTCCAGATTCAGAGGGGAAGGCTTTGGCCCTCTTTGTTAGGATCCTGTCTCAAGTGGTTCACCATTCCATTATATGTAGTTAGGATGCAGCTGATGCCTCTTCTAGAGCAGCTGCTTTTAGTTCTGTGTTAAGGTGTTATTCTTGGCTTTGCCTTCAGCCTGTGCCTGATGATATTAAGGACAAACTGATGGATGCTCCTGTTGACAGTAAAATTCTCTTTGGTCCTATAGCTGCTGAGCTTTTTAAGTCTCTTCAGGAAAAGGATAAAACTATGCAGGAATTTAACATATTTTTGTTTCCCTTGTTCCCAGATTTCAAAGGAATTATCCTACCAAGTCTGCTTTTGTAATTAGACAGTCTTGCCCTCCTCCCAAAGGCAAATAGGGTTCTAGGAGGGCTCCTCCTGCTAAGTCTACTCAATCTGGTGCAGGTCAGAAGCCTCCTTTTCCAGACAAACCAGGATGTTCTTCGTGCTTCACTGTTGCAGTCATCACACTTGGGTTATCCTGCCAGGGGTAGCCCTCAGTCGGCCCAAATACCAGAGGCATAGTATTTCTGTGTTGGTTGCTGTCACTCCAAGACTGACGTCAGGTTGTCAGTGGTATAAAAACAGGCAGCCGACACTGTTACATCAGTCTTTCTTGCTGAGGAACCCGATGCAGAAGCAGTTAGCACGAGTGCCGGTCAGCCGTTACCTGAGGTTTCGTTTCCGAAACTGAAGTTGAAATCTTCTAAAGCTAAGTACCCCATTGGGGATCCTTTTTTCTTGCTCTAACCGATGTCAGAAAAAGTTAACAATTGTCTCGCCTGTGGAAAGCTAAATACCACACCAAGATTTCCATTCTTACTGGGTCACCTGTTCAGGTGCAGACCACGACGTCCGTCGCTGCCGGGTTTGTATTTTGTTCAACGCCCAAACTATTCAGAAGCGTTGTCGGCAGTTTTGGACCTGTGTGGTCTGTCTCTGTCTTTATCCTTACGTGGCTTACCAAAGCCGTTTTGGAATACGGAGATCAAGAGCAAAAATATTTAGCTACAATATAGATAAATACTTTCGCTCTCAATCTCTATATTCCAAAATGGCTTCAGTAAGCCACGTAAGGATAAAGACAGAGACAGACTGCACAGGTCCAAAACTGCCGACGACACTTCCGTTAAGCTAGTATCCAGTTCACCGGTACTCAGTGAGACGCTTTGACAGCCCCTGATACCCGCTTTGATGGATTCGCAGGCTGCTACCGAGACCTGTTCGGAGTCTGGTATGCAGTGAGAGTCTTCTTTGATTATGGAACCTGTGGATGTCTCTACCTTGGATGGGTCCGGAGCCACTCTGCAGGCACCAGCTTCTGAGGAAGTTCTTCGCACTACCCATATTCGACACAAACCAACGACTTCTTTCATGTCTTCAGTTCTTTCTAAAACTACCGAGTTTCTGAGGCCCTGAGTACAAGCTACACCTAAAAAAACGATGACCCCAACTCAAGCTCCTGCTTCCTTCTCACAGTCACAGATGCTTAAAATGGCAGAAGACTTTATCATGCTGATTAGGGGAAGCCAGCCTTCCCCTACTAAAAGGAAAAGAGACTTGTCCCCATCAGCTTTATCTGACCATGAGTCCTCCGACTCTGAGGTTTCTGATTATGAAGATATGCCTTTATCTGCTTATGAGGATTCAGATGCAGAGGAATCCATTCCTTCTGCCTCCCCTCCAGAGGATTTTTATTTTGGTGAATCCCTACATACTTTGAGAGAGCATTTCCATTGGGAATGCCAGGATTATCCTCCGTCCAGAAAGAGACTTGTGGGGATTTTTAGATTTACCACAGTATAGACCCTTGGCTATCCCTCCTGTTCTGGATGTTGTGGATGATGTTTTTACGGAATCCAGCCTAACTCCTGATACTTTACCTCTTGCTCCCAGGAAACTTGACAGGTACTACAAAGTCCCTGACGCACACAAATTTATTTTCAAGAATCCTTCTGCTGACCTAGAGGTCATCTCTCAAGGACCTAAAGGAATAAAAGCAACTACAGCTAAGAATCCCACCCCCACAGACAGGGATTCCCGAGTGTCAGACAGATGGGGTAAAAAAAGTATACACCTCTGCAACTCTTGCCATTAGAGCATTAAATTGTCAGTTCCACATGCTGAAATACCAGCAACATACTATGGAACTTATTAAGCAAATATTATCTACCTTCCCTGACTGTGCATAAAGTAAAGAATTACTTGAGCTTATGCACTCTGCAAGCCAAGTTAGCAAGCATACCCTGCAATGTGGGTTTGATGTCCTAGAAGCATCTTGCAGGGCAGCAGTCACAGGTTCTGTACTTAGAAGGCATGCCTGGCTTAAGGAACAGACCTTACCAGACCATGTTAAATCACAATTGGACGCACCTCTGAAAAAAGAAAATCTGTTTGGCACCAAAGCAGAAGAGGTTTTAAAAAAGATGGAAGAAAAAGCTAAGTCTATGCAGACAGTCAAAGATTTTTTGCAAGTACAGCCTCCAAGATTCAGTAGGCATTGCCCCTCAAAACATTGGTCCTTTCCAGCCCCCTCAAGGCCACCTCAGACTAGACCTAGGGGAAGCAGACCCCCCCCCAGACAACAGTCTCCAGGTATGCAGAGATCTAAGCAATGGAGTACCTCCACTTCTAAAACAGGGAGTGCTAAGCCACTCCCTTATGGAAAGAATTCACAATGACTTCTCAACTCCTCCCCTCTCCTCTGCCCAATTGTTCGTGCCCCTAGGAGGAAAACTTACCTACCATGCAAAAAACTGGGCCTCCATCACCAACGATTGATGGGTCCTCAACATAGTATCCCAGGGGTACAAATTTTATTTCCACACACTGCCAACCCCAAAAGGGTTCCCAGATCTTCCTCCAAACCAGTGAGCAGAGGCACAAAACCAAGTTCAGTCCCTGCTCTCCATAAGGGCAATTTAGCCTGTTCCTGCAGAACAGATGAGCCAAAGTTTTTATTCCAGACTTTTCCTGGTACCCAGAAAAGAGGGCACCTGGCACCCAATCTTAGATCTATCCATTCTAAACACCTTCCTGGTTGTACCAAAATTCAAAATGCTCACTGTACAGCAGCTTCTCCCTATGCTGTCCAAAGATGCCTGGTTAGCCACCCTAGACCTAAAGGAGGCCTACCTGCATATCCCAATCACAGACTCCTGCAGGAAATGTCTATGCTTCAGGGCAGGATATATGCATTATCAGTTTTCTGCACTTCCCTTTGGCTTATCCACTGCTCCCAGAGTTTTCACAAAATGCCTGGCTCCAGCCATTGCCTTTTGCAGACAAAGAAATATTTAAATTTACCCCTACTTAGACAACTGCTTGATTCAGGCAGACAGGAAAAGCTGTTGCAGCACCTGACATTTGTAAAGGACCTTCTAACCTCACTGGGGTACACTATCAACGAAAAGAAATCCAAACTAGTCCCCAGTCAAAAAATTGTATTCCTAGGAGCAAGCTTTGACACAGCATCCCAGATGGCATTCCTTACTCCAGAAAAAACAACCCTATCTGACAGGCTACTTCTCTCAAATGGCCACCAGAACCAAGTTATCCACTAGGAAAATCCTGCAAGCTCTAGGGTCCATGGCCTTCTGCATTCTACTAATTCCATATGCCAGACTCCATATGAGGAAGCTTCAGTGGTACTTAAAAAGTCTTTGATGCCAACATTCTCAAGACCTGAAAACTGTCATACCTTGTCTAATAAAAGAGTTCCTTTGGTGGGCAGCAGCATGCAACCACAATAAGGGACTTCCCTTTACACAGCCCCACGCTGACCACACCCTAATCACAGATGCTTCAGACTATACCTGTGGCGCACATCTGGAAGGCAGGTGCATTTAGGGCCATTGGAGCCCAAATCAAATTCATCTGCACATCAACCAGAAAGAGATGCTAGCTGTTCAGCATGCTCGAACAGCTTTCAGATCCCTACTCTCTCTGGTGCTTCTTCTAATCAAAACCGACAGCACCACAGTGATGTGGTACATCAACAAGCAGGGGGGAACCCACTCTTACCCACTCTGCAGGCTAGCCATGACCCTTTGGAACATGGCCTCAGCCATGCATATTCACCTGCAAGCCCAATTCCTGCCAGGCAACCAAAACTCTCTGGCAGACAACTTAAGCAGAAGTCTCCTAGACACGAGTGGCAATTAAACCACAACACCTTCAGCCTTGTAACCCAGAAATGGGGTACCCTGAAGGTGGACCTATTTACCTCCCACAACAACCACCAGCTCAGCAAATTCTGCACCAGGGAACCTCACAGCAAGGCCTGGAAAGTGGATGCCCTATCCTTCCAATGAGTAAACCTCTCGACCTATGCATTTCCCCCTCTACCTCTTCTTACAAGGGTATTACTCAAAATAAGGGAGGAAAGACCAAGGGCAATCCTGATTGCCCCTGACTGGCAATGCCAACACTGGTACCCACTCTGTCACTGTTGCCTCCATGGCAGCTCCCTCAGATTCCAACTCTCCTCACTCAGCAGGAGGGAGAGTTCTTGCATCCACAATTGCAGACCCTGAACCTGGCAGCCTGGCTTATTCTTTGACCTCTCCTCCAGTGGCCAGCCTAAGCAAGCAGGTCGTGGACATTATACGTGAAGCCAGACGACCCAGCACTAGAAAATTCTATGCTGACAAGTGGAAAAGGTATTGTTCCTGGATCCAGGCTAAAGGTGCTGAACCAGCACAGCCCTCCTTACCTCTCATCCTGGATTACCCTGCACACCTACTTCACAGAGGCCTATCATTCTCTTCTGTTAAAATCCATGCCTCTGCCATCTCTGCTCATTACAGCACAGAGCCACCTCTCTCTTCACACCCTCTCATCAAGCAGTTCCTTAGAGGGGCTAACAACTTAAGGCCACCCAGAAGAGCCCATACCCTTGCTTGGGACCTTAACTTTGTGTTGGAAAAGCTCACGCTACCCCTATTTGAGCCTGCAGCTTCAGCAGAGTTAAAATTCCTCTCTTGGAAAACAGGCTTGCTTCTGGCCATCACTTCAGCTAGAAGAGTGTCTGAGCTACAAGCACTCATGGCTGTGGAACCCATCATCATTTTAATGCTGACATGGTCTCCCTCAGGACTAATCCAACTTTTATGCCTAAGGTGGTGTCCATTGTGGCTCTCAACCAATCTGTTCATTTGCCCACCTTTTTCACTAAACCTCAAAATAAGGGGAAAAGGATCCTGCACTCTTTAGATGTGCACAGACAGCACAAATTCTACCTGGATAAGACTAATCCCTTTGGGAAATCTGACCAGTTACTAGTCAGCTTTACTATATCCTTGCACCAGGGGCAGAGGGCAAGGCCATATCAAAACAAACAATTTCCAAATGGATAGCCCACTGTATCCATGCCTGTTACAAATACTATGGGAAACTACCCCCACAGGTTGTCAGAACACATTCCACTAGGGCAACTTCCACCTCTGAAGCCTTTCTCAGATTCCCTACCAGGGCCATCCTGGAAGCAGCAACATGGTGCTCTGTTCATACCTTCACCAAGCATTACCACCTGCTTATCTTTTCCAAATCCAGGGCAGGCTTTGCAACAGCAGTCCTGCAGGGCATACTAGCCAGCCCCAACTATTCCTGACTGCCTCCACCCGTTCTTCAGTTTTGGGACTCAATCCAAGTGTGATGATTGCAACAGTGAAATACAAAGAACATAGTACAGTTGTGTACACTTACCATAAATGTAGATGTTCGAGTGTGTTCACTGTTGCAGTCCTGGTTTCCCACCCTCCATCCCACTTGTCTCTCTCTCTCTCTTCCTTGCTCTTTACAGGGCTATTTGGTATTTACTTTATACTGGTGGTGTTATTCCACCATAACCTAGCTCCCTATTTGGGGGATCCTGACATTTGGGGCAAGAAAAACTGATGTAATGGCATTGGCTGCCTGTTTTTATACCACTGACGACCTGTCGTCAGTCCTGGAGAGAGAGCAACTGACGCAGAAATACTATGCCTTTGGTATTCGGGCCGACTGAGGGCTACCCCTGGCAGGATAACCCAAGTGTGATGACTGCAACAGTGAATACACTCTAACATCTACATTTATGATAAGTGTACACAACTGTACTTTGTCTGACTATCTTCTGCCATCTTCCATAAGCCAAGTTCCTCTGTCTGTTTATCTTTCCTTGTCCCTTCACAATTTGTTTAGGATAACTCGGGGTTCTTTGGTTCTATCCATCATTTATCAGGAATATATCATAGCTTGGAAATCCCTTCCTCCTTTTTTGCATATTCATCACTCTCCTCAAGAACCGCTACCCTTTTTTTCCTGATGTTCTTCAGAGCCTTTTGTCTCAAGGCACCATCCAAGCAGTTTCTTCTCAAAATGGGAAGGATTTTATTCCAAAATGTTTCTGGTTCCCAGGAAAGAAAACACTTGGAGATTCATTCTGGATCTTTCCCAGCTAAACACCTTTTTTAAAAGATTCCCTCCTTTCGAATGCTGGCCCTTCAAACCTTGTTTCCTGGTCTTCTACCTCAGGCTTTTCTAGTTTTTCTGGATCTCATGGATGCCTATCTCCATATTCCTGTTCATCCCAATTTCAGGAAATTTTATATTTCTCTCTTTCTTCCTTCCTTGCATTTTCAGTTATCTGCTTTGCCGTTTGGCCTCCCTACTGCCCCAGAGGTCCTCACCAAATGCCTCACTTCTGTGATTACTTTTTGTAGGTTGAGGGGAATACAGATCTTTCCTTATCTGGACAACCTGCTCATTCAGGCTTCCTCTCCAGAGACCTTGCTTTAGCACCTTCGCAATGCTATTTTCCTATTGCAATGCCTATGTTTTACAGTGAATTTCCAGAAATCCTTCCTGACTCCTTCTCAGCATCATGTTTTTTTTCAGGTGTAGGCTTTAGGCAATTCCTATGCTGACATCCCTATTACCTCCCAAGGCTTTAACTCTGATTGCATTTTTTTTCAGTCCCTTCTTCCCCAGGTGTCAGTTGTAGCCAGAGAGTTTCTAAGGTCTCTGGGGTACACGGCTTCC
Source organism: Protopterus annectens (assembly GCF_019279795.1). Classification (NCBI taxonomy): domain Eukaryota; kingdom Metazoa; phylum Chordata; order Ceratodontiformes; family Protopteridae; genus Protopterus; species Protopterus annectens. Next base: position 200,606,806 of record NC_056744.1, read on the forward strand.
ACCATCCCTATGCTTCCTGTAGCCAGGCTTCTATGAGAAAGCTACAATGGCTCCTAAAGTCAATCTGGCTTCACATTTTCATCCTTTGGACTTTCCAATTCCTCCTCTTCCATGCCTCAAGCTAGAGCTTCAGTGGTAGATTCATCAACTGCCTTTCAACACAGGGCTTCCTTTTCATCCTCCAGTCCCCTCTCAGGAACTATTTTCAATACCTCAGACATGGGGTGGTGAGCTTCTTTCAGCTCTCTAAAGGTTCAGTGCCTTTTGTCCCTTTGTCAGAAGAAGGAACATCTCGGCATGAGATGAAGGTTCTTCTGGCTCTTCAGGCCTTCCATTCTGTATTATAGGTTCATAGGTAGGTACTAGTCTATCTGCCCAAGGGCATTTTTAAGCCTAGCCAGAGTGTGTCGGCTTTTGCCGCCCCATTGATTAATTAACTGGGCCTCTGTCAAGCAGAGCCAATGAAGTGATCCCAGGGGTGTATTTTCTGTTACCCATCCACTCATCAAGGCTTCTCTTGAAGAGTGTTAGTGAGGGGCTCTGCCTAATGTAGATAGGAATTTTGTTCCAAAGCATGGTGAGTCTCTGTGACAGGAATCTATCCCTCCAGCATGTTCTATTTATTGTTCTGGCGAGGTTTAGCTCACTAGAGCACGTGGCTCACAGTGACTTGGATTTCTTTAGGTGGAGCATGTCCATCAATTCTGAGTTGGACATGGCTTTGTAATTCAGGCAGAGATCACCTCTGAGTAAGTGATATGCCATTGAGTATAGCTGGAGTTTTTTCAGTCGGGCTGCATAGGACATATGTTTGAGACCAGTAATCCTCTTGGTGAGGTGCTTTTGTGGTCTTTCCAGCTGTAGTTGTATTCCTTCCTGTGCCCTTCAAAATCCTTATAGACAATACCACAGTGATGTGTTACATCAACAAGCAAGGGAGTGGAAACAGTCTTACCTGTTGTGCAGACTAGCTGTTCAGGTTTGGGATCTGGCTGTCCAGTATCAGGTGACTTTTCAGGCTGTTTATATTCCTTCAGAACAGAGCATTGTGTAAGACCAAGTAGGTCCATAACTCAAACTCACGAATGGATGCTTCAGAGATGTGTTTCAGGACATTGTCCACCAGTGGGGTACTCCTCAGGTAGATCTTTTTGCCTCCCCTCTGAACAGATGGCTTCCTTTATTTTGCACCAGAGTTCCATGTCCTCTGGCTTGGAAGGTGGATGCCCTCTCTTTTTTTTCTTGGAAGGAGATGTTTCTTATGCCTTCCATCCCCTTCCCCACATATTGAGGGTTCTGTTCAAGATAGAACAAGCCTCTCCCATAATCTTGTTGGTGACTCCCTTGTGGCCCAGACAGCATCAGTTCCCTCTTCTTCTGCACTTAGCCAAGGGCAATCACCACAAGTTACCTCATAGGGTAGACCTGCTCACACTAGACAAGAGGTCTCTCATTTATCCCCACTTGTCCACTCTTCAACGGTCACTGGGTAATAGCGTTTTGATCCGTTTTAGGCACCTTTTTTTCCTGAGGATGTGCTTTGGATTCCGCAGGAGGCCAGGAAACCGACTACCAGGAAATCGTATTTGTCCAAATGGAAGAGATTTTCTATTTGTCTTGCTTGTAATCTGGATCCAGTTTCTGTGGAAGTTTGTTTGGCTCTGTCTTGTTTGTGTGAATTGCTCAATGCTGGGTTGGCATACTCTTCAGTTAACTGATGAGGAATCCAAACACAAAAAACAAACTAGAAAAAGAACCGAGACAAATGAACATGCCCTCACTGCACCACTTCAGACAAACAACAAGAATCAACAAGTACAAAATGTGCTGTGTCTTTTATTCTTGGGGAGGTTGGCCTTTTTAAATCCCGTTACAGGGAACTAAGCATTTTAATCGAAATGTGATTTCAACTGTAATTGAAATGCGATTTTTATTTTAAAAAGTGGAGATTCGTTGATTCTTGTTGTTTGTCTGAAGAAGTCCTGCTTGGGAGCAGGACAAAAAGTGGAAATTAAAATTGAAGGCTTTACTTTTTAAAACTTTTATGTTTTGCTTTGTCCATTGAAGGTGGATATCGATACCATTTGGATTGTTTTAATAGAAGTGGCGCAGTGAGGGCGTGTTCATTTGTCTCAGTTCTTTTTATACTCTTCAGTTAAAGCCCGCCTGTCAGCTGTTTCTGCTTGTCTGTCTTTGGCTATTTTGGCCATTAGATTTGAGGTCAAACAATTCCTTAAAGGCATCTTTCATGTTAGGCCTCCAAGGGAGCCCATTCCTCCTTCCTGGGACCTTCATTTTGTGCTTGAAAATTTTACTCTGGCTCCTTTTGAATCTGCAGCTTCAGCTTTCTTACAGCATTGTTCTTGAAAGACTGTTGTTCTTTTGGCCCTTCATTTAGCTGTAAGGGTATCTGAACTTCAGGCCGTTAAGGCTGTACGTCCTTTTTAGTTTTTTATAGGGACAAGGTGTCTTTTGGACATAAAAGAAGGATATGCACAAAGGTGGTTAATGAGTTGTCTCTTTATCGGTCTATTCATTTGCACACTATTTTTCTCTTCTCCACAGTCTGCTAGAGAAAGTGCTTCACACCTTGGATTTAGATGAGACTAAAGCCATTCATAAATCTGAGCAACTTTTTGTTTCCTTTCATTCTTGGTCTCTAGATTTGGATGTTTCTAAGCAAACTATTTCTTCCTGGATCCCTAAGGCCATTTCATTTTGTTGCTCATTTTGTGGGAAAAGCCTTTCTACTTCTGTTAAGTCTCATTCTACCAGGTGTGTGGCTTCTTCTCGTGCATTTTTTCAAAGGCTTGGATACCAACACCATCCTTGAGGCAGCTACTTCAACTTTTGTGCATATAACATAAGTTGGATGTGGTTTCCAGGGCTAAAGCCAGATTTGCCAGAGCTATTTTGCATGGCTTTATTGAGTGCTCTGCTGGACCTTCCTCCTCCCAAGTTTCCTCTTCAGCTTTTGTTCTCCCCGTAGTGTAAGGAATACTGCAACAGTGATATGGCAGAATATAGTACAGTTGTGTAAAATCTTACCATAACAATAAATGTTCTTCCCTTCACTGTTGCAGTATTTCCCCCCCCCCTCCTCCCTCCTTTTTTTCCCTTCTGAGTGCACATATTCCTCTTTTATTCCTTGGACTGTTGTTCCTCCTGGGGATTTTCAGTTCTGCGGAAGATACGTCCATACTTCACCCAATTTAGTCTTGAAAAAGTGAGAGTGAATGCATCTCCTTTTAAGGCTTGTAGTTATTGTAAACTCTTAATATGGAGGTAGACACCAAGACCAGATGGGTGGCCCACATTTAGCTTGATCTGCAGGTGCAGAGCCTTCAGTTGTATTAGTGTGTGTGTGTGTGTGTGTGTGTGTGTGTGTGTGTGTGTGTGTGTGTGTGTGTGTGTGTGTGTGTGTGTAGATATATATATATATATATATATATATGTATTTTATATATATATATATATATATATATGTATAATATATATATATATATATATATATATATATATATATATATATATATGTATATATATATATATATAAAATCACCACCCCTGAGGTCCTCAGCAAAAGAAGTGATTACAAATAAATGTCTTAAAATGTGTGCTTATAGTAGTATCTGTAGAATGTTAGTGCTCTGTTTAGTCTTACTATAGTAAATGTAAAACAATTTACATATAGTGTATGCGGCAATGTAAATAACTCTCTTTGAATTGCAGTGGAAGTGGACAGTAGTGCTATAGCTTCTTTCTAAGAGTTATCAATACAAATGGACACGTGTTAATAAAACTGCAAGCCTTACAAAAACGCAGTGGTATGCTTGTGTTTTCTAAATGCTATTACGTGATTCATGTGTTGTAAATAATTTTCTAATAGATCCATTAAGTTAGTACTTCTCCTTTCGGTAAGGATTTGTAAGTTAGGATTACCTTTAATAGTCTTTCTGTTGTTCCTGGTAATCTGCTTCATACCTTCAGTGTTAGCACTATATGCCACAGGATAAGTGCTGTTATATTCAGTAGCTGTTTTGTCACCAGTCACAACTGTAGCTGCTGCTTGTTCAGCATTACTTAAAAAATGGTTGTTATAGTACCTGTCTGTCCTTGTTTACTTTACGTAAAATGTTTCATGGTTAGATATGCCATAGACCTCTAACCTGAAACAAGTCAATTTAGACAACTCAGCAGAGAATGAAAAACTATTCTTTTAGGCTTTTCCGTTATTATTTAAAAAATGGTGGTTGTAGTCCCTGTTATAGGCTGACTAAAACTGCACTGCAAAACAAAAAAAAAGCTAAAGTTTTCACTGTGTGATACCTTAAACCTCCTGCTGTAGATGACCATTGGGATATATGCAAATTACACCTTAGGGGCATAGTGTTTCAGTAGCATGGCTCCTGAATGCTCATGACTTTTTAAATTAAATCCTTTTGAATATATTAAAGCCAGTAAAGCCAAACCCCACTAGTTGTGGAAAGCCATGTTTCAGCCTTTTACATTGAAAACTTTAGCTTGGCTATAATTAATCTGCAAATACCTATATTCTGCACCTAATGACACTGACTTTTATTAAACCCAGGCTGTCTACTGTTAGGATGAAAATATTAGAAGAAGATTTTTTATGCACTTTATTAGTAATAAATTTCAATATCCGAGGAGCACAAGTATCTAACAAAGTAGCAGAAAATGAGAGGATATTTTACCCATTTAGTAAATTCCTCCTTAGAAGAGCAAGATCTTGGTCAAATAGGGCCCTAGGTAGGGCAATGGATCTAGGTCCCCCTCAACTGTGCCACTATCATTTTGCTAGTCCATTTTCTCTCCCAATTCCTTTATAGTCCCGGACACTGATCATTGTCTGAAAAGACACTGATCAGTATCTGAAAAGCAATGATCGGATAGTGAGCAGAGGTGGCTGATGAATTACCGTACAGGCTGGTTGCTTAGGCTGCAGTTTACATTAAGCTTGCCACATAATGTGGGTATCTGATTGTAAAGTCTGTGTATAATCACGTTCTGGAAGATTTATTCATATTTTTATATTTCTTAGATGTTAGTTTAAATCCATTGGAACAAAGGGAATACTTCTATATTTTATTTCACTATTAGTATATTATATTGAAACTGCAGTTATGTTATTCAACGTTTGGAATGTATCTAACTTTGCAGTTATTGTTATTCCCACAGTGTTTCTCCCTTTTGACCCAATTTTTCCTTCATGCAAACCATTTAAGACTGTTCTGATTTTACCACTCAGTTACGTAAACTGGTATATAAAATATGTGCATAATTGGTCATTGCTCCCTGTCTCTCCCAACCGAAGTGATGTTCTGCATTGTGCAGCTGATTGATTCACCATTATTAAATGACAAAGGGAGCCAGAATCTCAGTTTAAATAGACACTGGGCTCTTGCCCCCCACCCAAAAAAATGAGGTCCTGTAATTTTCTGCAGATGGTGTTTGAAAGAAACAACCCAGAAAGGTGGTTAGAAGTTGACATCACCACTAATACGTGCTTATTGCAAAAACAGTATTGACAAGATCTGAGAGAGGTGCAAATATGTTCAGAATATTGAGACTAAACACTTAGCAGCAGACCCACTTGTGAGCATACACACCCAGACTTGGCTACTACTACATGTAAAATGTATGAAAAGGTTCTGAAAATGAAAGTTGTAGCTGTTACCTCAAGAAGCTGTAAACGCAATAAAACTGAGACTCAGACATAACATAGCATGTAGACACCCACTCACCAACTGATCACAGCAAATCATGCATTTAGAGTCACCGTACCATGGCACTATGGAGAGTCCATAGCAGGAAATGGTCTTAACTGTGAACTAAGCTGGACATTGTAACACGAAACCCCCCCAAAACATCTTAGTAAGTTGTATTCTCATTGTACATAAATTAAGCACATAGCTTACAAGACTAAAAGTTTTTGACTGTATCCTGCATGTGCAGAGCAAAATGGTATGGATGTCAAAACTAGATTAAAAATGATTAAAGCTAATTACAATATGTTCGTTGTTCATATTGGAGTTAACAGTCTAAGAAAGTGCTCCCTCTTGCACGTGCTAAAGGGTATGGTGGAATTTTCAAGCATCCTAGCAGCTTGTAGCAAGCATGGGAAAAAATCTGATTAGTGAAGTCCTTCCATCATGACAAAACTGTGTCATTCAGTGGTATAAGGACATTGTGCTGTAAACAGGAGTTCCAGTGCCTGTCAGCCTAGAATGTGTGTATAGTCAGCTGGAGTGCTTTGCATCTGATAAAACGCGACTTATTTTCTGAACAGGAAATTCTTTATTCCCATAGCTTTTATTGATCTCTTCAAATTCTAAGATGAAAAGAAATAAAAAATACACAAGATAAAGTTTCAAGAGTTGACTGGCTTTTGCTAAATGCCAGAATGTTTAACAATAAAATTGATTACTTAAAAGTTGTTAACATCCTTCAAGCAGAGGACATCTGTACCATTACTAAAGGTTGATTTAAAGATCTAAAATGTATATCGCATAGTCCATGAGTACTTTTCTTTTAATGTTGCAGATCCATTGGGAGAGATGCCAGTGTCTCAATATTTGTAATAGAGGACCTAAAGTGAGAAGATGAGACAGTATCCCTGAACTTGAAATAGCTTAAACGATAAACAAAAATGATGTAAAAAACATAATGAAAATGCAGTCCTTATTGGGGATTGTAACTACCCAAACAATATTAAATATTCTCAAACATGGGATAGCAACATACTGGATACCTTACTAACAAACCTAGGAGCTACTCTGTTTCCAACCACGATTATTCACTTTGTTATTAACACAAATGATGCCGTCATTGTTAACTTAACAATAAAATCAGGCTATCTTAAATAAAGCATTTTTCCTATTCATTACTAATATAAGCTATGATACAGTAATGAAAAGACTGGGACGCGACCCTTTTTGAAACAAAAACAATCACTGCAATGAAACTGGCAATACCTGAAAAGCAAAAAAGTTACTATCCACACCAACATCACATTCATTTAAAGCCTCAGCTGCCAGTATTTTATGCAGCTTTAGTATTTAAATTGCCTTATTTTCCTGACTAAAATATGAGTACAGAAGTCTTTTATTGTAAATGAAAACGTGCATCATGTATTTTCACTCTTTCCCTTATACACAAACATCATCATCATCATCATCATTATTTATTTTTCTTAAATTCTTTCTTTCTTGTTACTTTTAGCATTTCTTCTATAACATGTAAAGACTTAAAAATAGTCATCCCCTTTTCATAAAGTTTTTAGTTTTTCTGTTGCTTCCTGGTATTTTCAGTTCACTGTTTTGCCCTTTGGCCTTTCTATTCCCCCAAGGGTATTCACCAAATGCCTTGCTCGTGTGATTGCTTTTTGCAGGCTAAAGGGGTTACAGGTCTTTCCCTACTTGGACAACATAGTTTTTCAGGCAACCTCTCAAGAGATTCTCCTGCAGCATCTTCATTTTGCCATTTCTCTCCTGCAAAAGCCTGGGGTTCACTGTCAGTTTCCAAAAGTCTTTCCTAACTCCTTCAAGGATCATGTGTTTCAAAAAAGGATCCAGACTGTTGCAGTGATGACATCCTTGGCTCCTCCCAGGGCCTTAACTCTCATTGCCTGCTTTCAAACCCTTCTTCATTTGGCCTCAGGACAGGAATTTCTAAGAGCTCTGAGATGTTCTTTGTGTTTCACTGTTGCAGTGATCACACTTAGGTTGTCTGCCTGCAGGTAGCCCTCAGTTGGCCCGAATACCAGAGTCTTTGGATTTCTGCGTCAGATGCTGTCGCTTCATCTATGACGTCAGGGGTATAAAACATGCAGCCGACGCCACTACATCAGATTGTTTTGCCGTGCGGGAGCCCAAAGCAGAAGCAGTTGGCAAGTGCCGGTCGGCAGCTAGCTGAAATTTTCGTTTTTCGAGTTTCAAACCAGAAGTCTTCTAAAGCTAAGTACCCCATTGGTGATCCCTTTTTCTTGCTCTAACAGATGTCAGAAAAAGTTAACAAGTGTCTTGCCTGTGGAAAGCAAATACCTCAGAGAGATTTTCATTCTTACTGCATCACCTGTTTAGGCCCAGACCACAGTCTCCCTCGCTGTTGGTTTTGTGCCTTGTTCAATGCCCGAACTATTCGTTGGGCTATTTTTGTCTCTAAATTCTATTGCTCTCGTTCTCTGTATTCCGAAATGGCATCTGTAAGCCATCTGACTACCAAACTTCTGAAAAAATGCAAAGTTAAAGACAGAGACAGACTGCATAGGTCCAAAACTGCCAGCGATGCTTCCGTTAAGCTAGTTGCCAGTCCACCGGTACTCAGTGAGGCACTTTCACAGTCCCTATTACCCGCGTCTATAGATTCTCAGGGCTCTACTGAGACCCATTCAGAGTCCGGTATGCCGCGAGATGCTTCTTCGACTATGGAACCTGCGGATGTTGATGGGTCCAGAGCTGCTGTGCAGGCACCGGCTTCTGAGGGTGTATTCAGACCATCTAATGTTCGTATTAAACAGACTACTTCGTTAATGACTAAATCTACCGAATTTCTCAGGCCCAGAGTTCGCACTACGCCTAGGAAACCGACAGCCAAAGCACATTCTCAAGTTCCCATGCCACAGAAACAAATGCTTAGAATGGCTGAAGACCTTATTACTTTAATTAGGGGAAGCCAGCCTCCCCCCTCTAAAAGACACAGAATTGATTTTCCTTCAGATTCTTCAGACCATGAGTCTGATGACTCTGACCCCTGTGATTACCAGGACATACCCTTATCTACCTATGAGGATGCAAGATGCAGAGGAGTCAATTCCCTCAGCCTCCCCCCAGAGAACCTTTCTTTCGGTGAAACCTTGCATACCCTAATGGGAATGCCAGGACTACCCACAGTCCAAAAAGAGACTCAGGGAATTTTTAGACTTGCCTCAGCATAGGCCTCTAACTATTCCCCCTGTCCTGGATATTGTAGATGATGTCTTCATGGAATCCAGCCTTACCCCTGATACTTTACCACCTGCTCCTAGAAAGCCTGACAGATACTACAGAGTACCTGACTCTCACAAATTTCTCTTTAAAAATCCCACTGCGGATCCAGAGACCATTTCCCAGGGACTTAAAGGTATTAAGGCTTCTACAGCCAAAAACCCTACCCCTTTGGACAGGGATTCTAGGGCTGTAGACAGATGGGGTAAGAAGGTATATATCTCTGCAGCTCTTGCCATCAGGGCTTTAAATTGCCAGTTTCACATGTTGAAGTACCAGCAGCATGTTATTGATCTAATTAAGCAAAAAATGTTGTTGATTCCGGATTGTGCAGAAAATAAGGACTTAGAAAACTTAATGCATTCTGCAAACCAAGTTGGTAAACATACTTTGCAGTGTGGTTTTGATGCCTTAGAAGCATCTTGCAGGGCTGCTGTCACTGGGTCTGTTCTGAGAAGGCATGCTTGGCTGAAGGAACAAATCTTGCCAGACCATGTCAAGGAAAAATTACTTGATGCTCCATTGTTTGGCTCTAAAGCAGAAGAGGTTCTTAAAAAGATGGAAGAAAAAGTTAAATCCATGCAAACTGTTAAAGATTTCTTACTGTTACAGCCACCTAGATTCAGTAGGCATTGGCCTTCAAAAAACTGGTCCTTTCCAGTCCCTTCCAGGCCTTCTCAGCCCAAACCCAGAGGCAACAGACCACAGACTACAGTCTCAGGGTATGCACAGATCTAAACAGTGGAGTGCTCCCTCCTCAAAAACTGGGAGTGGTACGCCACCCCCTATGGAAAAAGTTCACAATGACTTGTCCTTAACCCTTCCCAGCCATGCCCAAGTACTTGCACCCCTAGGAGGAAAACTCGCCCTGCATGCAGAAAACTGGGAGTATATTACCCAGGACCGATGGGTCTTAAACGTTGTATCCCAGGGATACAGATTCTATTTCCACTCTCTGCCAACCCCAAGTGGATTGCCAGACCTTCCTCCAAACCAGTGGACAGAGGTCCAAAAGCAAGTACTTTCTCTTCTCAGTATCAAGGCTATTCAACCTGTGCCAACAGAGCAAAGGGGACAGGGTTTCTACTCCAGGCTGTTCCTGGTGCCCAGGAAAGAGAACTCTTGGTGCCCTGTTTTGGATCTGTCAACCCTAAACACCTTCCTGGTGGTACCAAAATTCAAAATGCTTACACTCCAGCAGCTCCTTCCTATGCTAGCCAAGGACTCCTGGGTAGTCATCTAGACTTAAAAGAAGCTTAGCTGTACATCCCCATAAGAGAATCTTGCAGGAAATATCTATGCTTCAGTGCAGGCTCTATGCACTATCAATTCTGTGCACTTCCCTTTGGCTTATCTACTGCGCCCAGGGTATTCACAAAGTGCCTGGCTCCAGCCATTGCTTACTGCAGGCAGAGAAATATTCAAATTTACCCACACTTGGACGATTTCCTGATTCAGGCGAACAGTCAGGAATTGCTACTTCAGCACCTGACATTTGTAAAGAGATTCCTAACTTCTCTGGGGTATACCATCAACGAAAATAAATCACATCTGGTACCCAGTCAAAAGATTGTATTCCTGGGAGCAAGCTTGAACACAACTTCCCAGATGGCATTCCTCACTCCAAAAAAGCAGGTTTATTTAATAACTTATTTCAAACTACTGGCCACCCAAACCTAGCTATCTGCCAGAAAAATACTGCAAGCCCTGGGGTTCATGGCCTCATTTATTCTACCGATTCCATATGCAAGACTGCATATGAGGAAACTCCAGTGGTACTTAAAAAGTCTCTGGTGTCAACATTTCCAGGACCTGAAAGCAGTGATTCCTATCATTCCTTGCCTAAGAACAGAGTTCCTTTGGTGGGCAGAGGCTTGCAACCACAACAAGGGACTCACTTTCTCACAACCCCCTGCCTTCCAAACTCTGACAACAGATGCATCAGACTATGCATGGGGGGCTCACATGGCAGGCAAATGCATTCAAGGTAAATGGAGCCCAGGACAAATTCACCTGCATGTCAATCAAAAAGAAATGTTAGCTGTACAGAAAGCACTGACAGCCTTCAAATACCTTATCCTGCCAGGACAACTCCTGATAAAGACAGACAACACCACAGTTATGTGGTACATAAACAAGCAGGGGGGAACTCACTCCTACCCACTCTGCAGGTTAGCCATGACACTGTGGAACACAGCCTTAAGCAACCAAGTGCACCTGCAAGCTGAATTCCTGCCAGGCAAACAAAGTTCACTGGCAGACGACTTAAGCAGAAGTCTAATGGACCCACACGAGTGGAAACTGGAATCAAACTCATTCAAACTTCTCATATACAGGTGGGGGACACCAGAGGTGAACCTCTTTGCATCCCCCAAAACCATCAACTAAACAAATTTTGCACCAGAATTCCCCACAGCCAAGCTTGGAAAGTAGATGCCCTATCCTTCACATGGGAAAACCTCTGTCTATGCCTTTCCCCCTCTGCCCCTCCTTCCAAAGGTACCCCTCAAGATCAGACGGGACAGGCCAAGGATAATTCTTATTGCACCAGACTGGCCACTCCAGCACTGGTACCCACTCCTACTCAGTCTGACAGCAGTGCCACCCTGGCACTTATAGCAGCCCTCCAATCTGCTGTCCCAGCAGGAGGGACAGATTTTGCATCCTCAGCTGCAAACCCTGAACCTGGCAGCCTGGCTTATTCCCTGAATACATCACCAGCAGCCCTCAGCAAACAGGTGCTGGATGTTATCCTTGAGGCCAGGAGGCCTAGTACTAGTAAATCCTATTCAGAAAAGTGGAATAGATACTGTTCTTGGAGCCAGTCTCAAGGGAAGGACACAGCCGTGCCCTCCTTGCCTCAAATCCTAGATTACCTAGCAGAGCTACTCCACAAAGGCCTGTCCTTCTCATCAATTAAGATTCATGCCTCTGCCATCTCAGCTCATTACAGTACTGAGCCACCCTTCTTCTCTCACCCTGTGGTCAAACAGTTCCTGAGAGGAGCTAACAATTTAAGACCCCCAAGGAGAGCTCCCACCCCTTCCTGGGACCTTCTCTTTGTACTAGAGAAGCTCACACTTCCCCATTTTGAGCCTGCTGCTACAGCAGAATTAAAATTCCTCTCTTGGAAAACAGCCTTACTGCTAGCCATCACTTCAGCAAGAAGAGTGTCTGAGTTACAGGTCCTTATGGCTGTGGAACCCTTCATTATCTTCTATGCGGACAGGGTTTCCCTCAGGACTAAACCCATCTTTTATGCCCAAGGTGGTATCCAGTGTGGCTTTAAACCAATCCATCGATTTGCCAACCTTTTTTTCCTAATCCTCAGAATAAAGGGGAAAGGATCCTGCACTCTTTGGACGTGCACAGACAGCTCAGATTCTACCTTGGCAGGACTAAATCTTTCAGAACATTTGACCAGCTGTTGGTCAGCTTTGCTACAGGGGCAGAGGGCAAGGCCATTTCAAAACAAACCATTTCTAAATGGATAGCACACTGCATCCATTTCTGCTACAAACACCATGGAAAACCTACCCCACAGGGGATCAGGCCTCATTCCACTAGGGCTACCTCAACCTGTACAGCTTTTCTCAGGGGAGTCTCTACCAGGGACATCCTGGAAGCTGCAACCTGGAGTTCTGTACACACCTTCACACCTTCACCAAGCATTGCCACTTACCTATATTTTCCAAATCCAGAGCTGGATTTGCCACAGCAGTCTTACAAGCCCTGCTAGCCAGCCCTACTACTACTTGACTGCCTCCACCCTTCCTCAGCTTTGGGAATCAAACCAAGTGTGATGACTGCAACAGTGAAACATGAAGAACATAGTACAGTTGTGTACACTTACCATAAATGTAGATGTTAGAGTGTATTCACTGTTGCAGTTCTGGTTACCCTCCCTCCAAATCCCTGTCATTCTGTACTTTCTACCTATCCTCTTTTTTTGGCCATATCTTATGGAAATGGCATTTACTTTTTACTGGAGGTGTTCCACACCATTTGATTGCTTCCTGTTTTGAGGGCTCCTGACATCTGGGGCAAGAAAAACTGATGTAATGGCGTCGGCTGCATGTTTTATACCCCTGACGAACTGACGTCATGAATGAGGCGGCAGCATCCGACGCAGAAATCCCAAGACTCTGGTATTCGGGCTGACTGAGGGCTACCTGCAGGCAGATAACCCAAGTGTGATGACTGCAACAGTGAATACACTCAAACATCTGTATTTATGGTAAGTGTACACAACTGTACTTTTTGTGGCCTCTACCATTCCTAGGCTCCCTCAAGCCAAGCTCCACATGAGAAAGCTTCAGTGGTTTCTAAATCAGTTTGGCTTCAGCACTCATCCTCTAGATTTCATAATCCCTCTTCTTCCATGCTTCAAGATGGAAATTCAGTGGTGGATTCGGCAGATGTTCATCGTGTTTCACTGTTGCAGTCATGACTGTAGGGTTCTCCCCTGCCGGCAGGCAGTCCTCGGTCGGCCAGAATCCCAAAGTCTGGGTCCGGCGTTGGCTGTTCAACCATGCTCCCTGACATCAGAGCACCAGCAGTACAAAGCTGACAGCCGACTCCATGTTCTCCAGTCTTTCTTGCTGTGCAGTGATAGCAGTTCGCAAGTGCAGGTCGGCTGACTCCTGATAATCTTTTCTGAACAAACTTTAGTCCAAAGACTTTCTTCTCCTACTCAAAGCTAAGTACCCCGTTGGGGAAACTTTTTTCTTGCTCCAGTCCGATGTCAGAAAAAGTTAATAATTGTATTTCATGTGTGAAGCAAATACCTCATAAGGATTTTCATTCTTACTGTATTCCTTGCTTAGGCCCTGACCACGATGTAGCTAGTTGTCTGTTTTGTGCTAGATTCAATCAACGTACAATTAAACGAAGGTATGATTTTGCATTTCATTACTTCGGTAAGCGTTTTAATTACAAAATGTCGTCGGATACGGTTCCGGCTACCGGAGTTAACAAACGACGCAAGGACAAAGACAGGCCTCCAAGGTCCAAATCTGACGATATCGCACAAGCGGAGCCAGCTTCAGGTTCGGCCGTCGTCAGTGAGGCACTTTTGCAGCCCCTGTCGCCGCCATTTCGAACCGATGGTCAAACGGACTCCCACGAGGAGCCAACTAGGCCTTTGAATATTTCTGTTGCAGGACCTTCGGACAATGCTCCTTCGGATGGGTCCGGAGCCGCTGTGCAGGTACCGGCTTCCGAAGGGGTTTTCAGGCCTACTCAGCTTCTAATAAAGGCAAAGCCAAAGACAAAGGCAAAGACTCCTTCCAAATCAAAGACTGCAACACAGGCCTCTTCTGAACCGGCTCCCAAGTCACAGAAACAGTTACTTAAGATGGCGGAGGATTTACTTACTATGATTAGGGGCTCACATCCCCCTCCAGATAAAAGGCCAAGGCAGGAAGTTTATTATGACTCCTCTGATCAGGCTTCTGTTTCTTCAGTTTCTTCTTCTGACCAGGAATATTCTGTCCCTCCTTATGAGGATTCTGATGCTGAGGAATCCATTCCTTCAGCTTCTCCCCCTGAGGATTTCTCTTTTGGGGAAACTTTGCATGAAATGAGGGAACATTTCCACTGGGAAGGACAGGAGTATTCGGAATCTAAGAAAAGACTAAGGGATTTTCTTCTTCTTCCCCAACATAGACCCCTGGCTATTCCTCCTATTTTGGATATTGTGGATGATGCTTTTTCGGAGGCTAACTTAACCCCTGACTCTTTTCCTCCTGCTCCTGTTAAGCCTGATAGATATTACAGGGTTCCTGATTCACACCAGTTTTTATACAGGAACCCTACTGCTGACCCTGAAACCATTTCTCAGGGTCCTAAGGGAGTTGAGGCCGCTTCTGCTAAAAACCCCATTCCCACTGAGAAGGATTCTAGATCTTTAGAAAGATGGGGCAAAAAAGTGTACACTTCTGCTACTTTATCTATTAGGGCTTTAAACTGTCAGTTTCATATGCTGAAATACCAGCAATTTCTCTTGTCTGTTTTAAAACAAAAGCTTACTTCCATTTCTGCCTGTGCAGATGATAAGGAATTACATGACTTAATGCATGCCACTGAACAAGTTGGGAAGCATGGTTTACACTGTGGATTTGATGCCTTGGAGGCTTCTTGTAGGGCTGCTGCCTCTGGCACAGTAATTAGAAGGCATGCATGGTTAAAGGAACAAAATTTGCCAGAACAAGTAAAAGCTAAATTATTGGATGCTCCTGTTCAGCATAATGTTTTGTTTGGATCAAAAGCTGAAGAGGTGATTAAAAAGATGGAGGACAAGGCGAAATCCATGCAAACAGTTAAAGATTTCTTACAAGTACAGCCACCCAGATTTAGCAGGAATTGGCTTACAAAAAATTGGTCCTTTCCCAATTCAGACAGGCCTCAGAGGGGTAGATACAGACGCTCCCGAGGAAGGCCTCAAACACAAGCCTCTTATAGACAAAGACAGTGGACTGCTTCCACCTCTAGGGGAGGAGAGGACAGGTCGCAAACTCATAGGAAACAGACTCAATGACTCCCTCTGTTGGGCTGCAGGAACTTCTTGCCTGAAAGCCCCTCTCGGAGGAAAACTTTCTCTTTTTCACCGAAATTGGACTCATATAACCCAAGACAAGTGGGTTCTGGATGTGGTTTCAAGAGGTTACAAATTCAATTTTCATACTCTACCAAGGCCAAGCGGATGGCCAGATCTTCCAAAACATCAATGGACAGAGGCCTTAAACCAGGTGGAAGCTCTTTTGGCTATGAAAGCCATAGAACTAGTTCCACTTTCAGAGATGGGACAAGGTTTTTACTCAAGGCTCTTTCTAGTCCCCAGGAAGCAAAATTCATGGAGACCCATTCTGGATCTGTCAATCTTGAACACCTTTCTAGAGATTCCAAAATTCAAGATGCTTACTCTACAGCAGCTACTTCCAATGCTGTCCAAAAATGCATGGATGGTAACTTTGGATTTAAAGGAGGCATATTTACACATTCCCATCAGGCAGAAATGCAGAAAATACCTCAGGTTCAAGGCTGGATCGAGGCACTTTCAATTCTCTGCGCTGCCTTTTGGATTGTCTACTGCGCCCAGGGTCTTCACCAAATGCCTGGCTCCAGTAGTAGCTTACTGCAGACTCAAGGGAATTCAAATTTACCCTTATCTGGACGACTGTCTTATTCAGGCAGACAGCAAGGAGGTCTTACTCCAGCATCTACGGTTTGTTCAGGATCTCCTCAAGTTCCTGGGATTCACTGTAAACATAAAAAAGTCAAATTTGACACACTCACAACAGATAATTTTTCTGGCGCTTCTTTAAACACAACAACCCAGATGGCATTTCTGACATACGAAAAACAGTTTCAGCTGGCTTCAACTTTCAAAACCTTAGCAACTTTAACTCAGCTATCTGCAAGGAGATTCCTGCAGGCTTTGGGTTACATGGCCTCCTGCATCCTTCTCGTACCATATGCAAGACTACACATGAGGAAAATACAGTGGTACCTAAAAAGTGTATGGTCTCAGCATTGCCACAGTTGAGACATACTGATCTCCGTCCTGCCTTGTCTTCAAAAGGAATTCCTTTGGTGGTCCAAGGCATGTACTCTAAACAAAGGAAAACCCTTCTGTCTGCCTCCTGCCACTCAGATACTAACCACGGACGCCTCGGATTATGCATGGGGAGCCCATTTTCAGGGCAACTGTCTGCAGGGCCTTTGGACAAAGGATCAGATGCACCTGCATATCAATTTAAAGGAAATGTTAGCCGTTCAGAAAGCTCTAATGGCCTTCAGGAATCTTCTACAACCAGGACAACTACTGATACAGACAGACAACACCACAGTTATGTGGTACATAAACAAGCAAGGGGGATCTCATTCCTACCCCCTTTGCAGACTAGCCATGGATCTATGGAACACAGCTCTAGCTTGCAATCTGGATCTTCAAGCTCAGTTTCTACCAGGGAAGCAAAACTTCCTGGCAGACAGTTTGAGCAGAAACCTTTCGGATCCACACGAGTGGATGCTGGACACCGAAATATTCAGGATGATAACAGCAGTCTGGGGATGTCCTCACATAGACCTCTTTGCATCCCATCTCAATCATCAACTACAGAATTTTTGCACCAGGACTTTCCACGAACAAGCTTGGAAAGTGGATGCACTATCATTCAGTTGGAGAAACCTCTCGGAATATGCCTTTCTGCCTCTTCCTCTTCTTCCACGGGTATTATTAAAGATCAAACAGGACAAGCCCAAGATGATAATCTTGCTGGCCCCAAATTGGCCTCGACAGATGTTCATCGTGCATACAGCTGCAGTAATCACAGATGGGTTTTCT
The DNA here is from genome assembly GCF_019279795.1 of Protopterus annectens. Lineage (NCBI taxonomy): Eukaryota > Metazoa > Chordata > Ceratodontiformes > Protopteridae > Protopterus > Protopterus annectens. Next base: position 200,624,158 of record NC_056744.1, read on the forward strand.
GCCGTCAGGCGGTCCCTCGGTCGGCAGAATTCCAAAGTCTTGGTCCGGCGTCGGTTGTCGTCGCTTTCTCTTCTGACGTCAGTGAGGCCAGAGTATATAAGACACAGCCGACGCCATGTTCTTCAGTCTTTTTTGCCTCGCGGTGCCCGAAGCAGAAGCAGTTCGCAAGTGCCGGTCGGACAGCTCCTGAATTACGGAAATTTTGGAACCGAAGTCTTCATTAAAGCTAAGTACCCCGTTGGGGAATCTTTTCTTGCCTCAGATCGATGTCAGAAAAAGTTAATAATTGTATTTCTTGTGGGAAGCAAATACCACATAAGGATTTCCATTCCCTCTGCATACCTTGTTTAGGCCCAGACCACAACGCCTCAGGCTGTCGCTTTTGCGCTACCTTCAATAAACGCACTATTAAGCGTCGGGCGGAGTTCGCCCAACACTATTTTGGTAAAGCTTTTGATTATAAAATGTCGTCGGACACTCCGACTACTGTTTTGTCGAAAAAACGCAAGGACAAGGACCGACACGCGAGGCCCGCGGTCCCCACCGACACCACGCCAAAACAGGCTACACGTGGTCCGGTTCTCAGCGAGACGCTTTTGCAGTCCCTGACTACCGACGACACTCCTTTGGCGATGTCCTCTGTACCCGAGACCGCTGGGTCCTCGGCCCTTTCCCAGACTATAACCGAAGCCTTTGCTAATGTTGAGCCTACTAATGTGGACAGGTCCACCTCCACCATGGTGTCTTTAGACCCTCATCTTCTTTTTCTATTAAGGCCTTTGCTAAATCCAAAGCAGCCAGGCATCCCAAGAGGCTTGTTGCACAGGGTCCATCTCCAGGTCCCATGCCTAAAAAACAGATACTTAAAATGGCTGAGGATTTAATTACTCTTATCAGAGGTTCTCAACCCCCTCCAGACAAGAGACCCAGAGTGGAGGAAGATTCTCCCTCTTCTGATCAGGGATCCATTTTATCAGAACATTCTGATGTAGAGGAACACTCTTACTCCCCTTTTGAGGATTCTGATGCAGAGCAGTCCATCCCTTCTGTATCCCCTCCTGAGGATTTTTCCTTTGGGGAAACTTTGCACACCTTGAGGGAACACTTCCATTGGGAAGGCCAAGACTTTTCAGATTCCAAGAAAAGACTTAGGGAATTTCTTTTGTTACCTCAACACAGACCTCTGGCGATACCCCCTGTTTTGGACATACTTGATGATGTTTATTCGGAGGCTTGCCTCAACCCGGATTCTCTGCCTCCTGCACCAGTCAAACCTGATAGGTACTACAGAGTACGTAACTCTCACCAATTTCTCTTCAAAAGCCATAATGCTGACCCTGAAACCATTTCACAAGGCCCCAAGGGATTGAAGGCCTCCACTGCCAAGAATCCACTTCCTGCAGAAAGAGAGTCAAGATCTTTAGAAAGGTGGGGAAAAAAGCCACGAGGGCCTTAAATTGTCAGTTTCATATGCTTAAATATCAACAGTTCCTGTTATCACAATTAAGGAATAAAATGTCTCAACCTGAACAACCAGATTTGAAGGAGTTACAGGATATGATGCATAGTGCAGAGCAAGTGGGTAAACACACTTTACAATGTGGTTATGATGCCCTAGAGGCCTCAAGTAGAGCAGCTGCTACAGGATCAGTCATTCGCAGACATGCCTGGCTTAGAGAACAAAACTTGCCTGATCATGTGAAAGCTAAACTTCTAGATGCTCCTTTACAAAAGGATGTGCTGTTTGGTACTAATGCTGAGGAGATACTACGGAAAATGGAAGAAAAAGCCAAATCTATGCAAACTGTCAAAGCCTTTTTACAGGTCCAACCACCACGTTTTAGCAGAAATTGGCCTTCAAAAAACTGGTCCTTTCCAGCCACTGACAAGCCCCAAAGAGGTAGATACAGACGCACAAGGGGCAGAGGGCAATCACAAGGATCATATAGAGGCCGACAATGGCAAACTTCAGCACCAAGAGGTGGCGAGGACAGTGCACAACAGTACAGGAAGCAAACCCAATGACTCCCTCATTTCCATGCCAAGCATGTCTCAGCTGGCAGCACCTTTGGGAGGAAAGCTAGCATTATTTGCAGATAATTGGCATATTGTCACAACAGACAAATGGATCCTGGACATTATAAACAGAGGTTACAAATTTCAATTTCACACTCTTCCAAAAATGAGAGGCATGCCAAACCTGCCACAGAATCAAAGGGCAGAGGCACAACTACAAATTTCAAAGCTCATAAGCATGAGAGCTATTCAAGAGGTACCTACTCACGAACAAGGTCAAGGTTTTTATTCAAGACTTTTTCTGGTACCAAGGAAAGGAACCGACTGGAGACCCATTTTGGACTTATCCATCCTAAACACATTTCTACTGCATCAAAATTCAAGATGCTCACATTACAGCAACTTCTTCCCATGCTGGGCAAGGAGTTTTGGCTGGTAACATTGGACCTCAAGGAGGCATACCTGCATGTCCCAATCAGACAAAGCTGCAGAAGATATACCTCAGATTTCTTGCAGGTTCAATCCACTATCAATTCTCTGCATTGCCCTTTGGCTTATCTACTGCGCCCAGAGTATTCACAAAGTGCCTGGCATCAGTGATTGCCTACTGCAGACTTCAAGGGATACAAATTTACCCTCATCTGGACGACTGCCTGATCCAAGCGGACAGCAAGCACATACTTCTGGAACATCTGGCATATGTGACACGGTTACTGCATTCTCTGGGATACACAATCAACAAAGAAAAATCAAGGCTAACACCATCTCAGAAAATAACTTTCCTGGGTGCCAACTTGGACACAAACACCCAGATGGCCTACCTTACGCCAGAAAAACAGGGGCAACTATCTGAGTACTTCAAAATACTAGCAAAACGTACCAGGCTTACTGCAAGGAAAATCCTGCAGGCTCTGGGATTCATGGCATCTTGCATTCTTTTAATCCCATGTGCAAAGCTGCATATGAGGAAACTTCAATGGTACCTAAAAAACCTATGGTCTCAACACAGTCACAGTTTGGAAACAATAATACCAATAATCCCATGTTTGCAAAAGGAATTTCTATGGTGGGCCCAAGCATGTCAAGCAAACACAGGCCTCCCATTCTGCAAGCCTCAAGCAAAGCAAGTTATCACAACAGACGCCTCAGATTACACCTGGGGGGCGCACATGACGGACAGGTGCATCCAGGGCAAATGGTCCCAAAAGGAAAAGCACCTTCACATCAATCAAAAAGAAATGCTAGCAGTAATAAATGCAATTACAGCTTTCAAGGACTTCCTGCATCCAGGAATATTACTGATAAGAACAGACAACACCAGAGTAATGTGGTACATAAACAAACAAGGAGGAACACATTCATACCCCTTGTGCAGACTAGCCATGACTCTTTGGAACTTGGCTCTGGAATGGCAAATCGAACTTCAAGCACAGTACCTGCCAGGATTGGAAAACACGCTGGCAGACAATTTAAGCAGAAATATGACAGATCCACACGAATGGAAGTTACATCCTCAGGTGTTTACAGAAATAATCCAAGCATGGGGGAGGCCAGACATAGATCTTTTTGCCTCCCACAGGAATCATCAATTGGAAAAGTTTTGTTTGAGGACCTTTCATCCAAAGGCCTGGAGAGTGGACGCCCTTTCATTCAGTTGGACAGCATGGACAGTTTACGCATTCCCACCTCTGCCTCTTCTGCCCAAGGTGCTTCTGAAAGCAAGAGCAGACAGACCGAAGATGATACTGATTGCTCCAGATTGGCCAAGGCAACACTGGTACCCACTGCAGAGGAGCCTAACACATACTCCTCCCTAGTCCCTGCCTCTAATGCCTCTTCTGCTGACTCAGCACAGCTACAAAACTCTTCACAGTCAGCTGAAAACACTCAATCTCGCTGCATGGAAAATTCCTTAACACCACAACAGACCCTACTCTCCAAGGAGGTGCAGGATGTCATTTTGGAGGCCAGAAGGCCATCTACTAGAAAAGCTTACTCCACAAAATGGAAGCGGTTTTGTATTTGGAATGAGAAAAAAGGCCAGGACCCTAGAAAACTGAACTTGTCTCAGGTATTACAGTATCTAGCTGAGCTGCTGAACAGTGGACTTTCATTTTCTTCCATAAAAATCCATGCCTCAGCCATTTCTGCAGAATTCATCACGGATCCTCCTTTATTTTCTCACCCACTCTTACGACAGTTCCTCAGAGGGGCTAAGAATATAAGACCACCAAGGAAACAACCAATACCAACCTGGGATCTTAATTACATACTAGAAAAATTAACATTGCCTCCTTTTGAACCAGCTGCTTCAACAGATTTGCAATATTTGTCCTGGAAAATTGCCTTCCTTCTGGCTATCACTTCAGCTCGGAGAGTTTCGGAACTACAGGCCCTCATGGCGGTGCAGCCCTTTCTCATTTTCCATCAAGACAGGGTTTCCCTTTGTACCAACCCATCATTTATGCCTAAAGTGGTATCCAGGGTAGCTTTAAATCAAGCCATACACCTTCCTACCTTTTACCCCAATCCTCAAAACAAAGGGGAGAGGCTGCTACATTCTTTAGACATCCATAGGCAGCTACGTTACTATTTGGACAGAACAAAGTCCTTCAGGAAATCAGAACAACTCTTTGTGTCCTATGCTGTAGGGGCTCAAGGGAAGCCAGTTTCCAAGCAGACTTTTTCAAAGTGGATAGGCCACTGCATACGGTTTTGTTATTCCTATCATGGGAAATCTGTTCCTACAGGTATCAGATCACACTCCACCAGGGCCACAGCTACCTCTACAGCCTTCCTCAGAGGAGTTCCTACCAAAGATATTTTGGAGGCAGCCACTTGGAGTTCTGTACATACCTTCACAAAACACTACCACCTTCCCTTATATTCCAGAACAAGAGCAGGCTTTGCCACTGCTGTTTTGCAGGGCATTCTGGCTCAACCCAGTTCCTCCTAGTACCTATCACCCTGTGCGTAGCTTTGGGACTCTACCCATCTGTGATTACTGCAGCTGTATGCACGATGAACATAGTACAGTTTTGTACCTACCATAAATGTAGATGTTCGAGTGCTAATACAGCTGCAGTACAGGTTTCCCTCCCTCCTTCCCCACTTGGTAAAGGCATGGGGCCTAACAACCTCTTCATACAACCTGACTGGGTTATACTTCTATGGTTAATTTGCTTGCTACCACTGATTTTGGATTATATTACATTGCTTGTATATACATATAAGCATAATTTATGTATTGCCTTCCTTCTGGGGGCACCTGACATCTGGGGCAAGAAAGACTAAAGAACATGGCGTCGGCTGTGTCTTATATACTCTGGCCTCACTGACGTCAGAAGAGAAAGCGACGACAACCGACGCCGGACCAAGACTTTGGAATTCGGCCGACCGAGGGACCGCCTGACGGCAGAAAACCCATCTGTGATTACTGCAGCTGTATTAGCACTCGAACATCTACATTTATGGTAGGTACAAAACTGTACTTTTTGGTACCCTACTCTGAAAAACCTATGTCTGGAGCCCCCTTGGGTTTTACCACAGGCTCTGAACCTTCTGTCCCAACATCAGGGTCAGGTTCTACACTCCCATGTCAGAACTCTCAGCCTGGCGGCCTGGTTAATCCAGGGTCTTTGATTCCTTCTCTCCTACCCAAGCAGGTTATGGATGTCATTTTAGAAGCCAGACGTCCTAGCACTAGAAAATCTTATGCAGGAAAATGGAAAAGATTTTGTTCCTGGATGCAGGCTCAGGATTCTGATCCTCTTCTTCCTAACATTCCTTTGATTTTACTTTATGACCACCTCCCTTTCTTTCTGCTTTGGGATTCTACCCTACAGTCATGACTGCAACAGTGAAACACGATGAACATAGTACAGTTGTGTACACTTACCATAAATGTAGATGTTCGAGTGTCTTCAATGTTGCAGTCTGGGTTTCCCGCCCTCCTGTCCCCTCTTATTTTTTTACTTTTGTGTGGTTCCTTTTTTCACCATTCTTCTGAGGTGTATTTGCAAAGGATATGGGACCTTACTCATTTTGGGACTCCTGACATCTGGGGCAAGAAAAACTGGAGAACATGGCGTCGGCTGTCAGCTTTGTACTCCTGGAGCTCTGAAGTCAGGGAACATGGTTGAACAGCCGATGCCGGACCCAGACTTTGGGATTCTGGCCGACCGAGGACTGCCTGCCGGCAGGGGAGAACCTTACAGTCATGACTGCAACAGTGAAGACACTCGAACATCTACATTTATGGTAAGTGTACACAACTGTACTTTGTCCCTCAATCCAGGACTCTCTTTTCAACCTCCACGCCCCTCTCAGGAGCTGTTCACAGACTCTCTAGATTAGGATAGGACGTCCTTCAGCTCTGTAAATTTGCACATCCTCTCTTCAGTGTAAGAGCAACAAGCTGGCTATAATTTCTTAAATTTTCTATTACAAATATCATTAACAATACCATTATGCTTCTGTGGGGGTGGGCGGGGGGCGTAGCTGCATTGTGTTTTAAGAGTAACAGTTTGGTCATCATTTCTTTTACTTACTGTCATAGACCTTACACATGATAGGTAGCTATTTTACGTGGTTTAGCAGTAAGAGGGTATGTCTGAAAGCAGCTGCTTATTACTAGAGTGGCGCAGTGAGTAGAACTGATTTTCTGTGGTTGAGTTCATAGTTGTGGCATTTTCTTAGTGAAGTCTGCATGCCCTCCTTGTCTCTGGTTGTATCTATCCATGTGCTTTAGTTTTTTACAGCACCTGAAGGACGTTCCTTTCCTCCAGTTTACCTTAAGGTGAACGTGTGTGTGTCTGTGTGTGTGTGTGTGTGTGTGTGTGTGTGTGTGTGTGTGTGTGTGTCAAAATAAATAAATAATTTAAAAAAAAAAATCACTGATTTTTATCTGACTACATACATAATACCAGGCATATACATAATTCTTCTGGGTAGTAATAAAATGTAGTTAACAAGTAGTTGTCCTTAAAAAAAAAAAAAAAAAAAGCATGAGATACATCACAGGGCATTCATACCTTTAGAGCATGTAGGGATCTGGTGGTCACCACACCCCAAACTGCATAAATGGATTTTGACATGGATTTAGTGGTGATATCTGTCCTCAACCACACCCATTCTAAAGCCGGCCTTGCTCAGAGGTGTGTATAGAAGGTTACTGTAGCTTGTGTGGGGGTTGCAGATCTGATGACCTTCCTAATCAGAATTTCCAGGAATGGCATGGATAACCTGCCCTTATGGATGTAAGACATAAATCATTTTCGTGTAGCCAGTCGTATTCCATGAGAAGCTTATTCGTTATCAGACTGTGTCTGAATCACTGTCTTCTGACTTTGCATGAGTGGTCTCTGTCACTAGCATGGAAAATTTTCTGTTGCTATATCCTCCAAAAAAAAAAAAAAAAAATGCACCATATGCAATAACTTATTTTCCTTTATTCCACCGTACAGAAGGGTATCCTTGATATGCGGTCATTCAGAAATGACTGTGGGACTCTTGCATGCTTTTCCCACCATTCCTCAATCCCCAACTTTCTACAGAAGGCTAGACTGTACAAAGCCAAGGCAATTCTTCCAGCTCCATACTGGCTAAAAATATGGCACCCCCTGCTGTGGCCTTATCTGGAGAATCCTTTCTACATGAGACGATTTGGAACTTTTTAGGACACCCATCCTTCAAGCCTCACCCTATGGCTGACAACATGGTTTTATCAAGTCCAGTAAGTTCTGCAGATTCTTTTTACCAGGAAATGGTGGGCCAAACTAGACAGAAAACCAGGAAGATGTGTGAGAAAATGGATTTATTTTCTTTGGTATGTGGCCACGGTTTTAGATCTCTGTGCTGGCCACGTTCTTGCTGTTCTTGAATAATTTTCAGAGGTTTTGACTGGGGTTTAAGATTTTCTTGTCTCTGAGTTCATTTGATATCTATGTCCAGTTTACATCTGTGTGCTAATTTCATTCATTTGGCTTGTGGAAAATTTTGCAAAACTTTAATAAAAGGCATTTTTCTGTTACATCCTCCCCTTAAGAACCCACTCCCTCCTTCTGATTTCTAAACTGAACTGGGAAAATTACCACTTCTGTATATTGAATCAGCAGCATCGGCAGAACGAACTGAAATGTGGGTCTTAAGAAACATTCTCTCTTCTGGCAATTATGTCCACAAGAAGAATATCAGAATTACAAGTCTAGTGTGTTAATCCTCTCAATTTTTCTGTCTTAAAGAGGGTGTGCCCATGAGAACAAATCCTTCATTCATACGTAGCAAACTGTGCTGTGTGGTGCTCAAGGAATACACTGTAGGGACTGGTGCACGTGAGAAGTAGGCCTCTCTTCTGGGATCTGTAGCTGGCCTGCTCCCTACCACCCAGCTATCAATGTAGGGAGAATAAAGGAGCCAATGTGGCACCCATAAAAGAAAAAAAAATGAGTCGTAGGCTGTTATCTAGCACAGAGATATCTGGCTTTCACCCCTAACAGACCAAATGGGCAAATTTGCTTGAAGGTGCAAGAGCCATCTAGCAAGTCCACAGAAACAGGAGACAGAGTTGGGGAGAAGAGAAGCAAACATCTGTAACCACACTGCATAAGTTAACTTTGAGGAATGGCTGTATAAGCTACACTGATTAAATACAATACTTGAAAATGCAGTGGTATTGTGCACTGTGATTTATATTGTATATGATTGTGCTTTACTGTAACTTTTACATGTGTTTTCAGATCATGGCTCACAGTAGTCCTGTATGGATAAGGTTTATAGGTAAGTACTAGGCTAGCTGCCTTTGTGGGCCATTTTAAGCACAGCCCAGTTTCCCTTTTATTGCTCAAAACAACCTATCCCATGGTCGATAATTATATATTACCCCTAATGAGAATAACTTGGATTATTCTGTAAACCCATGCATGGGATAAAGCATTTAGCAGCTGAGCTTCTCCAGTAGTAGTACCAGGGGCAGTCCTGGGGTAAATTTTCTATTTCCCATCCATAGATCTAAGTTGAGATTAAAAACGGACAGGGTTGAATTTTGTTTTATGTGGATTGGAAGTCTGTTCCATAGCATTGAGATCCCCTGAAAAATATACCTGTCCCTACGAACCATTCTTTTGATGTTGCAGAAGAGGCTTAGAATCCTTGAGTGAGTATTTCTGATGCCATTTGACTTGCTGATATGTAGTAAATCCATCAATACTGGGTCGGAGGATTAGTCTGTAGGATATAGAATGTAGTAACGGTCTTGTGTTAGCTTTTGTCATTAAATTTTCAAGCCTTTTATAGATGGGTCTGTATTAGTGGAGGTCACTTGGCAATCATAGTGTTTCTTCTGATATGTCAGAATAAGACATCTGTCATATCATTTTTGACAGGTGCCAGACATAGGTGGAGTAGTTTCCAAGCAGCTAAATGCAACACAATCCATCAGGCACACATTAATTCATTTTTCAAGATGGGCTGGCATTCCCAGCCCACTATTCTCCATTTTTAAATTGTGATGACTTGTAGGTAAGGTTACGGGAGAACCAGTCCCCTTTTTACAAACATAATTAGAGCAGTAAGGGAGAGAGTTTTTTTCTTCCCTGAAGTGTCTTTTTGATTTCTTTGGTTAACAACTTAAGTTGCCCGTATTCATACCAGTATGCTGGAAAGCAGTCTCCATGCATGTATATGCTTGGTTATGTTGAGTGTGGGAAAATTATCTCTGTACGTGCATGTACTTTGTGACATCAGTGACTTATATTGAAAGTTGATGGTATCCTGTTTTTGTACTGCATGTGTGCTCATGGTACATAGTTTCTAGAATCCACTGGTTGGATCTGACACAAGCAATTGCCTCTTAGAACTACTGCAGCTTTTTACAAGACGTGCTTTCTCTTAAAGTGTTGATTTGTAAGCAGGATGCCATTGTTGTCAAGATACAGAGTGTATTAGCAGGCTTGCTGATATAGAGGCAAGACATATGTCCAGTGTGCTGCTTATATATATTCAAGAATGAGGCCGGTTTTCCAGAAGGAACTTCGGGTGAAAGGAACTGAGTCTAGAATCTCTCACTTCTTCAGGAGGTGTGTAATTGTAACATTGCACCATTCTTCAAAGGAGGCTGAAGGTGAAGCATTCCAAGCAGGAGATAGTAAAACAATAGTCTGTTGATAAAGTGTTGTCCTTTGTGGATATCTCTACACATTTTAGTTGTTCAGAAAAGATGAAGAAAAACAGGCTGGGCAAATGAGCAAAACAGCTTACCTTCTAATCTTAGGTCCAAGCTGCCTCTGTATCCTGCACTGATGCCCAGCCATTACTTTATGATTCACTGCAGAAGACTGAGTTGTCAAATGGGGTCCTTTGCTGGTAGGTAACTCCAAGAGCCCAGATCATCAGAAGTAAGTCCATGGTGAGACTAGCACCTTGTTGGCTGTTAATATTCTGAGTCCTAAAATGAAGAGAGAGAGGGACAGATGGAGTTGGGTAAAATTTATTTACTAGACAGCATGTCCAAAACAGATGATGATCTTCGTGTTTCACTGTTGCAGTCATTACATTTGGGTTATCTGCTTGCAGGTAGCCCTCAGTCGGCCTGATTAACAAAGTCTTGGGTCCTGCGTCGGTTGCTATCCCTTCTTCCATGACGTCAGGTCGTCAGGGGTATAAAACATGCAGCCGACATCATTACATCAGTCTTTCTTGCCATGCGATACCCAAAGCAGAAGCAGTTTGCAAGTGCCGGTCGTCCGACTCCTGAAATTTTCGTTTTCGAGTTTCAGAACCAAAGTCTTCAACTATAGCGAAGTACCCCGTTGGGGAAACTCTTTCTTGCTCCTTACCGATGTCATTAAAAGTTAATAATTGCATTGCTTGTGGAAAGCAAATACCTCATAAAGATTTTAATTCGTACTGAGTTCCTTGCCTAGGCCCTGACCATGACGTACCTTGCTGTTGGTTTTGTGCTTTATTTAATCAGCGCACTATCAGTCGTCGGTATATTTTCTTTCGCCTCTAAATATTTCTGTTCTCGGTTTAATTATCCAGAAATGCCATCGGTTAGCCATCCGACTACCGGGATTCTGAAAAAATGCAATGATAAAGACAGAGACAGGCCGCCGAGATCCAAAACTGCCAACGACACTTCTCCTAAACCAGTCGCCAATTCGCCGATACTCAGTGAGGCGCTTTCAAAGCCCCTGATACCTGCTGCTTCTGATTCGCAGGCCTCTACTGAGACCCATTCGGAGTCCAGTATGCCGCGAGATGCTTCAACTATGGAACCCGCGGATGTCTCTACCTTGGATGGGTCCTGAGCCGCAGTACAGGCACCGGCTTCTGAGGGTGTTTTCAGGCCTACGGACTTGCATATTAAACCGATGCCTCCTTCTTTACTTAGGCCTAAATCTCGATCCATGTCTAAAAAAACTGATGCCCAGGCCACATGCTCAGGCCTCTAGGTCTAAAAAAACAAATGATAAGAATGGCTAAAGATCTAATATCTCTAATCAGGGGTAGCCAACCCTCCCCCTTCTAAGAGGCCTAGGACTGAAGTTGATTATGAATATTCTGATCAGGATTCTGTTTTTTTCTGACTCTTCTGATGATCTGGATTTGCCCTTACCTACTTATGAGGATTCTGATGCAGATGACTCTATTCCCTCTGCTTCCCCTCCTGAGGATTTTTCTTTTGGGGAAACCTTACATACTCTAAGGGAGCATTTCCACTGGGAAAGCCAAGATTTTTTCTGATTTAAAAAAGAGGCTTGGGGATTTCCTTATCCTACTTCAGCATAGGCCATTAGTTATTCCTCCTGTACTAGACATTGTTGATGATGCTTTCTCGGAATCTAGTTTGGCCCCTGATTCCCTGCCTCCTGCTCCCAGAAAACCTGACAGATACTACAGGGTCCCTGAGTCCACAAGTTCCTTTTCAAAACTCCTATTGCAGATCCAAAGACTATTTCACGGGGACCTATGGGCATTAAGGCTTCTACTGCTAAAAATCCTACCCCTTCTGATAGCGACTCCAGGGCGCTGGATAGATGGGGTAAGAAGGTTTACACTTCTGCAACCTTGGCCATTAGGCCTTTAAACTGCCAGTTTCATATGTTAAAATATTAGCAACATTTTATTGGACTGCTTAAACAGAAAAGGACGTTGATTCCTGACTGTGTGGAAAATAAAGAATTACAGGATTTAATGCATTCTGTTGAACAAGTTGGAAAACATACTTTGCAATGTGGTTTTGATTCATTAGAGGCCTCTTGCAGGGCTGCTGTTACTGAGTCTGTGCTCAGAAGGCATGCTTGGCTTAAGGAGCAATCTTTGTCTGATCATGTTAAAGCTAAATTGTTGGATGCTTCTTTAAATCAGGACCGCTTGTTTGGCAACAAGGCTGAGGAAGTTCATAAAAAGATGGAAGATATTGCTAAATCTATGCAAACTGTTAAAAGATTTTTTTACAAGTTCAGCCTCCTAGATTTAATAGGCACTGGCCCTCTAAGACTTGGTCCTTTCCAACCCCTTCCAGGTCTTCTCAAGCCAAACCCAGACACAGCAAAACCCCCAGGATGTTAAGTTGTCAATCTCGCCTTCATTCTTGCTGGATGAGTTCGGAGCCGATCCTCCGCTCCGACACGGCACTTCCTAAGCTCGAGAGCTAATTTTACCAGCTCGAGGCAACCCTATATTCCATGATGCAAGGCGGAGACTACCCAGATCTCGTTTGCCGCTTCGCTTACGAGGTGCCTCTTTTACCAGCTCTAGGTAAGTTTTTCTTCATATTAAGACTTTTAGTCTCACCCCTTTTAAATTTCATAACCTTAGTTGTTTTGTGAACCTTAACGTTTATTTTAACCCTATTCCCATTAGTGTTCCCTTTTTTTCGGGTTATTTATCCCCTTCCCTAGATTAGGCCTTAGGCCTTCCCCTTTCCTAATTTTTCCCGTCAGGGATTTTGTGTGTGTTTGAGTGTGTTGTATCCCTGTTTAGTTTTAGTTTATTGGATTGGGTGTTATTTGTGTGTGTGTCTCTGTGTTTTTGTGTTTCCTCGACACAGCTATGTCGAAGGACACAAAGGTCTCAGGCTTCAAGAAGTGTGACTCGTGCTGTCAGAAGATGTCTCTGACAGACGGTCACACTTCTTGTGTTTACTGCCTGGGACCTCTGCACCTGCAGGACTCTTGTGCTATCTGTCATGCCTTCAGCCCAAGAGTCCTGCAGGAGCACAGAAATAAATTAATATTGAGGGGCTTATTAAAGCCTGAGAGCTCCCCGACTAAGTCGGCTCCGGGGAAGCCCTCGAAACCTGTCAAGCCTTCGGCTGCAAGTCCCAAGCCGTCGGCTACAGGTTCTGCTTCTTCAGTGTCGAGATCGGCTCTGGCCGGAGCCGATCCTTCCATTTTAGAAGTCACAGTATCGGCTCCATCCGGCACCGATACTGCCAGATCTAGACATTCAGTGTCGGCTCCGACTGGAGCCGACGTATCCTCGGCTCCTTCGGCTCCACCTATCTCTAAAAAGAGATCTCGATCCCCCTCGTTGGAATCGATACGTTCGGCTCCGAGATCACCCCTGCTCTCGGAGCGGAGTCATCGGAGCCGTTCTTCTCGGTCGTCCAGGCTGTCTGATCACGACCTCGAGAGAGTGGTGAGTAGACTATTAAACTCTCAGGCATTGGTCCAAATGCTCCATAGCCCGTCTCAACAGATGGTAGCTATTTCACATCCACCTAACATTCCTCCTTCGACTCTCTTACAGAGCTCGGAGCCGGAGATCCTCAGAGCCGTGACCGTTGTGGCGTCGGAGCAGATACCTCCTCCTTCGGCTCCGTCGTCCTCCGCTCCGATTTCCTCCTTGAGGCCTTCATTGGAGGGATCCAGGCGTCTGGTCTCTCTCGTCGGCTCCGAGGGGGCGAGTGGCATCGGACTCTTGTCCGACCCCGTTCTCCCTCTCGGGGCTTCGGCGTTGGTGAGCTCAGCCCCGACATCTGCCTCGGAGCCTTCCCTCTCGGTGAGGCCTGGAGTTCCTATCTCTTCGGAGCGGGAACCTTCTGGTCTCTCTGATGGGGTTGCCTTCGAGGTGATGAGGAGTGTACTAGCCCCTGGGCGTAGTCAACGGTCAGTTCCATCAGCTCCTCCCACTACAGTGCCTGCTGACGTCTCTTCCCACTCTCTTGCTCCCGGACCCAGAGATCCAACGCCTCAGGTTTCCCCATTGGGAATATCTTCCTCTTCCGAGGCTTCTCCTGATCTGTCAGGTGAACCTCCGCGTAAGAGGACATGTAAGAGGAAACATCTAGACTCCCCGAGTCTATTACATCTGATACTGACTTGGATGAGTCTGAGGGATCCCCAAGGTCCTCCTCTGAGGATGTCTCTTTCTCAGACATCCTTGAACTCCTTAAGCAGAGGGGGAACTGGCCCTCCCCTTAATCCTTCCGAGGACAAGTCAGTATACCTGGAGGCGTTCAGATCTCGACCCTCCACCTCCTGGGTGTCTCCGCCTTTCGACCCTCTTATGGACGTGGTGGCTCGGAAGGCATGGATGGCCCCGGATTCGGTGGAACTTATTCCTAGGAGGCCTTCTAAATTCATTACGGCCCCACCTGATAGGCAATATTTGACAAAAGGTGTCCCGGTTGATGCCATGGTGGTGGCTGCAGCCACCAAGAAGGAACTAGCTGATCCTTCAGTACCTGTCCATCCTCCTAACAAGGATTCTAGGACTATGGACAGGTACGGCAAGCGGATTTTTTCTTCAGCGACCTTTGCCATGCGATCGCTGAACTACTTGTGTCGCTTCACCCGCCTTCAAAGAGATGTTCTTAAAGAGTTGGGAGAAGTTTTACAGGATCCGTCAGCTGCTGGGCCTCAGGATAAGATTAGCTCACAGCTAGGAATCCTGAACTCCATTGTTAACTCCTCCATGCGGCTAATTTCTTATGCAGCCGATGGAGCGAGTAGGGCCGCAGGCACAGGAGTGGCTTTAAGGCATCAGTCCTGGATGTGGCTTTGTAATTTTGCAGACCCCTTCAAGGCGTCCTTCACAAACTCCCCTTTTGATGGTTCGACCTTGTTCGGACCTCAAGTGAAAGACACTTTGACTAGATGCGAACAAGATGGCAAGACTCTTTCTGCCGTAGGAGTCCGTTTCTCCACCCCTTCAAGACCTTACCCAAAAGGTCAGAAGGGAGGGAAAATGTGGTTCCGCAAATCTCAAGGAGTCACGCCTGATGCACGAGGTCAGTTTACCCCCAGAGGCAGAGGGGGGTAACAACAGACGCCGCCCTAGGGGCAGAGGGGGTCCGCAGAATCAGGGTAGCAGAGAGCCTCTTTCTGACAAACCCTTCCAGCATCCCAGAGATGTTGCCCGATTGTCCACCATCGGAGGCAGTCGGGGGAAGATTATCGCTGTACCCAATAGCCTGGCTTTCCCTTTCTCAAGACAAATGGGTACAGTCGATTATATCCGAGGGTTACAAAATTCCCTTTATTCAAACCCCAATTCAGCAAAAGGGAACCCTTCCAGACATTCCACCCGGTCTAAGGGAACTAGTAGTACCAGAAATATCAAAACTGCTAGCAAAAAGAGCCATCCAGCCAGTCCCAGCAGACCAAATAGGATCCGGAATCTACTCAAGGTTCTTTTTAGTACCAAAAAAGACAGGGGACTGGAGACCAATATTAGATCTGAGCAAACTAAACAAGTTTGTAAAGAAAACAGGATTCCGGATGGTCACGCCTCAGTCCATTCTACCCTTTCTGGGCAAGGACAATTGGATGTGCTCGGTAGATCTTCAGGATGCGTACTATCACATAAAAATTCACAGGCGCTCCAGAAGATTTCTCCGCTTTCGGCTGGGGACCAGTCACTTCCAATTCGGGGCCCTGCCCTTTGGACTCACTACAGCCCCCAGAGTGTTCACCAAATGTATGGCAGCGGTTACGGCTCACCTGAGACGTCAAGGATTCCAGGTGTTTCCATATCTAGACTGGCTCCTCACTGCCACCACCAGGCATCAACTTCTCCAAGCCAGAGATTACACCATTCACATTTGCAGAGGGCTAGGGATTTCTATAAATTTCGAAAAATCTGCCTTGTCGCCTTGTCAATCTATTACTTTTATAGGCAAATTGGACACCGTACAACTTTCAGCAAAGTTAACAGACCAAAGGATCTTGGACATTCAAAGTCACGTCCAGGTGATTCTTCTCAGCAACAGAATTCAGGCCAGATTTGCTCTGAAAGTATTGGGTCTTATGGCGGCAGCCATAACACTTCTTCCCTTTACCCGCTTTTACATGCGTCTTCTACAATGGATGCTATTCGCCCAATGGTCCTTTCAACAACTTCCCATGCGTCACAAGATCACAATAACTCCAACTTGCAAAAGGCATCTGACCTGGTGGATATCGTCCCCTCAAATCCATCAGGGCAGACCCTTTGTTCCTCCTGTCCCGGTCGCCACGGTTACATCGGACGCCTCCCTGATCGGGTGGGGGGGGCATTATCAGGGCAGGATGGTCCATGGCACTTGGCAACCTTTCGAATACCATCTGCACATAAATGTCCTAGAGATGAGAGCAGTGCTTTTAACGTTGCAAGCCCTCAACGACTCTCTTCCCCTGGGAACTATTGCAGTCCAAACGGACAATATGTCTGTAGTGTGGTATATCAACAAACAGGGCGGAACCAAGTCCTATCCACTGTGTCGAGAGGCTCTCAGACTTTGGCAGTGGGCAATCTCTTCTCAGCGGTTTCTGATAGCAACGCATATCCCCGGGAAATCCAACATCATAGCGGACAGGTTGAGCAGAGCTATTCTCATGCCTCACGAGTGGTCTCTCAAACAATCAGTGATGGAAGAGATTTTTCAGGAGTGGGGCCTTCCTTGCTGCGACCTTTTTGCTACACCTCAAAACAGCAAATGCCCAGACTTCTTCTCTCTTCCCCCTTCCAGGCCATCCCCCCAGAGACGCTCTAACCCAAGATTGGCCCCGGGGACTTCTTTATGCCTTTCCCCCCTTTCCTCTGATACCTCAAGTAATTCAGAAAGCAACCGCCTTGAGAGCCAAGTTGATTCTCATTGCCCCTTATTGGCCTCGACAGATATGGTTTCCGTTCCTACATCGTTATCTCTTGGTACAGCCATGGCATCTGGACCTGGTTCCAGATCTTCTGACCCACCAGTCGGGGCAGCTGCACCAATCCATACCTTCTCTCAACCTCACTGCTTGGTTGCTCCACTTCCATCCTTAGCCAGGCTTCCTATGATTTCTAATCCCATCCGGGATATCATAGTAGCTTCCCTTAAATCTTCTACCAGAAGGATTTACACTAGTAAATGGCAATGTTTCTCCTTCTGGGCAAAAGCTAGGAATATAGACCCCTATACTGCTCCGATTCATTCGGTCTTGGACTTCCTAGCTGAGATTTTTCATTCAAGATCCTCTTCCTCCACAGTAAACGTTCAGCTGGCAGCCATTTCGAATTTTCATATAGGCTTTTTGGACCACAACATTATGTCACATAAACTTTGCAAGGCATTCCTTCGAGGTATCTTTTTACTTAAACCTCCGATTAGAGACCCCCCACCACAATGGGATCTAAATTTAATTTTAACATCCTTGATTCTCCCCCCTTTTGAACCTGCGGCTGCCTGTTCATTGAAATTTCTTTCTTGGAAGACACTCTTTCTAGTCGCCATTACTTCTGCCAGGAGAGTATCTGAGCTTCATGCTCTCTGCATTCGTCCTCCCTACTTAATCTTCCACAAAGACAGGGTATCTCTAAGGACTAATCCGTCTTTCTTACCCAAAGTGGCATCGCAGACTAACTTAAATCAATCCATTGATCTTCCAGTTTTTATCCCAAATTATTCTGATAGAGCGGAATAAAAATTACATTGTCTTGATGTTCACCGCCAACTCAGATATTATGTAGACAAAACTAAACATTTTAGGAAATCTGATCAACTGTTTCTATCCTATGCAGAGAACAGGAAAGGCCTTCCAGTTTCCAAGGTGACTTTATCTAGATGGCTGTCTTCTGTGATTACTTACATTTATCAGCTCAGAGGCAAAGAGTTGATTTCTAGGCCAAAAGCCCATTCTACCAGAGCTCTAGCTACATCTACAGCTTTTCAGGCTAGACTTCCAATAGACACTATTTGTGCAGCAGCCACATGGGCCTCTCCTCATACCTTTGTTTCACATTACAAATTAGACTTGGCCTCCAGAGACAGAGCGAATTTTGGTTCCACCGTTCTCAAGAGTCTGTTCCATTGAGCCACCCAGGATAGAGGTGCTAGGACGCTGTCCCATCCAGCAGAATGAAGGCGAGATTGACAACTTAACATTAAGAAGTTATGTACCTACCATAACGTTCCATGTTAGTTGTCTTCTCGCCTTCTTTCTTGCGATCCGCCTCCATCCCCTAGCCTGGTCAGACCGAGAAGATTATGCCTCTTCTCTTAAGAGGCTTTATCCTTTTTCTAGCTAATCAGCTTCTAGTGTCACTAGATTAGGTTGATCCCTTTCAGAGGATTGTGATGATTATGATTGTCATTTTTAGTATTGTTACTTTTTCTTCCTCCTCTACAGTTGGAAGAATATATTCCATAATTTCCTTAGCTACCAAACGAGATCTGGGTAGTCTCCGCCTTGCATCATGGGATATAGGGTTGCCTCGAGCTGGTAAAATTAGCTCTCGAGCTTAGCAAGTGCCGAGTCGGAGCCGAGGATCGGCTCCGAACCCATCCAGCAAGAAAGAAGGCGAGAGAAGACAACTGACATGGAACGTTATGGTAGGTACATAACTTCTTATTTCAGTCCCAGGGGACTCACAGAACTAAGCAGTGGGGGGCCTCCACTTCCAAGTCTGGGAATAATAAGACTCCCCTCTATGGTAAACTCTCTCAATGACTTCCTTTTAAAATTTCCAAGCACATATCAACTGACTGCCCCTTTGGGGGGAAAGATTGCTCTTCATGCAAAGAATTGGGAACTCATTACCCAGGACAAATGGGTTTTAAATATAGTGTCCCAGGGATACAGATTTCACTTCCACACGTCTTACCCCCTCTGCAGACTAGCCATGGCATTGTGGAACACAGCCTTGAGCTACCAAGTGCACTTACAAGCTCAATTCCTGCCAAGAAAATTAAATACACTGGCAGACGGACTAAGCAGAAACCTCATGGACCCACACGAGTGGAAACTGGAACCAAGGATTTTCAATATGTTGACAAGCAAATGGGGGAGCCCAGATATAGACCTGTTTGCCTCTCCCCAGAACTACCAATTGGACACATTTTGCATCAGGACTCCCCCAAACAAGCCTGGAAAGTGGATGCTCTGTCCTTCAGCTGGAAAAACCTATCAGTCTATGCCTTCCCCCTTCTGCCTCTGCTCTCCAAAGTACTACTAAAAATCAAACAGGACAAACCAAGGATGATTTTGATTGCTCCAGACTGGCCACGCCAACACTGGTAACCCCTCATGCGCAGTGTGTCACTGTTATCTCCATGGCACCTGCCTCAGACTCCTTCCCTGCTGTCTCAGCAGGAGAACCAGATTCTGCACCCTCAGCTTCCAACACTGAACCTTGTAGCCTGGCTAATTACTTAATCTCTCCTTTACCCATCCCTCAGCAAACTTGTGATGGATATCATTTTAGAGGCAAGGAGGCCTAGTACTAGAAAATCTTATGCTGAAAAATGGAAAAGATTCTGTGCCTGGAACCAATCTGAAGGCATGAGCACAGCAGCACCCAATTTACCTCAGATTTTACAATACTTAACTGAGATGCTTCACAAGGGCCTGTCTTTTTCCTCCATTAAAATCCACGCCTCAGCCATTTCAGCTCATTGTAACACAGAATCTCCCCTCTTCTCTCATCCACTGCTCAAGCAGTTCCCCAGAGGGGCAAAAAATTGAGACCACCCAGGAGAGCTCCAACCCTAGCCTGGGACCTTAACTTTGTCTTGGAGAAACTCACACCTTCTTTCAAGCCAGCTGCTACTGCAGACTTAAAATGTATTTCTTGGAAAACAGCTTTCCTTTTAGCAATCACTTCAGCTAGAAGGGTATCTGAATTACAGGCCCTTATGGCAGTGGAGCCTTTCATCATCTTTCATGTGGACAGGGTGTCCCTCAGAACCAATCCATCCTTCATGCCCAAGGTGGTATCCAGTGTGGCTTTTAATCACTCCATTCATTTGCCAACCTTCTTTCCCAATCCACAGAATAAAGGGGAACGATACTGCATTCCTTAGACGTGCACAGGCAACTTAGATTCTACTTGGACAGGACTAAACCTCAAAGGAAATCTGAACAACTGTTGGTGGCATTTGTTGCAGGGGCAGAGGGGAAGGCTATTTCAAAGCAAACCATTTCTAAATGGATAATCCATTGCATTAATTTCTGCTATAAGCACCATGGAAAACCTATCCCCCAGGGGATCAGACCTCACTCCACCAGGGCTGTATCTAACTCTACAGCCTTTCTCAGAGGCATCACCACCAGGGACATCCTAGAAGCTGCTACCTGGAGTTCTGTACATACTTTCACCAAGCATTATCATTTGCCAATTTTCTCTAAATCCAGAGCTGGCTTTGCCACTGCAGTCTTGCAGGGCCTTATAGCTGGCCCTAATGCTGTCTAAATTCCTCCTCCCAGCCATAGCTTTGGAAATCTACCCAAATGTAATGACTGCAGCAGTGAAACACGAAGAACATAGTACAGTTGTGTACACTTACCATAAATGTAGATGTTCGAGTGTATTCACTGTTGCAGTTCTGGTTACCCTCCCTCCAGCCCCCTAACTTCTTTTGGCTATACTTCTACTTTTCTTCACTATGCTTAAAAGCCTTTATGGTGTATTAGCTTTTTTGTTGGAGGTATATCTTTGTGCTTTTATGTTTAATTGCTTCCCATTAGGGGGGCACCTGACATCTGGGGCAAGAAAAACTGATGTAATGGCATCGGCTGCATGTTTTATACCCCTGACGACCTGACGTCATGGAAGAAGGGATAGCAACTGACGCAGGACCCAAGACTTTGTTAATCAGGCTGACTGAGGGCTACCTGCAAGCAGATAACCCAAATGTGTAATGACTGCAACATTGAATACACTTGAACATCTACATTTATGTTAAGTGTACACAACTGTACTTTTCCTCCACTGCATCCACAACACACCTACAGAATAGCTGTGTTAAATGTAATAACATTATTTCAGAGTGAAATAAATGACTTACTAAGAAGCTGAGATAAATTCTTTTATAAATGTAAAGGTTATGTTACATATTGAATATTTCATTCCCATGTTTGCAGGTCTTGTTTTGCAGTTTTACCCAGACACTACTTTCAGATACAGCAGGGTCGGTTCTTTCTAATGCTACTCATTGGGATGAAATAGAAATCCAGGAAGAAACAGAGTCAGGAAACACTGTAACATCTAAAATCCGACTTCCAATACAGGTAAGGAGATGAAGAAACTGTATTCATGTTTTTCCCCCTCTTTGTTGTTGTGCTTTGGCATATTGCTAAATAATTCATATGGTTGTCAACTGGGGCACATCTAGGCAGGGCAATGTTCTTGTATTTGCTTCCAAGCTTGATGTTATTATTGGAGTCGAGAGAATTTTTAAGTAGGGAATATTAAACCAAATCTGATGCCGTCTCATTTTTGTTCCTCAATGGATGGGTCTTCAGATCAGACTATGGATCCCAAACTCAGTATTACCTCAGATATTGTTTGCCACTTCTTTGATACAGACTCAGATCTCCTTTGCCCAGGTGTGGGTGACTTTGTGAGAAAACATTTTCCTTGTTACGATTTTCATTCTTGTGGATAGAATTGTCTTTTGTACCTTAATCTCTTTTACTATAGTTACACCATTACTTCCCCTTTCATACTTGGTTAGAGAAATAGTTGATGTTCTTCATCTCACATTGCTGCAGTCATAACCTGTGGGTAGTCCGCTGTCCTCGGTCGGCCCGAATACCAAAGTATTAGGCTGGCGTCGGTCATGGCGCTCAGATCTGACGTCAGTGCGTCCCGGTATTAAAGCGCATGACCGACGTCATATCCTCAGTCTTTTTTGCCGCATGGTCCGAAGCAGAAGCAGCGTTTGCAAGTGCCGTTCATGCTCTGAAATTTTCGTATTTCGAGTTTCAGACCGAAACCAAGTTGGGCTAAGTACCCCGTTGGGGAATATTTTTGTTTTTTCTTGCCTCAATTAATTTCGGATGTCAGAAAAAGTGAATAATTGTATTTCTTGTGGGAAACAAATACCGCATAGGGATTACCACTCTCTCTGTATTCCCTGTTTTGGGGCCTGAGCATGACGTAGTCGGGTGTCGCTTTTGTGCTAGGTTTAATAAGCGCACCATTAAACGTAGGTTAGATTGCGCTAGGCTTGTCTTTGGGAAGCGGTGTAATTACAATATGCCGTCGGATCCTCCGACGCCCGCTTCTACTAAGAAGCGCAAGGATAAGTCGTTAAGGTCCAAGCAGGATGAGTCGTCCGTTCCGGACGCCGGTTCTTTAGAAACTACGCTGGAATCTGTAGATCCAGCCGAGGTTTCAGCTGAGTCTCAGGGGGAGACATTAATTTTGCAAGATGTGGCCTCACAGGAGTCAGGTCAGGCTGACGGGGCCTCTCAGGTTGCTGTACTCCCTTCTTTGCCTAAGGTGGTTAGGCCTTCTCCTTCAGTCTCTAAGGTACCTTCTAAGGGCAGGCCTGGTTTACCCTCCTCAGGTGTCAGTCCTAGTTCTGCAGGCTCTGTGCCTATAAAACACATGCTTAAAATGGCAGAAGATTTAATTTCCTTAATCAGGGGTTCTATGCCCCCTCCAGATAAGAGGCCTAGGGTGGAGCCAGAAGTGGAAAGTTTGGAACAGGCTTCAGATTACTCAGAGTCTTGCTGAAGACACTCAGGATTTTCCTCCTTATTCAGATTCGGACGCAGAGGATTCCAGTCCTTCTGCTTCTCCTCCAGAGGATTTTTCCTTCTCAGAAACCTTGCATTCTATGAGGGAGCATTTTAAATGGGAAGGTCAGGATTTCTCGGATTCCCGGAAGAGGCTTAGGGAATTTTTGTTTTTGCCTCAACATCGGCCCTTAGCTATAACTCCTGTTTTGGATGTTGTTCAGGATGTTTTCTCTGAGGCTTCCCTTAATCCAGACTCTTTGCCTCCTGCGCCAGTTAAACCTGATAGGTATTACAGGGTGCCTGAGGCTCATAAATATCTGTATAAGAGCCCAAGGGCTGACCCAGAAACTATTAGTCAGGGACCTAAGGGTGTCAGGGCTTCTGTTGTAAAGAACCCAGTTCCTATGGATAAAGAATCTAGAGCTTTGGATAGGTGGGGTAAAAAAGTGTACACCTCTTCCACTCTAGCAATGAGGGCTTTGAATTGCCAGTTTCATATGTTAAAGTACCAGAATTTTCTCCTTACTCAATTAAAATCTAAGGTAGATGCTTTGGCAGAGGGCATAGAGTGTAAGGAATTACAGGAGTTGGTTCATGCCTCTGATCAGGTGGGTAAGCATTCCTTGCAGTGTGGTTTCGATGCTTTACAGGCTTCTTCCAGGGTGGCTGCCACTGGATCAGTTATTCGCAGGCACGCCTGGCTTAAGGATCAGAGTTTGTCAGAGCATGTTAAAGCTAGAATTTTGGATGCTCCTTTACAGTCTGAAGTTTTGTTTGGTCCTCCTGTGGAGTCTGTCTTAAAGAAAATGGAAGACAAGGCTAAGTCTGTGCAGACTGTTAAAGATTTTTTGCAGGTGCAGCCCCCTAAGTTTAGCAGAAATTGGCCTACTAAGGGATGGGCTTACCCTTCTTCTGATTTACAGTCTAGGGGCAGATCTAGACGTGGTAGGGGCAGAGCTCAGGGTTCTTTTAGGCCTAGAACGTGGAGTTCCCCTGCACCATCTACTAGTGAGGGCAGGGGCCAGTCCTTTCGTAAACAGGCCCAATGACCTGCATCTTCAGCTGCCAGATCCCTCCTGTCTGGCAGCTCCTTTGGGAGGAAAGTTAGCTCTTTTCAAGCAAAACTGGCTTTTAGTCACCCAGGACAAATGGGTATTGGACATTATAAACCGAGGCTACAAGTTTTATTTCCACACATTGCCTCCTTTCAAAGGCATGCCAGACGTTCCTCCTCAGCAAAGAGTAGAGGCTCACAAACAGATTTCTTTACTTCTTCAAATGGGGCTATACAGCAGGTCCCTATGTCAGAAGTGGGCCTAGGATTTTATTCTCGCCTGTTTCTTGTACCAAAGAAAGGAAACACTTGGAGACCAATTTTGGATTTATCTATCCTCAACACATACCTGGACATTCCAAAATTCAAAATGTTGACGTTGCAACAACTTCTGCCTCTGTTGGGCAAAGACCACTGGATGGTAACTCTGGATCTCAAAGAGGCTTATCTTCATGTTCCTATCAGACCCAGTTGCAGGAGATTCCTGCTTTCGGCTGGGACTTTACATTATCAGTTCTCTGCATTGCCCTTTGGCTTATCTACTGCCAGGGTGTTCACAAAGGTTCTGGCCCGTGATAGCCTTCTTAAGGTTAAGAGGAATACAAATTTATCCGTATTTGGACGATTGCCTGATTCTTGCTCAAGACAAACAAGCTTCTTCACCATCTACAGTATGTTATGGCAGTGTTAAGGTGCCTAGGGTATTCTGTGAACGAAACAAAGTCGGTCTAGTACCCTCTCAGGAAATGTGCTTTCTGGGTGTGAGACTGAATACAGCTTCCCAGATGGCTTTTGACCCCGGACAAGCAAAGAAACCTTACACTTTACTTCCAGCAATTGTCTCTACGGTCCAGGCTGACTGCAAGGACAGTCCTTCAAGCCTTGGGGTTCATGGCATCTTGTATTCTGGTGCTTCCCAATGCCAAACTGCATATGAGGAAGCTACAATGGTATCTCAAAATGTATGGACACAACACTGCCACGATCTGGACACTGTCATTCAAATAATACCTTGCATTCAAAAGGAATTTTTGTGGTGGGCTCAGGAATGTCACCTAAACAAGGGACTCTCTGTGACTCGACCAGAGGCGAGTCAGATCTTAACGACAGATGCCTCGGACAAGGCTTGGGGAGCACACCTCAATGGAAAGTGGGTTCAAGACACGTGGCCTGCCAGACTTCAACATTTACATATCAACTTGAAGGAGATGTTAGCAGTCCAATTTGCATTGATGGCTTTCAAGGATTTACTTCACCCGGGACAAGTGTTGATTCAAACAGACAACACAACTGTCATGTGGTACATCAACAAGCAAGGGGGAACCCATTCGTACCCTCTTTGCAGACAAGCTATGATTCTGTGGGAGACTGCTCTCAGTATGCACCTCACTCTTCAGGCAAGGTTTCTGCCAGGAGCACAGAACTCCTTAGCAGATGTTTTGAGCAGACAGATGGTGGATCCCCACGAGTGGAAGTTGGATCCTCATGTATTTCGACAGTTGACAGTGATGTGGGGGACTCCAGACATAGATCTGTTCGCTTCTCCACTAAACTTCCAGTTGCCAAAGTTTTGCACAAAGACGTTTCATCCCACAGCTTGGAAAGTGGATGCTCTATCATTCAGTTGGAGCAATCTTCACATCTATGCCTTTCCTCCTCTGCCTCTCCTTCCCAAGGTGCTCTTGAAGGTCAGACAAGACAAGCCCTCCATGATTCTAATAGCTCCAGATTGGCCTCGACAGCACTGGGTACCCTCTGCTGAGGAGTTTAGTACGGGAGCCTCCTTGGCCTTTGCCTTCAATTCCACACCTTTTGTCCCAGGCGGGCAATCATTTCCTCAATGTCAGGATTCAGTCCCTGCATCTAACAGCTGGCATATTCTTTTCTAGAACCTGGGGGGTCGAAGCTTCCTCAACAGGTTTTGAATGTTATTTTGGAGGCCAGACGGCCTAGTACAAGGAAAGTTTATGCTGATAAATGGAGGAGATTTTTTATTTGGAGCACAGCAAGGAGTTTTGATGTTTCCAGGCCTAATTTGAGTGTTTCTCTTCAATATCTTACAGAATTATTAGACAAAGGTTTGTCTTTCTCCTCTGTAAAAGATGTCCTTCAAGGATGCATCTGCAGTCCTTACAAATGGGTTGTCCTGTCGTCAGGCAGCCCTTCGGTCGGCCGGATTCCAAAGTCTGGGTCTGGCCTCGGCTGGTGTCGCACTTCACCCGACGTCATAGCTGCAGTTCTTCGGGTATAAAGGCATCAGCCGACGCCGTTTTCCCCAGTCTTTCTTGCCGCGTGGCGCCGGAAGCAGAAGCTGTTCGCAAGTGCCGGTCGGTCAGATCCAGAGATTACTACTACCGAATACTACTAAGACTTCTAAAAGCTAAGTACCCGTTGGGGACTCTTTCTTGCCTCAGCCAATGTCAGAAAAAGTGAATAACTGTTTAACTTGTGGGAAATAAATACCTCATAAAGATTTCCACTCTTACTGCTTACCTTGTTTAGGCCCAGACCACGGCGTAGCAGCTTGTTTAGCCTGTGCTTCTTTCAACCCGATTTAACGCTTAGGCATCGGTCGGAGTTTGCTGAACAGTTTTTCGCTCAGATTTTGTACATAATGCCGCCGGATCCTCCGACTACTCAAATTGTTAAGAAACGCAAAGAAAAGGACCGACATCGCAGTCCGGTTTCGCCGAAACCACGGTTAACCAAACCGCGAGTGTCGGTTTCGCGAAACCGAGCAAACGGTTCAATCTTCAGCGAATCCATGACTACTACCGAGGCCCCTCTACCCTAGTTGAATCGGCCACTGAAGTTTTACCTACTCCTGTGGTTTCACAAGATTTATCGGACACCATCCCTTTGGATGTTTCCACCCCAGCACGTGGTGCTGCCAGGCCTCCTGCAGCCATGTCTATAAAGGCCTTTGCCAGGGCTAAAGCAGCAAAACTTCTAAGTCTGTACCTGTTAAGCCCCCCTCTCACAGGCCCAGCTCCAGTTCTCAAATGCTTACTCTGGCAGAGGATCTCATCTCTTTAATAAGGGGATCCCAATCTCACCCAGACAGGGCCTCTCAACCTCCAGAAAAGAGACCTAGAGTAGAGCCCCTGAGCCAGTGTCCTCAGATGACTCTTCTGATGATACAGACAATACAGACCATCCAGAGGCTCCCTTTTCTACTTATGAAGATTCCGATGCTGAAGAATCGATTCCTTCAGCTTCCCCACCAGAGGAGTTTTCTTTTGGGGAAACTTTACATGCCATGAGAGAGCAATTCCAATGGCAGGGGCAAGATTTCTCAGATTCAAGGAAAAGGCTTAGGACCTTTTTACACTTACCGCAACATAGGCCTTTAGCTATACCTCCAGTTCTTCCTGTTGTGGATGATGCATTTAATGATGCTTGCACTGCTCCTGATACTTTACCTCCAGCCCCTGCTTAGCCCGATAGGATGTCCTTCAAGGATGCATCTGCAGTCATAACAAATGGGTTGTCCTGTCGTCAGGCAGCCCTTCGGTCGGCCGGATTCCAAAGTCTGGGTCTGGCTTCGGCTGATGTCGCACTTCACCCGACGTCATCTCTGCTGGTCTTCGGGTATAAAGGCATCAGCCGACGCCATTTTCCTCAGTCTTTCTTGCCGCGCGGCGCCCGAAGCAGAAGCTGTTCGCAAGTGCCGGTCGGTCAGATCCAGAGATTACTACTACCGAATACTACTCAAGACTTCTAAAAGCTAAGTACCCCGTTGGGGACTCTTTCTTGCCTCAGCCGATGTCAGAAAAAGTCAATAACTGTTTAACTTGTGGGAAACAAATACCTCATAAAGATTTCCACTCTTACTGCCTGCCTTGCTTAGGCCCAGACCACGACGTAGCAGCTTGTTCGCCTGTGCTTCCTTCAACCGACACGCTTAGGCGTCGGTCGGAGTTTGCTGAACAGTTTTTCGGCTCAGATTTTGCGTACATTATGCCGTCGGATCCTCCGACTACCCAAATTGTTAAAACGCAAAGAAAAGACCGACACTCGCGTCCGCGGTTTCGCCGAAACCACGGTTAAGCAAGCGAGTGTCTCGGTTTCGGCGAAACCGAAAACCGGTCAATCTTCAGCTGAATCCACGACTACTACTGAGGCTCCTGCTACCTTAGTTGAATCGGCCTCAGAAGTTCTGCCTACTACTGTGGTTCCTAGTGATTTATCAGACACCATTCCTTTGGATGTCTCTACCCCAGCACGTGGTGCTGCTAGGCCTCCTGCAGCCATGTCTATTAAGGCCTTTGCCAGGGCTAAAGCAGCCAAAACTGTTAAATCAGTGCCTGTTAAGCCCCCCTCACACAGGCCCACTTCTAGTTCACAAATGCTTACTCTGGCAGAGGATTTAATATCCTTAATTAGGGGATCCCAATCTCACCCAGACAGGGCCTCTCAGCCCCAGAAAAGAGACCTAGAGCAGAGCCCCGAGCCAGTGTCCTCTGATGATTCTTCGGATGACTCAGACATTACAGATCAGCCAGAGGCTCATTTTTCTACTTATGAAGATTCCGATGCTGAAGAATCCATTCCATCTGCCTCTCCACCAGAGGAATTTTCCTTTGGGGAAACCTTACATGCCATGAGAGAACAATTCCAATGGCAGGGACAAGATTTCTCAGATTCAAGAAAAAGGCTTAGGACATTTCTGCACTTACCACAACATAGGCCCTTAGCTATACCTCCAGTACTGCCTGTTGTGGATGATGCATTTAATGATGTTTGCACTACTCCTGATACTTTACCTCCAGCCCCTGCCAAACCAGATAGATTTTACAGGGTGCCAGACACTCATCACCACCTTTACAAGGCCCCACTTGCAGATCCTGAGACTATATCCTAGGGGCCTAAGGCAGTAGCCTCAACCTCAGCAAAAAACCCTATTCCTTCTGAAAGGGAATCCAGGTCCTTAGAGATGGGGAAAAAGTTTACACCTCTGCTACTCTCTCAGCTAGAGCTTTAAACTGTCAGTTTCATATGATCCAATACCAAGAGTTTATGCTTGATCAGTTAACTAAGAAGCTGTCCACTGATGATTCCTTAGATAAGAAATATGTTTTAGAAATGGTGAATAACATTCAGCAGGTTAGTAACCATTCTTTAAAATGTGGCTATGATGCACTGGAGGCTTCATTTAGATCAGCCATGACTGGCACAGTGATAAGAAGGCATGCATGGTTGAAAGAACAGGTCTTGCCGGATCATGTTAAAGCAAAGCTGTTAGATGCTCCTATGGATAAAGCCAGTCTATTTGGTACACCTGCTCAGCAAGTAATGAAGAAAATGGAAGAAAAGGCAAAATCTGTACAAACAGTTAAGGATTTCTTACAGGTTCAGCCCCCAAGGTTTAGCAGGAACTGGCCTGCCAAAAATTGGTCCTTTCCAGACTCCTCAAAATCTCAAAGAGGCAGGAATAGACGCTCTAGAGGCAGAAATCAATCCAGAGGAGGTGCCTACAGAGGACGACAGTGGCAAGGCAATAACCGAGGCACAGACACAACCACTGCCACTGCAACAGGACAATCACAGTGACTTGGCTCTGACACTGCCTACCAGGGAGCAAATAACAGCACCTTTAGGCGAAAAGTTAGCCTTATTTTCGAAAAATTGGCACTATATCACAAAAGACAAGTGGATTTTGCAAACCATAGACCAAGGTTACAGGTTCCACTTCCACACCTTACCAGTAAAAAGAGGAATGCCAAACCTACCTCCAAATCAAAAAACAGAAGCTCTAAAGCAGATAGCGCAATTAATAAAGATAAGAGCTGTGGAAAGAGTACCAATAACAGAACAGGGCAAAGGATTCTACTCCAGACTCTTCCTAGTACCAAGAAAAGAGAAAAGTTGGAGACCTATTCTCGACCTGTCCGTCTTAAACACATACATCATTGTCCCAAAGTTCAAAATGCTGACCCTTCAGCAACTTCTTCCCATGCTGGGCAAGGAGTGTTGGCTGGTAACTCTAGATCTCAAGGAGGCATACCTGCACATCCCCATACGACCAAATTGCAGAAGATACCTCAGATTTCTTGCAGGATCAGAGCATTATCAATTCTCAGCATTGCCCTTTGGCTTATCTACTGCGCCCAGAGTATTCACAAAATGCCTGGCATCAGTAATCGCTCACTGCAGGCTACAGGGAATCCAAATTTATCCATACCTGGACGACTGCCTGTTACAAGCGGACAACAAAAGCAAGCTGACAACAGATTTACAAAGAGTCATTTGCTTACTACAAGCCCTGGGATACACAGTCAATTTACAAAAGTCAAGACTGATACCATCCCAAACAAGAACATTCTTGGGTGCGGAATTGGACACAGCAAAACAAATGGCATTCCTAACTGCAGAAAAACAAAACAACTCCTCTTTACTTCTTGGCATTAACAAAGCAGAACAAACTAACAGCAAGAAAAGTACTGCAGGCCTTGGGCTTCATGGCATCATGCATAATCTTGGTCCCACATGCCAGACTGCATATGAGAAAGCTACAGTGGTACCTAAAGAATTTATGGTCTCAACACAGGCACAGCTTAGAAACCGAAATCCCACTAATCCCATGCCTGAAACAGGAGTTCCTATGGTGGGCTCAAGCATGCCAGTCAAACCCAGGCTTGCCCTTCCACAACTTTCAAGCAAGCCAAACCATCACAACGGACGCCTCAGACCTAGGCTGGGGCACATGTTGGACAAATGCATACAAGGATTGTGGACTCCAGACCAGCTGCACCTGCACATAAACCAAAAGAAATGCTGGCAGTAAAACTAGCAATCCAGAAATTCAGACCATTCCTCAAAGAAGGCCATTTAATGATAAGGACAGACAACACCACAGTCATGTGGTACATCAACAAACAGGGAGGCACTCATTCATACCCCTATGCAGAATGACTCTGGACCTTTGGAATATGGCTCTGAGCTACAACATCCAGTTACAGGCAGTATTTGTGCCGGGAAAAGAAAACACCCTAGCAGACATGTTAAGCAGAACCACCTCGGATGCTCACGAATGGATGCTACACCCGGACATCTTCAAGGCCATCACAAAGAAATGGGGAATGCCACAAATAGACCTATTCGCATCCCCACTCAATCACCAGCTCAAAAAATTCTGCACAAGGTCATACCACCCACTTGCATGGAAGGTGGACTCTCTATCCTTCAGTTGGAAAGGCCTGACAGCATATGCATTTCCACCTCTTCCTTTGATGCACAAGGTACTACTGAAAATCAAAGAGGAACGCCCAAGGATAATCCTGATAGCTCCGAATTGGCCATGTCTACACTGGTATCCATTGCAGAGGAGCATGTCTCAGGGAGAATGTGGTCAATACCCTGATGCCTTTGATGTTAACTCAGAACAACTACAACATCATGCACCCAAACCTAAAAACCTTGCAACTGACTGCCTGGAACATCACATAGCAGCAACTAACCCAGACCTATCCCAAAGGGTTAAAGACATTATCCTTGAAGCCCACAGACCTTCAACAAGAAGGAACTATGCAGGAAAATGGAAAAGATTTGTCATTTGGAGTACTGAAAGAGGAAAAGATGTGTCGAACATAGATATTGCTAACATCCTGGAGTACTTGGCAGAGCTTCCACATACAGGCCTGTCCTATTCCTCCATCAAGATACATGCATCAGCTATTTCAGCAGAATACAGCTTCGATCCACCTGTCTTTTCGCATCCTCTACTCAGGCAGTTCCTCAGAGGGATCAAGAATGTAAAACCTCCTAGGAAACCACCATTACCAGCATGGGACTTGAACTTTGTGCTAGAAAAATTGACACTCCCTCCATTTGAACCAGCAGCAACAGCAGATCTTCAACACCTATCATGGAAAACTGCTTTCCTACTGGCAATTACTTCAGCAAGGAGGGTTTGAACTACAGGCCTTAATGGCAGTACAACCCTTCCTAATCTTCCATCAAGATAGGGTGTCCATGAGAACTAATCCTACATTTATGCCCAAGGTGGTATCCAGAGTGTCTTTAAACCAGGCAATCCACCTACCTACCTTCTTTCCCAATCCACAGAACAGGGGGGAAAGACTGCTGCATACCTTGGATGTACATAGACAGTTACGCTACTACCTGGACAGAACCAAAGGTGACAGAAAAACTGACCAGCTTTTAGTAGCCTATGCAACAGGAAGGGAAGGAAAAGCAATTTCCAAACAGACAATCTCCAAATGGATAGGAAATTGCATAAGATACTGTTACTCCTACCACGGAAAACCAATTCCACAGAACATAAGACCTCATTCTACAAGGGCTACAGCCACTACCACAGCTTTCTTACGAGGAGTGGCAACCAAGGACATTATTGAGGCGGCTACTTGGACCTCCGTGCATACATTTGCCAAGCATTATAATTTACCTCTATACTCTAGATCCCGAGCAGGGTTTGCCACTGCTGTACTGCAAGGGATCCTAACTACACCATAATTCTTCTTCCTCCTCCCTAGTTTGGCTATGGTATTCTACCCATTTGTTATGACTGCAGATGCATCCTTGAAGGACATAGTACAGTTTTGTACCTACCATAAATGTAGATGTCCGAACAGGATAGCATCTGCAGTCAGGATTACCCACCCTCCTTCCCTCTGTGGTACTCCTAGGTATTTACCCTCCTAATAGCTAGCTGGGGGGGAGTCTCTTATGGTGTATTTGTTTGTATATATGTACATACATTGTTATTTTTTGTGTTTGCCTTCTACTTTTTTGGAAACATTGGCATTTATCCAAAATTTAGCTTATCAAGAGGGCAACTGGCATCTGGGGCAAGAAACACTGAGGAAAATGGCGTCGGCTGATGCCTTTATACCCGAAGACCAGCAGAGATGACGTCGGGTGAAGTGCGACATCAGCCGAAGCCGGTCCCAGACTTTGGAATCTGGCCGACCGAAGGGCTGCCTGACGACAGGACAACCCATTTGTTATGACTGCAGATGCTATCCTGTTCGGACATCTACATTTATGGTAGGTACAAAACTGTACTTTCTACAGGGTCCCGGACACTCATCACCATTTATACAAGGCTCCTTTCGCAGATCCTGAGACTATCTCCCAGGGGCCTAAGGCAGTAGCTTCGACCTCAGCTAAAAACCCTCTCCCTTCTGAAAGGGAATCCAGGTCCTTAGAGAGATGGGGTAAAAAAGTATACACCTCTGCTACTCTCTCAGCTAGAGCATTGAACTGTCAGTTCCATATGATCCAATACCAAGAGTTTATGCTTGATCAGTTAACTAAGAAACTGTCCTCGGATGATTCTTTAGATAAGAAATATGTTCTAGAAATGGTGAATAACATTCAGCAGGTTAGTAACCATTCCTTAAAATGTGGCTATGATGCACTGGAGGCTTCATTTAGATCAGCCATGACCGGCACAGTTATAAGAAGACATGCATGGTTGAAAGAACAGGTCCTGCCGGATCATGTTAAAGCAAAGCTATTAGATGCTCCTATGGATAAGGTCAGTTTATTTGGTTCTCCTGCCCAACAGGTACTGAAGAAAATGGAAGAGAAGGCAAAATCTGTACAAACAGTAAAAGATTTCTTACAGGTGCAGCCCCCAAGGTTTAGCAGGAACTGGCCTTCCAAAAATTGGTCCTTTCCAGACTCCTCTAAAACTCAGAGAGGGAGGAATAGGCGTACAAGAGGCAGAAATCAATCCAGAGGAGGTGCCTACAGGGGACGCCAGTGGCAAGGTAACAACCAACGAGGCACAGACACAACCACTGCCACTACAACAGGACAATCACAGTGACTTGGCTTTGACACCGCCTACCAGGGAACAAACAGCATCACCCTTAGGCGGAAAGTTAGCATTATTTTCAAAAAACTGGCACTGTATCACAAGAGACAAGTGGATTTTGCAAACTATAGACCAAGGCTACAGGTTTCATTTCCACACTTTACCCGGAAAAAGAGGAATGCCAAACCTACCACCAAATCAAAAGACAGAAGCTCTAAAACAAATAGCTCAATTAGCAAGGATGAGAGCTGTGGAAAGAGTACCATCTATGGAACAAGGCAAGGGATTTTACTCCAGACTCTTCCTGGTACCAAGAAAATAAAAAAATTGGAGGCCTATTCTCGACCTGTCCGCTTTAAACACATACATCATTGTTCCAAAATTCAAAATGCTGACCCTACAGCAACTTCTTCCCATGCTGGGCAAGGAGTTTTGGCTGGTAACTCTAGATCTCAAGGAGGCATACCTGCACGTCCCCATACGACCACATTGCAGAAGATACCTCAGATTTCTTGCAGGATCAGAGCATTATCAATTCTCAGCATTGCCCTTTGGCTTATCTACTGCCCAGAGTGTTCACGAAATGCCTGGCATCAGTAATCGCTCACTGCAGGCTTCAGGGAATCCAAATTTATCCATACCTGGACGACTGTCTAATACAAGCGGACAACAAAAACAAGCTAACAGAAGACTTACAAAGAGTCATTTGCTTACTACAGGCCCTGGGATACACAGTCAATATAAAAAGTCAAGACTGATACCATCCCAAACAATAACCTTCTTAGGTGCAGAATTGGACACAGTAAAACAGATGGCATTCCTAACTGCAGAAAAACAAAAACAACTTCCTCTCTATTTTTTGGCATTAACAAAGCAGAACAAACTAACAGCAAGGAAAGTACTGCAGGCCTTGGGCTTCATGGCATCCTGCATAATCCTGGTCCCCCATGCCAGACTACATATGAGAAAACTACAGTGGTACCTAAAGAATTTATGGTCTCAACACAGGCACAGCTTAGAAACCGAAATACCACTAATTCCATGCCTGAAACAAGAGTTCCTGTGGTGGGCTCGGACATGCCAGTCAAACCCAGGTTTGCCCTTCCACAGCATTCAACCAAGCCAAACCATCACAACGGACGCCTCAGACCTCGGTTGGGGGGCCCATATGCTGGACAAGTGCATACAAGGCTTATGGACTCCAGAGCAGCTGCACCTGCACATAAATCAAAAAGAAATGCTGGCAGTACAACTAGCAATCCAGAATTTCAGACCATTCCTCCAAGAAGGCCAGTTGATGATAAGGACAGACAACACCGCAGTCATGTGGTACATCAACAAACAAGGAGGCACTCATTCATACCCTCTATGCCGAATGGCCCTGGACCTTTGGAATATGGCTCTGAGTTACAACATTCAGTTACAAGCAATTTTTGTACCGGGAAAAGAAAACATCCTAGCAGACACATTAAGCAGAACTACCTCGGATGCTCACGAATGGATGCTACACCCGAACATTTTCAAGGCCATCACAAAGAAATGGGGACTGCCACAAATAGACCTATTCGCATCCACACTCAATCACCAGCTCAAGAAATTCTGCACAAGGACATACCACCCACTTGCTTGGAAGGTGAACTCTCTATCCTTCAGTTGGAAAGACCTGACAGCATATGCATTCCCACCTCTCCCTTTGATGCACAAGGTGCTATTGAAAATCAAAGAGGAACGTTCAAGGATCATCCTGATAGCTCCAGACTGGCCAAGACAACATTGGTACCCATTACTGTGGAGCATGTCTCGGGGGAGAATGTGGACACTACCCCTGATTCCCTTGATGTTAACCCAGAGCAATTACAACATCCTGCATCCAAACCTGAAAACTCTGCAACTGACTGCCTGGAACATTACATAAGAGCAACTAACCCAGATTTATCCCAAAGGGTTAAAGACATTATCCTTGAGGCCCGCAGACCTTCAACAAGAAGGAACTATGCAGGAAAATGGAAGAGGTTTCTCATTTGGAGTACCGACAGGGGCAAAGATGTGTCAAAGGTAGACATTGCCAACATCCTGGAGTATTTGGCAGAGCTTTTCCATACAGGCCTGTCCTATTCCTCCATCAAAATACATGCATCAGCTATTTCTGCAGAATACAGCTTCGATCCACCTGTCTTTTCGCATCCTCTACTCAGGCAGTTTCTGAGAGGAATCAAGAATGTAAAACCTCCTAGGAAACCCCCATTACCAGCATGGGACTTGAACTTTGTACTAGAAAAATTGACACTTCCCCCTTTCGAACCAGCAGCAACAGCAGATCTTCAACACCTATCCTGGAAAACTGCTTTCCTGCTGGCAATTACCTCAGCAAGAAGGGTTTCGGAACTACAGGCTTTAATGGCAGTACAACCCTTCCTAATCTTCCATCAAGATAGAGTGTCCATGAGAACTAATCCTACATTTATGCCTAAGGTGGTATCCAGAGTGTCTTTAAACCAGGAAATCCACCTACCTACCTTCTTTCCCAATCCACAGAACAGGGGGGAAAGACTGCTGCATACATTGGATGTACATAGACAGTTACGCTACTACCTGGACAGAACCAAGGGTAATAGAAAATCTGACCAGCTTCTGGTAGCATATGCAACAGGAAGGGAAGGAAAAGCAATTTCCAAACAGACAATCTCCAAGTGGATAGGAAATTGCATTAGATTCTGTTACTCCTACCATGGAAAGGAAATTCCACAGAACATAAGACCTCACTCTACAAGGGCTACAGCCACTACCACAGCTTTCTTACGAGGAGTGTCTACCAAGGACATTATAGAGGCTGCTACTTGGACCTCCGTGCATACATTTGCCAAGCATTATAACTTACCTTTATACTCTAGATCCCGAGCAGGGTTTGCCACTGCTGTTTTGCAAGGGATCCTAACTACACCATAATTTCTTCTTCCTCCTCCCCTAGTTTAGCTATGGTATTCTACCCATTTGTAAGGACTGCAGATGCATCCTTGAAGGACATAGTACAGTTTTGTACCTACCATAAATGTAGATGTCCAAACAGGATAGCATCTGCAGTCAGGATTACCCACCCTCCTTCCCCTCTGTGGTATTCCTAGGGTATTTGCCCACCTAATAGCTAGCTGGGGGGGGATCTCTTATGGTGTATTTGTTTGTATATATGTACATACATGATTATTTTGTGTGTTTGCCTTCTACTATTTGGAAACATTGGCATTTATCCAAAAATTTAGCTTTCCAAGAGGGCAACTGGCATCTGGGGCAAGAAACACTGAGGAAAATGGCGTCGGCTGATGCCTTTATACCCGAAGAACTGCAGCTATGACGTCGGGTGAAGTGCGACACCAGCCGAGGCCAGACCCAGACTTTGGAATCCGGCCGACCGAAGGGCTGCCTGACGACAGGACAACCCATTTGTAAGGACTGCAGATGCTATCCTGTTCGGACATCTACATTTATGGTAGGTACAAAACTGTACTTTCATGCTGCAGCCATTTCTGCTCACTATGACTGTGACCCACCATTATTCTCTCATCCTTTGTTTAAACAATTCCTTAGAGGGGCAAAGAACATAAGACCCCCACGTAGAGCTCCTACTCCTTCCTGGGATCTCAATTTTGTGTTGGAAAAACTTACTTTACCTCCTTTTGAACCTGCAGCTACGTCTGAGTTAAAGTTTTTGTCTTGGAAGACTGCTTTTTTGTTGGCCATTACGTCTGCTAGAAGGGTTTCTGAATTACAGGCTCTCATGGCAGTTGAGCCCTTCCTGATTTTTCATAAGGATAGGGTATCTCTGCGTACTAACCCTACTTTTATGCCTAAAGTGGTTTCAAATGTGGCCCTGAACCAATCTATTCATTTGCCTACTTTTCATGCTGATCCCCAAAATAAAGGGGAGAAAATTTTGCACACTTTGGATATTCACAGGCAGTTGCGTTATTATTTGAGCAGGACTAAAAGTTTCAGACAGTCTCAACAGTTATTTGTTTCTTTTGCTTTAAGCTCTCAGGGGAAACCTGTTTCTAAACAAACTATTTCTAAGTGGATTGGTCATTGTATTGCCTTTTGTTATTCTCATCATGGTAAGGAGATTACGGCTGGAATCAGACCTCATTCCACTAGGGCTACTGCCACTTCTACTGCTTTTTTGAGGGGAGTAGCTACCAGTGCACACTTTTTCTAAACATTACCATCTCCCTCTTTATTCCAAATCTAGGGCTGGGTTTGCCACTGCAGTCTTGCAGGGCTTATTAGCAGCCCCCAATGCTTTATGATTTGGCCAACCTCCCTTTACTTTTGCTTTGGGATTCTACCCACAGGTTATGACTGCAGCAATGTGAGATGAAGAACATAGTACAGTTTTGTACCTACCATAAATGTAGATGTTCGAAGATCCACATTGCTGCAGTCCAATTTACCTTCCCTCCTTCCCCTCTGTAGTTTGGAGTGGTTGTTTGTTTAGGTTGTAGATATTGTTTGTACATGGGTTTTGGAGGTTTTTTCTATTTTAGACTGTGGCCTTTCTTTTTGGGCCTTCTGACATCTGGGGCAAGAAAAGACTGAGGATATGACGTCGGTCATGCGCTTTAATACCGGGACGCACTGACGTCAGATCTGAGCGCCATGACCGACGCCAGCCTAATACTTTGGTATTCGGGCCGACCGAGGACAGCGGACTACCCACAGGTTATGACTGCAGCAATGTGGATCTTCGAACATCTACATTTATGGTAGGTACAAAACTGTACTTTTTATTCTCCTTTTCTGTGCATCCTGTCACCATCTTTTTTTCAAGTTAAAAACAAATGTATGTATAGTTTTATATATGTATATATATATATATATATATATATATATATATATATACCTTTATATTTCGATATTAATACATTCCTGGTCTTTAAGATTTCATTGCTGTTGTGTTTAGTATCACTATGGCTTAAAACCTTTAGGTTTATCAAAGTGTGCGGCTGGCAGCCACAAGATACCAAATTTAGATGCAAACTCTAAATGTAGGTACTGCTGCAGGGCTACACACTTATTTGAACAGTGTGCCGTCTGCACTGCATTTGGCATCCAAGCTATTGTGGAGAGAGAGAGAGAATGAACTTATTCTTGAGGAACGTCTCCCTGGCTCTGTGGGAGAATTGTCCAAAACTTTGTCTGATGATTCTGGAGGTTCGCCTTCTGCCAAAAATTACTTGGGCAAATTTAAAGGGTATAAAGTCACAGGGCCTAAAGAAAAGACCAAGAAGCTGCTAAAGTGCCCTCCTGATCAGTCTTCATCTGCTTTTGCCACTTCGGCCCTGGTGCTGAAGTCCTCTAAACCTTTGGCTCCCATGCTCTTCTGTCAGCCATTCCTGATGGAATCAAAATCTGTCCCTCTCCTGTGGCCATATTTTTTTCTGTTGGAACCAGTCTCTCCTCGGCTCCAGTCTTCATTTCTTCAGGAATGGAATAGTCACTGGTCATCAAACCATGATCCTATCTGAAGATATGTGTACTAGATGATGAGGAAATTCCACAGGACCAAGATTCAGTTGGGAGTCCTCCCAGCTTTGGCCATTGTTGGACTGTGTTTCTTCCCCTCATCCTGTAGTAGCTCATACATTGTCAGATTCGGGAATTACAGATCCAAGCATATCCCAGAGCTGGTCTTCAGATCCAAAGACTTGGCTTTCTTCTAGTCCAGTGGCATTTCTGACCTGGACAGCTAGCTCTAGTCTCATTGGAGCCAGAAGAATGTTGGGAGCAAAATTCTGGATTTGGGAGATGGGTTCAACTTCAAGGTTTTTGGACCAGTCACTTCCTCTTGGAGCCTTGGCGCTGAGCAACTCAACATTGGCATCAGTCTTGGACCTGAGCCAAGTGGAATTCCTGGGTTTGTCAAAGTAAGCTACTTTGACTCCCATGAGATGAATTTCAGGTTCTCCTTCAGCTTCAGCATTATAGGCTGTCAAGAGAGTACTCTCCCAATCTGATGAGTGGGCATCTTTCACCAAGTTCCACCTTTTGCCCCAGTGAACCCCTCTAGGTCATGATCCTTTTTATCCACTGCACTTGGGACAGCCAGGCCTGTCAAGTCTCAAGACAGTCTGTATAGGAAAATCTCAGATCTATTCCAAGTAATCTGTGGACCATTGCAATGAGGAGGTCCCTTGAAATTGTGTAAGAGGAGATACATGGACCCCCCCAGGAGTCTTTCACAGAGGACACTAATATCGATGACTGGGAGAAGGTACTCTAGTTCCCCCATTGAGGGTGTCTCTTTCAGAGAGATTCTCAAACTTTTGAGCCAAAAGTGGGTGATCCACCATTGCCCCCTCTCAAGAGAAGTCTGTGTTCCTTGAGATCTTGGAGTCCAGCTCAGGTATATCTTGGGTGGTTCCCCCTGATGACGAGATAGTGGATCTCATTTCTAACCTGGCACAGAAGGAGCTAGATATGGCTGAATCAATTCCCTGCAAGCCAGACAAGTACTTAGTCTCTCCAAAAGACTGCCATCACTGGAGAAAGCATCCGGCTGTAGATCCCATTGTAGTGGTGGCAACCACCGCTTTTCTGTCCATTTCCCTAACAGAGAGTCCAGAGTGCTGGACAGATTCAGAAAGCAGGCTTGCATTTCAGATACCTCTGCTGTGAGGATGCTGAATTACTTGGTAGAAGTCACAAGATTCAGAGGGTCTTGACTAAAGAAATCTCCAAGTCCTTCTCTGGGTCTGTATCTACAGAGAACAAGAAAACCTTGGATTCTCAGTTAACCACTCTGTAGTCATTTTCCAGTGTCTCAGTGCATCCAGTTTTTAGCATGACTGAAGGCAGTTTGAGAACTGCAGGTACTGGCATTACCTAGATGTGCTTGTGTGACTTTGCGGAGTACTTCAGTATGTTCTTTATTAATGCACTTTTGGATGACACAACACTCTTTGAGCCTAAAGTGAAGTAAACAGTGACTAGAAGTGAACAAGATGGGAAGGTTTTTCTGCCTTTGTAATAAAGTTGTCTACCCTGCAGAGGTCCATTGTCCAACAGTTTGATGGAGCTGTTCAGTGTCTGGCATTCTTAGCCAGATATCTGAAGTGCATCTAAGAGAATCCAAGGCACCCACTGAAATCTTCAACAAATAAGTAGAATTTAAGCCTATTTTTTTGCAATTTTGTACTGTTTCACTGCACTATTGCTTCATTTTATACTATTTTTGCAGCTCTGACTGATTTATTCTGCATATTTATATTTTACCTCATCTACCTTAAGTAGCATAGGCTAGATTCAGACTTGCTGAATCTAGACTGTTTGCTATCACTTGAGCACTAAAACCAGCCATCTTTCATTAAGAGGGCCCCTTGCACCCTTGTGAAAGAAGTGTGTAGCTCAAGACCCATCTGAGTTGGAGATAAAGGCTCTGTGTATTTGAACTGTTTTCGTTTGTATTTAAGCACCACATTTGCATGCTTTTGAGCTCAGTTTGGCTTAGTTGCATACCGTGCAGCAGGGGTAATAGTGCCTGTATAGACACAAATGCCTAGAATCAGATTTTTTCCCCTGAACACCACTCATTGAAACCCTCTCATCCCCCCCTGCTGCTCTTCAGGCAACTCAGTTGCGCACTGCTGCACTGCAGGCAGCTCAGCTAAGTACCATCAAGCATCACCCCACTTTCTTTGCTAATTCTATATAGTTTTAAGTACCCTTGTTAATCCCAGAGCATTATCTGATCTTGTACCCTGCCACAAACCAGGAATTACCTGCTACTATGGACAGCCAGCTTCTTAACATTTCTGCAGCTAGCCTAATTGACATGGGCATCTTGAGGCAATGTAGCAAATGCCTTGTGTATACTGATAATCATCTCCTCCTAAAGCAGAGAAATACAGTATGTGAGAGATGCCACTATACCATGAAACTTGAATCAGACCTCTCACGTAGCAATAAACAAGACATCAGATAGGTTGTCAGCTCACACATCTCTCCTCTTACACAAGATAGTCAAGACACATAAACACACATATGCAGAGGTACTCACCAAGAGCTTACCAAGATATCAGAGACCTCCCATACACAGACAATCCTCGCATACTGGTACACAAACAGAATCTATCAGTACACATAGCATGTATAACTGTCTCTGCAATCAAGCCCCTAAGGTAACACTTCTAAACCAAATATTCTGGTCATAGGCGACTCATTAGTGAGACACACAGACGTCTCTCTCACCAGGTTAGACAAGGAGAAGGTCACGGTCAACTGCCTGTCAGGTGTGAGAATCCACCAAGTCACGCATACACTCAAGTCACACAGCAGCAATTACAGTCATGACTCTGTCATAGCACATGTTGGAGTGAATGACTTGAGATGTGCCTTTGTGGACTATGAGAGACACGATTAGAGCTCTCAGATTGTGTGCCAGGCAGGTATGTCCCTAGCCCTAAGCAGCATTCTGCCTTCACCAAGGATGATGCCACAGTACAGACAAAAAAAAATGATTGATTTTAATAATTGGCATAGCTTCTGGTATTACTCCAAGGGGATCCAGTATCTGTCAGCACGGGAAGTCATGGTCGACAGACCTCGATGCTTCTCCAGAAACGGCCTTCACTTGTCTCCTGAAGGCTTTAGGATATTGACAAAGATGTTTGCCTCCCCATAGAGCCTTTTTTAGGCTATGTCAAAACAACAAAACTTCTGATGTAGAAAAATACTCTGGAGACAAACTCAGGGTAATGCTGCTTAATGCTAGCAGCCTAAACAGTAAACTGCACTCCCTGGAGGCACTTCTTACCTTAGAAGATGATGACACCTGTGCACTCACTGAGACTTGGTTCAAGGCTGTGGAGAATACCCCGGCCATGCAGGGCTGCGATGCCTTCCACATGTTCAGATCCCAAAACGAGTATGAAAGAACCAAAGGTGGAGGTGTATCCATTTGCATTAAATCTAAATATCTCTTGCAACTGGTTACACAATATGGCTCTCTTGAGCTCTCCAGGTCCAAGTAACTATAGGCAAAACACCCTACCACGTCATAGCTAGCTACTGGTCCCCCATCAGGAACCAGGAGAACTACACTGCCTACTTGGACATTCTTGAATCGCTGAGTATACAGCCAAGCATCTTGGTCATGGGAGACTTCAACTGCCCATCCATCAGTTGGGCAGTTTACACGAGTACAAACATGACCACACTGAGGTTCCTGGACTTCAACTCAAATGCACTGGAACAGTTAATCTGCACCCCAAAAAGGGGCTCGAATGTCATAGACGTAGTACTTGCCAACATGGGGGTCTACTGCACAATCCCCAGTGTCCTCCCCTCCCTAGTTAAGTCAAACCATAAATCTGTCTCATTTGAAGTAAAGATCAGACCTGACACCTCCACAGGAGCAAAAAAAAAAATTCTCCAAAACAAACTGTTGCCTCCTAAGCGAGACCACAATGACTCTTATGCGTAGAAGTACACAAATGCACTCTATAGCCACTTAAGCAAATGTATTGACTCTGCAGTACCTGCCAGGATTAAAACCAGGTCCTCTTGCAAAAACAAGCCACCCTGGTGGACTCCAAGTATAAATAAGTTGTATAATAAAAGAAAGAAACTGATATCTGGGAACAAGAAGGAACATACTCAGCAAGGGAAGCCTATACCCTACACAGCCTAAACAAGCAAGTCATAAACCATGTAGAGTCCTTTAAAGCAAGTTACAAGACTAGACTGGCATCCCTAGCTAAAGACAGTCATAAGGCATTCTTTAGCTACGTCGGAAACCTCAAAAGGAATACCCAGATGTCTGCCGAACTTATAGTGGACTGCACCACACTACACGGAACCTGAAGAAATTGCCAACCTGCTGGCTGACAGAAGTTCTTCGTGTTTCACTGTTGCAGTCATTACATTTGGGTAATCTGCTGGCAGGTTGCCCTCAGTCGGCCTGAATTCCAAAGTCTTGGGTCCCTGCTGGCTGACAGATTTGGTGACATTTCAACCCCAGATTATTCAAGCGCTCTCTAAGGCTAAAAATACAGCTTCTGTGGGACCAGATAACATTCCATGCTGCTTACTAAATCTAAAACAAAACCTAGTGGAACCACTTATCTCCTTATTTAACCACAGCCTGAACACTGGTTTTGTGCCAGAGGACTGAAGAACAGCAACAGTAATCCCTTTGCACAAAGGGGGTCCATCAACCAACCCTGGGAACTATAGACCCATTAGTCTGACTAGCCTTATCTGCAAGGCCATGAAAAGAACCATCATGGACTTTATCAACCAGGACATAGGCAACCTTCAGACTCTTGACCCAACCCAGTTTGTTTTTATCAAGGGTAGATCTTATTTATTAAACCTGGTGAACTTCTTTGAGAAAGCCACCAAAGCCCTGGATGAGGGTAAAACAATACACACCACCCATCTTGATTTAGCCAACGTGTTTGACACAATTCCCCAGTCAGGGATAATTGAGAAACTCTTCCAGCTGGGTATCAACCCATTCGTCATTAAAGCTGGGGAATCCACCTCCACCAGTAGACCAGTTACCAGTGGTGTACCACAAGGACCTGTACAGGACCCTCTACTGTTTGGAATTTATTTTTCTGAAGTCCAGTCAAAAGTTGATAGCCCGTGGCTTACTGTCTGCAGATGACTGTAAACTGGGAACAATTACAGAGTCCTCCAACAACATCATTAACTTACAGAAGGGACTGACAGACAAACAATTGGTGCCAGGGCCATAGACTGAAACTAAACACACAAAAATGCCTCATTATCCCCTTTCATAGAGAAGTAGCCCCTGCTAGGTACGATATAGACAGCACCTCTCTAAGCTCAGAGTGGTGTGTGATTTGGGAACGCAGGTTAATAGCAATCTAAACTTCGATCACCATGTGTCCACAGTAGTAAGGAAAGCCTTCTGCACTGCCCGTTTC
This sequence comes from Protopterus annectens, assembly GCF_019279795.1. Lineage (NCBI taxonomy): Eukaryota > Metazoa > Chordata > Ceratodontiformes > Protopteridae > Protopterus > Protopterus annectens. The sequence goes on from NC_056744.1 coordinate 200,668,894, forward strand.
ATAAATAAGGGCATCACATCAAAGGTCATTACTCCACTATTCTTGACCCTCATCAGACCACTAAGAGTACAATGCTCCCTTCTGCATGTACCTCACTAGACACCTGCAGCAGCTGGAGAGACCACAGAGCCTCCAAAACATGACCTACATGGAAAGACTGAAAGCCCTGTCACTGTACTCTCTATACTACAGGCTGCTGAGAGGTGACTAGTGCCTGGCCTACAGAGCAGTCTCTGACCCTGCCCTAATAGAAGTGCTGCACACCCGCAAAACAAATGAGACAAGAGTCACTTGCTCCAGATATCTTAACCCTGCAACATTATTACAACTTGCACAAGAGACGGATATGTCGCCCAGAGATTACTACTCCTCTGGAATAAACTCCAAATTCATGTGAAGCAGAGCTCTTCAATGACCCTATTTAAGTGCAACCTTGACAACTGAATGGAAAACTGCAAATTCACCTGGGGTTGCCACCTGTGGCCATCATGGACATGCGCACTCAGTGCTGATCATAGTATCGCTCTGCAAACAATGACCATCTAAGTAAGGTATTCATTTTTTTTTTTTTTTTTTTTTTTTTGCAAAGGTAAGCTTGTAAAGGCCTTAGGGCCATTAGCCTAATAACCACCTATGAACCTGTAAACGATTGTCTACCTCTCAGAGGTCCTTTTCTAGGAACCAGAAATGGGGTTAGATACTATGGTTCCAGAAATCCCATAGGTTCTCTCCTGACACTTATAGAGATAGACCCTCCTGAGGCAGAGGGGGAGTTTTATTAATGACTATCACCCTGGAGGCAAAGGTAGCCCACAAAAAAGAAAAAAAAAGGTGGCTTCAGAGGTCCTTTCACTGAGAGGCCTTTTCAGCACTCTTGAAGATGCCTATCTCTGCATTCCAAAGCTTGGATGTTTATCACAAATGACAAATGGGTACAGAGTATAATGCTCAGAGGTTTTTACATCCACTTTGCATGTAATTAAAATTTGAAATAAATTCAAAAACTTTACCAAATGTTGCACCCTCTCAATAACCAGCATCACTCGGCAAAATACAAAAGCTGCTTGAGAAGTGAGTCATCCAAGAGGTCCCACCAGACCAGCTAGGATCCAGAACTTACTCAAAAATTTTTAATGCCAAAAATGTCCAGGGACCTCATGCCAGTTTTGTCAAATAATCAAAGTTCAAGTTAATACGAATAAAACAACTAAAATAAAATGATGCTCCAAAGAACAAAAACTGCCAAACGGAACTTGATACTTAAAAGTATACTAGTTTAATAAGTAAAAATGAAGCGCTTTTCTTCACCTCTCGTGAGGTAATTTCCTCAGATTAACAATCATCTTAAAAGACATGCTTTAAATACTGAAGTACCGGACACGTGATTGTGTCTTACCGGTGCATTAACATTACAAAACATAGTGCATGTATTACAACTTAAAAAACAAAGTTCAAGTAAACTTTTGAACACATTAAACTCAAGATGTCACTGTTATTATACTTGAACTTGTTATTGTTGAAATAACTCTACTACTAGTCCAGCAAACACTTACCAGTTTAAAGATGTAAAAATGTATACCAGAAAAAATTCAGGTAAAAATGTCTACTCAAGTTGGAGACATCTCATACAATATGAAAAATATTACTTTGTTACATTTTTCACTTTATTTCTAAACTTTTAAGCTTCAATAAACAAGTTATATTGCAATGGTCATTTAGCCCTGGCATAACAAAAGCATTCGTTCTAAATTGCCATGATAGTTCTCTTTCTTCCAACAGTAAATTGTAAGAACCACCTCGAATGTTTGATTGGATTTGGTCTATCACCTTAAAGGCAAATTTATGCCCTGGGTGTGCCATAGTGTGCCTAGCGAGGGCATTGTCTTTTTTACATGTGTTAATAGCGTAAATGTGTTCAGATATTCTCTCCTTTAGTCTACGCTCAGTTTTACCGATGTAAAATGCTTTACATACGGAACACAGAGCAACGTAGACTACCATTTTGGAATTACAGTTTCCATTATATTTGATTTGATATTTCATGTTATTAATGTTAGCTACTTTACCAGTCAAGATAAATTTACACATCCTGCAAGCACCACAGATAGACATGCCTGTAAGCCTGTTTAGTCTCCTGTCACTTGAAGATTCTAAAAGGGCTTTTAGACTTCTTCCTCTCCTGAAAATAATTTTTGGGAGGTCGTCAAAAATTTCCATTAGTACTTTATCATATCTGAAAAGTACCCAATTTTTGTACAGTATGGTTCTAATCAACATGCTGTCAGCACTAAATTGAATTATGAAGCTACATTCAAATCCACTGACATGTCGTGCATTAGGAGTTATATCATAATTAGTTGTATCCCAATTAAAGTTGTAGGGTCTAGATTCAACTATTTCTGGACTTTCATCGTTATATAAAATAGGTCTAATAAATCCATTAAGTCTTTTCTGATGTACTTCATCAATTAAAGTTTCAATCAGAGACACTGGATACCCTCTTTGTTGAAACATCCCTGCAAGTGTATTACATTCATCTATAAAGTCGTGTTCACACAACACCATCCTAGCTGCTCTGATTAGTTGGCCCTTAACTATGGACCTCTTTTGTGCTAGCGGGTGTGCACTTGAAAAAATGTAAAAATGCATTACAATACGTTTCCTTTCTATAGATATTTGACGTGTATCTACTGTTAGCTACATCTTTAGCCAACCACACATCCAGATATTCTATACATGAAAGTTGAAAATTAGATGTAAATTTAAGAAAGCTAGTGGTACTGTTAAGATATTCAAGAAAAAGGTTTGCTGAATCTAAATTGCCCTTAAACACAATGAAGATGTTGTCCAGGAAACGTGTGTAAAACTTAATACTAGGCATATGTATAACATTGTTGAAAACATGTTTTTTCTCCCAATATGCCATCACAGTATTGGCAAAGCTTGCACCACAGGGGGAACCCATGGCTACCCCCTGTTTCTGTAAGAAAAGGTCATTTTGAAAAGAGAAATAATTATTAGTCAAAATGTTGTCCAACAATGTTTCCACTAAGTAGATTTCTTGACTAGAGGCTTTTTTGTCATGTAAAAATAAACTGACCCACTCTATACCATCTAAGTGTGGAACTGATGTATATAACTCTTTCACATCAATGGTCAGAAAGTTATTGTCTACATCAAAATGTAACTCATTGATGTTGTGTAAAACGCCCAAGAATCTTTACAAACTTGGGTTTCACCTATTAAATGTTTTTTTCAAAATACTATCCATCACTTTGGCACATGGATATGTAATAGATCCACGACTATCTATAAGTGGTCTGAAAGGTGGGTTAATCAAATCTTTGTGTATTTTAGGGATGGCAAATAGAATCGGGACTTTCGGCCATAATGTGGTCATATAATTGTATAGGTTGATGTCAATTGTTGCCTCTATAAACAAGTCGTTGATGTAGCCTTTTATTCGCTGGTAAGCGACATTAACTTCATTGATAGAGGCTTTATTATATGCTTCACTTTCAAGTAATGCTTGTACTCTAGCAGTATAGTCACCCAAATCGAATAAAGCTATTCCTCCCCCCTTGTCGGGTTTAATTACCCTCACATGTAGTGATTTGAATAAATTTAAAGCAACATCTTCGTCATATGTAATGTTTGCACCACGTAAGTTACTTCTGTATAGACTGTTATGCTTATTGGAAAAGAATCTTAAATCTAGTTCAGTCATACTTTCAAACATATTCAGTAAAGGATGGAGTGGGGGATTATATACACTAGATACCCGAAAGGGGGGGGTCAATAGTTTCAGAATTACCAAGCAGGACTTTTAAATTAAGTTTTCTTACAAACAGTTTAAGGTCTTTCACTGTTTGGACAATGTCCATCTTGCGACTGGGGACAGTCAATAATTAAAGTTCTGAATGGTCACAGTTCAGTCCACTCTCCCATTACTGAGAATGAATAATTTTATATGCTTCACAGGTGTACAGGCTAAATGCTACCACATCAAGATGGACAGGTGATATAGATGGTTTCTCCACCTTTAGCTGGGAGCCAGTCCCTTCCAATTCAGAGCACTACCCTTTGGCATCATCACACCCCCCAGGTGTTCACCAAATACATGGCAGTGGTCACAGTGTACCTCCAACTGCAAGGGTTCTGGCTGACTCATTTCTGTCCCTACCAGGAATCTACTCATCCAAGCAGTAGACTCCTTTCTCCAACTTTACTCAGTGTTGGGCATCACAGTAAACCTGGACAAGTCCAAATTCCATCCTGTACAAATGAAAGAATTCATAGGAGCATACTTAGACACAACTTATCAGATAGTGAGACCTCTGCAAAACAGGTTATCCAGTCTTCACAACCAGGCTCAAGTCATTCTCTCCCAGGAATCGTTGAGAATGGTTCTTTGTTGGGTTTATTGGCTGCATCCATCACTTTGCCCATTTCAGTAGACCCTAGCACTGCAGTGGTCCATTGGGGATCAACCAATATCTTTTCAAGTACATCTAATGAAGTTTTGTAGGACTGTCATTCATTGGTGGCTCAAATACCGTATGGTAACGCAAGATTGCCCATTTATCTTTCCCCCACCCAAAGCCACAGTGACTACGGATGCTTCCCACTTGGGGTGGGGGGTATTACAAGGGAAAAACAGTCCAAGGCATGTGGTCCCTCTCCGAGGGCAGTCTCCATATCAACATTGTAGAGATGAGGCAAGTTCTGCTAGCGTTGTAGATCTTCAAAGACTCCCTCCATCAAGGATAGCTATCTATCCAGACTGACTTGTTGATAGTCTGGCACAATCACAAACAGGAGAACTGTTCTTACCTGTTATGCTGAGAAGCCATGAGAGTTGGTCACTGGCGATATTTGCCATTCACTTTCTTTTAGCAACACACATTCTGGGGAAATCCAGTGTTCTAGCAGACAGTTTGAGCAGAAATGTCCTCCTGCCTTATGAGTGGTCCCTCAATCAAAAGGTATCAGAGTAGAACTTCTGTTACTAGGGCCAGTCTTGCTGGGAACGTTTTGCCTCTCCCCACAACATGAAATGCAGCAGGTTCTTCAACCTGATCCCCCAGGAGGTGGATTCCCCAGAGGACGCTCTGATCCACACTTGGCATCCTGGTCTTCTTTATGCTTTTCCTCCAGCTCCTCTCATTCCAAAATTTCTTCAGAAAGCATTGGAGAGGAAGGTCATTGTGATCCTCATTGCCCCCTTTTGGCCATGACAGGTAGGCTGCCCTACCTGTGGCCTCATCTGAAACACCTTGCATGGTACTGGATCCCACTATAGATCTTATTTCTCACCCATCCTGCTTGCCTCTTCCAGATGTTCAAGCCCTTAAGTTAACCACTTGGTTTGTCCACTTTTAGTGATGGCTTGTCAGTCCAGGCTGTCCATCTAAGTAGTCCACATTCTTACTTCATCTCAGCAACCTTCTACTAGGCGGATTTACAAAAGCAAATGGAAAATATTTTCTATTTGTGCTTCTCAAATAATTTGGGCCCTTTTTTGGTGTCCCTTCAGTGGTTTCTATATTTTCTAGCCTCTTTTTTAAAAATGGTGTTTGCTACTCTAATTTCAAAGTCCATTTGGCTGCTGTCTCTGGTTTTCACATTGGAGAGAATGTTCCCCCATTTGCCTCGCTCTCTCAGGTTATCTAAAGCCATTTTTAGGTGTATTTTTCTTCTCAGACCTTTTCTTAGAGCTCCTTCTCTGTGGACATTACTGTTTTACTTCAGGCCCTGACTAGATCTCTGTTCGAACCTGTAGCTAAGGTGCATCTCCAGTTTTTAAAGTGGAAAACAATATTTTTGGTGGCAATTACTTCTAACGGAAGGGCTTATCTGAACTTAAAGCCCTTTCTTGTAAACCTCCGTACATTATTTTTCATAAGGAAAGGTTTGCTTACAAACCAGTTCTTCCTTCTTTACTAAAGCTAGCTACCAAAACTTTAAAGCAGAACATCAATCTTCCATTTTCTTCCTAAATTTATAATATAGAAGAATATATGCTATATCTGTCGGATGTTCATAGACAGCTTCGTTTTTATATCCGCAGTACAAAGCCCTTCAGAAGGTCTGATCAACTTTGTGTCCTTCTCAGCAAATAAGATGGGTCATGGATTTTTTAAAATGAATTTATCAAGACAGTTTTCTGCTTGCATTATACGTGTATAGAATGAAAAAGATTTGGTCTTAGATAATCCGTCAAAGCACACACACTACTGGTTCTGTGACAACCACAAATGCTTTATTTTCCAGAGCATCTGTCAGTGATATTTGTGCAGCTGTCACTTTGCCCAATGATCATGCCTTCATGTTCCATTATAAATTAAATTTAGTCTGTACAGGTAAGGCATCCTTTGGTTCTGCTTTCCTGTGGAATATCCTTCCATGAAACCACCCAGGAGATGGATTAGCTGGAGACTCTATCACATCTGTAGAGAAAAGGATGGAAGAGACAACATCAGATATAAAAGTTGTGTACTTATAGATGTCCTTCTATTCCCATGTCGTAGTATTCATAACATGAGGGAGATCCCCACCTAGGCGACCAAAGACTTACACTACTGCAAGGTACGTGTGATGTTGCACATAGAATAGCCAACATCAGCCATAAAAGTAACATCTGCACGTACCATCCTCAGAACATCTCTGCCACCAGTCTGAACAGCAGCTTCCACCATTTGTCTGATCACTGAAAGTTTTTTTCTACAGTTCAGATAAGTGATCTGTTGGGGAAAAACCCGTATTATACTTTTGCTACTGCATGCTTGATAGAGGTTAATGTCACCCAAGAAGGGCAAGTGCCATTGTGGAAGACAGATTCCACACAAAGACAACCACGACCAGTGTCTTTTCTGTCTGAGGTCCAATCACGATTACAAGGCCTGTGCTATCTGTCAGCTGTTAATCCCTAAAACACTCCAGTCATCTGTCTGCCCTTAATATATATTTTGAGACTAAAGTGACTAGCGCTAGGTATGGAAGGTACTCCATGCCCGTTGGGTGAGCCTCTGAAGAAAAAGTTGAAAAAGTTAAGGCCTGAATCTTTGGCTGCACCTCTGATCCCAGCTGTCCTTCTCAAGGCCAATAAAGGCCCAAAGGTACATACAATGTCGGGTCCTCCAACTTCGGCGGGTACTGATTTAGAAGCCATTAGGAAAGGTTCCTTCAGCAAATCCACAGAGGTATCACAGATGTCCATTATGGATGGTAAGGGGGAACTGTGGCTCACTCCTTGAAACGTTCCTTGGAGTATCTCTCCTGCCCCTTCCATTGAGGTTTTGCCAGCATTAGGACCGGCGCTTAGGCCTACATCAGCCCTTCCAGCCTAGGGTAGGCCTTCCTCTCAAGAGAAAACACAAACAAAAACATGTGCCTCCTAGTCAAGAACCTTCCCCAGACTGGCAAGCCTTTTTCTCAGGGGATTTTAAATGCCTTCCTGGCACTTAGGCCTTCCACTTTGCAACCACCTGTTCCAGCATCTCCTATTTCCCCTCCACCTAGGAGTACATCTGCTGAACAAGAGGCCACTGAAGATGAATCATCCTCAGATGAGTCCCTGGCTTACTCCACTTAAATACTCTCCCCTGGGGTATGCCTCCCCTGACGTGGATTCCAACGGCAGGGATTCTCCAGAAGAGGATATTACATTTGGAGAAACTATCTCCAGAATGAAGGAATTTTTCAAGTGGGAAAGCTCCCAGGTCTCAGAATTTCAAAAGAGGTACTATAACCTCTTACAAATAGATTATCCTGCTCCTTCAGCCATTCCGCCTGTTCTGCTAGCTTTCCAAGATGCCTGTTTGGCAGCATCAAAAAACTCTGATTCACAACCTACTGCTCTTAAAAGGCCAGATAGGTTCTATAAGGCTTTTGAAAAAGTAGTTACCTGCATAAATGTTCTCTTGCAGACCCAGCTGTGATCTCTTTGTCTGCTGATAAAACCACTAAATTACTGCCCTCCACTAACCTCCTGCCCTCAGATAAGGACAGTAAAATGATAGAGAGAATTGGAAAAATGGTTTTCATTTCTACTCTGGCCCTTAAGGGCCCATTAATTGTCAGACACAGATGTACAAGTGTGTTCTAGCCCTATTTTTACAGGCCTCTAAATTGTTAACAGATCTCCCACACTCTCCAGCAAAATCCCAGCTTTTTTCTCTCTTGGCAGTTTCATCCCAGGTTACCAGGTATTCCATAAAATGCTGTTATGATGCAGCTGAGGTGTCTGCAAGATCAGCAGCATCTGGTTTTGTCCTCAGGAGATATTCCTGGCTGAGATTGCAGCCTTTGCATGAGGATTTCAAGGCAAAACTTATGGATGCACCATTTGACAATTCTGCCCTGTTTGGTTCTAATGCTGCAGCCCTCTTCAAATACCTTCAAGAGAAGGGAAAAGAACTTTAGGAGCTTAAACATGTTTTTGTCTCCATAGTTCCTAAATTCCATAGGAATTACCTTTCTAGGCCTAATTTTGTAAGGAAGAAGACCTGTGCACCTTCCCAACAACATAAGAAGGACACACACAGGCAGATGCCTCCTAGGTCTCAGCCATCCTCTGCTCAAAAGGCTCCCTTTCCAGACAAGTCTGGCAACCTTCTCAAAAATCCCACTTTCCCAGCGCCTTTTTCATTTCCTTTCAAAATGGACAAGCATTACCACAGACAAATGGGTTCTGTCTGTTGCACAAGGAGGTTACTGTATGACTTGGAAAACCACTCCTCCCTTTATTGGGATTCCACAGCCCCCAAAGGGCCAAATTCACCTTTTCTCTCAAGTCATTCAAGACTTGCAAACACAAGGAACCATACAAGATGTTCTGTTCCAAGATGTTCATAGTTCCCAAGTAAGATGGTCCTTGGAGACCAGTTCTAGACTTGTCTCAATTCTATCTATTTCTTCTTGTCCCCGCCTTCAGGGTGCTCACCCTGCAAACACTGTTTGCACTCTTGCTACCTCAGGCTTACCTGGTTTCCTTGGGCTTGAAGCATGCATACCTTCACATTCCATCCACCCTCTGTTCAGGAAATTCTTGCATTTTTCTGTTGCTGCTTCTCTTTTTCAGTTGTGTGCTTTGCCCTTTGGACTCTCTGTGGCTCTAAGGGTAGGGTATTCACAAAGTGTTTGGCTCCTGTCATTGCCTTTTGCAGACTCCAGGGAATTCTCATCTACCTTTACCTAGATGATTTTATTCAAGCAGAACATCCAGACACTTTGCAACAGCACCTTCAAATCAGCATATCTTTGTTCCTCAGTCTGAGATTCACAGTCATTTACAGCAAGTCTTCCCTTTTTCCTTCTCAGGATCAGGTTTTCCTAGGTTGCATGATAAGGACAGACCTTTTGATGGATTTCCTGCCTTTACAAAAGATGCAGTTACTGCAGACTTACTTCAACAGTTGCTTCCTCTGTCCTTTCTAACTGCCAGGGAATTCCTCAGGGCAGGATGCTAGGGTTCATGGCTTCAGTTATACCAATGTTGCCCCTAGCCAGACTCCACATGCAAAATTTTCAGTGGTACTTGAAAACACTCTGGTCCCAGCATGTTCATCTTCTAGAGTTTGTCCTTCCACTTCTTCCTTGTCTAAAGAAGGAATTGCTTTGGTGAATTCAACAAATCTCTCAGAATCCAGGACTTCCCATGCAACCACTTCCTCCAATACAAGGAGTGTTCACATATGCTTCAGATCTGGGATAGGGAGCAACTCTGGAGAACCTAAAGCTCCATGGCCTATGGTCTCCCTCCACAAAAAAGCAACACATCAAAGAGATGAGGACTCTGATCCTGGCCCTTCAAGCCTTCAGGTCTTCCCTTCTACCAGGCCATTTGAAACTCTTCACAGACGACACCACTGTTCTCTGGTGTGTGAACAAGCAGGGGGGGAGCAAAGTCTTGTCTACTCTGCAGATTAGCAGTCCAAGCCTGGTAGACTGCTCTTCAAGCAAAGGTAACTTTGACAGCTGTTTATATTTCCTCAGCTTAAAATGTTCATGCAGACACACTGAGCAGATCCATGACACAATCCCACAAATGGATGATCCACAATGATGTGTTTCTGGACATTCTTCACCAGTGGGGTACACCCCGTATAGAACTGTTTGTCTCCCCTATGAACAGATAACTTCAAAGTTCTGTGCCAGAATCCCACACCCTCTGGTTTGGAAGGTGGATGCCCTATCATTCTCATGGAAGAGGATGTTTCTCTATGCATTCCCGCCTTCCGCCTATTTCTGAAAGTTCTTCTGAAGATACAGAAGGACAAACCAAAAATCTCATTGGTGACCCCCTTTTGGCCAAGACAGCATTGGATGTTCATCGTGCATACAGCTGCAGTCATAACAGATGGGTTATCCTGCCGTTAGGCGGGTCCTCGGTTGGCCGAATTCCAAAGTCTAGGTCCAGCGTCAGTTATCGTTGCTTCCTCCCTGACGTCAGTGCGGCAGGGGTATAAAAGAAGCAGCCGACACCATTTTCTTCAGTCTTTCTTGCCGCGCGGTGCCCGAAGCAGAAGCAGTTCGCAAGTGCCGGTTGGCCAGCTCCTGAGATTTACGAAAGTATTTCAGCCGAAGTCTTCTTGAAAGCTAAGTACCCCGTTGGGGAAACTTTTCTTGCCTCAGACCGATGTCGGACAAAGTTAATAATTGCATTTCATGTGGGAAGCAAATACCGCATAAGGATTTCCACTCTTACTGTATACCTTGCTTAGGCCCAGACCACGACGTCTCAGCCTGCCGTTTTTGTGCTAGATTAAAAAAACGCACTATTAAGCGTCGGGAGGCGTTCGCCCTTCACTTTTTTGGCAAAAAATGTAATTATATTATGTCGTCGGATACTCCGACTCCAGTTTTGAGCAGAAAACGCAAAGATAAGGACCGGCATACGAGGTCCGCACCACCTACTGATACCACGCTAAGGCCGACTACTGGTTCTCCGGTACTCAGCGAGGCACCTACGCAGCCCCTGAGTACCGATGACAATGCATTACCGGTGTCTTCAGTACCCGAGGTCGCAGGCTCCTCGGCCCCCATTCCTACTACAGATACCGACGCCACTCCTGGTGGGGAAACTCAGAATTTAGACAGGCCTGCCATTTCTCAAGGGGTCTTCAGGCCTTCCTCCTTCTCTATTAAAGCCTTCACTAAATCTAAAACTGCCATGAAAACCAAAAAACAGGTTCCTCAGACACCCTCTCAAGGCACCATGCCTAAAAAACAGATGCTTAAAATGGCTGAGGATTTGATTACTCTTATCAGGAGTTCTCAACCCCCTCTGACAAAAGGCCCAGATTAGAGGAAGACTACCCTTCCTCAGATCAAGCTCCTATTACCTCAGAACTATCTGAGGACCAGGATTGTGCCTATTCTCCATTCGAAGACTCTGATGCAGAGGAGTCTATTCCCTCGGTCTCCCCCCCCCCCGAGGACTTCTCTTTTGGGGAAACCCTTCATACATTGAGGGAACACTTTCACTGGGAAGGCCAAGATTACTCAAATTCCAAGAAAAGGCTCAGGGAATTTCTTCTGCTCCCCCAGCATAGGCCTCTGGCTATCCCTCCTGTTTTAGATATATTGGATGATGTGTACACAGAAGCCAGCCTTAATCCTGATTCTTTGCCTCCAGCTCCTGTTAAACCAGACAGGTATTACCGGGTTCCTGATTCTCACCAGTTCCTATATAAAAGCCATACTGCTGACCCAGAAACTATTTCACAGGGTCCCAAGGGAATTAAGGCCTCTACTGCTAAAATCCCATTACCTTCAGAGAGAGATTCCAGATCTTTAGAAAGGTGGGGGAAAAAGGTGTACACCTCAGCCACTTTAACCATGAGGGCATTAAACTGTCAGTTCCATATGTTAAAGTATCAACAGTTTTGATATCTCAGCTGAAAAGCAAGATGACACAACCAGAACAACCAGATTTAAAAGAGTTGCAGGATTTGTTGCATGGTGCAGAGCAAGTGGGTAAACATACCTTGCAGTGTGGTTTTGATGCTTTAGAGGCCTCATGTAGAGCTGCTGTTACGGGGTCTGTTATACGTAGGCATGCTTGGCTCAAAGAGCAAACCTTACCAGATCATGTCAAAGCTAAATTATTAGATGCACCTCTTCAAAAAGATGTATTGTTTGGTGTTAAAGCAGAGGAGGTGCTAAAGAAAATGGAGGAAAAAGTGAAATCAATGCAAACAGTGAAAGATTTCCTGCAGGTACAGCCTCCACGTTTCAGCAGAAACTGGCCTTCAAAAAATTGGTCCTTTCCAGCCACGGACAGACCTCAAAGGGGCAGATAAAGGTGTCCAAGGGGTAGAGGGCAACCTCAAGGATCTTTCAGAGCCAGACAGTGGCAAGCACCAACTCCAAGAGGTGGAGAAGATAGATCACAGTCTTTTAGAAAACAGACACAATGACTTCCCCCTACACCTGCCAAGCAAAGCTGTAATGGCAGCACCTTTGGGCGGAAAACTGACATTATTCTCAAAAAATTGGCATATTGTTACAAAAGACAAATGGATTCTGGACATTATAGATAGAGGCTAAAGGTTCCACTTTCACACCCTTCCAAAAATGAGAGGCATGCCAAACCTGCCACAAAATCAAAGGGCAGAGGCACAAAAACAAATTTCAGCTCTCATGGACATGAAAGCAATTCAAGAGGTACCTGCAAAAGAACAAGGTCAAGGGTTTTATTCCAGACTATTCCTGGTACCAAGGAAAGACAAAGATTGGAGACCTATCTTAGACCTATCCATCCTAAACACATATCTACAGGTGCCAAAATTCAAGATGCTCACATTACAGCAGCTTCTTCCCATGCTGGGCAAGGAGTCTTGGCTGGTAACATTGGACCTCAAGGAGGCATACCTGCATGTCCCTATCAGACAAGATTGCAGAAGATACCTCAGATTTCTTGCAGGTTCAACCCATTACCAATTCTCTGCATTGCCCTTTGGCTTATCTACTGCTCCCAGAGTGTTTACAAAATGCCTGGCATCAGTAATCACCTTCTGCAGACTACAAGGGATACAAATCTACCCATATCTGGACGACTGCCTGATCCAAGCGGACAGCAAGGACATACTACTGCAGCACCTGGCGTTTGTAATAAAACTGTTGAACTTCCTGGGATACACAGTCAACAAAAAGAAATCAAAACTAATACCCTCTCAACAAATAATTTTCCTGGGTGCCAGCTTGGATACAACCACCCAGATGGCCTACCTCACGCCAGACAAGCAAGGGCAACTGTCTCAATACTTCAGAAAAATTACAACTTACACCAGGCTAACTGCAAGGAAAGTCCTGCAGGCTCTGGGATTCATGGCATCTTGCATCCTACTAATCCCATGTGCAAAGCTGCATATGAGGAAACTTCAATGGTACCTAAAAAACTTATGGTCTCAACACAGCCACAGCTTGGAAGCAATTATACCACTCATTCCATGCCTTCAAAAGGAATTTATGTGGTGGGCTCAAGCTTGCCAAAGAAACACAGGTCTTCCTTTCTGTGTACCTCAAGCAACTCAAATCATCACAACAGATGCCTCAGGCTACGCCTGGGGAGCACACATGACAGATCAGTGCATTCAGGGAAAATGGGCACGAAAAGAGAAGCTCCTTCACATCAACCAAAAGGAAATGCTAGCCGTGCAAAAGGCTATTATGACCTTCAAAGACCTACTGCATCCAGGCCAGCTATTGATAAGGACAGACAACACCACAGTGATGTGGTACATAAACAAACAGGGGAACTCATTCATACCCCCTGTGCAGGCAAGCCATGACCCTATGGAACACAGCACTGGAATTGAAAATTCAACTACAGGCACAATTCCTGCCAGGGAAGGAAAACACACTGGCAGACAACCTAAGCAGAAATATGACAGATCCACACGAATGGAAGTTGCATCCTCAAATTTTCACAAAGATAACTCAGGTATGGGGACAGCCAGACATAGATCTCTTTGCTACCTACAGAAATTGCCAGTTGAAAAAATTTTGTTCAAGGACCTATCATCCACAGGCCTGGAAAGTGGACGCACTTTCCTTCAATTGGGCAACATTGACAGTCTATGCCTTCCCGCCTCGTCCTCTGCTGCCCAAAGTTCTTTTAAAAGCCAGAGCAGAGAGGCCGAAAATGATTCTCATTGCTCCAGACTGGCCAAGGCAACACTGGTATCCACTCCTGAAGAGCCTGACACATTCCCCACCATGGATCCTACCTCTAGTCCCTCTTCTGTTGTCCCAGCACAACTACAAAACTCACAGCCATCTCAAAACTCTAAATCTAGCTGCATGGAGAATTCCTTGATTTCCCAACAGTTTCTCCTCTCCAAGGAGGTGCAGGATGTCATCTTGGAGGCCAGAAGACCTTCTACTAGAAAGGCCTACTCCGCCAAATGGAAACGATTTTGTGCCTGGAATCAAAAGAAGGGACAGAATCCTTGGGTAATAAATATACCTCAAATTTGACAGTACCTAGCTGAGATGTTAAATAATGGACTTTCCTTCTCCTCCATCAAGATCCACACTTCAGCCATTTCTGCACAGTACAACACAGATCCTCCTTTATTCTCTCATCCTCTCTTAAGGCAGTTCCTCAGAGGGGCAAAGAATATAAAACCCCCAAGGAAACTACCAGTCCCTGCTTGGGACCTCAACTTCGTATTGGAAAAGCTGACCCTTCCTCCCTTCGAGCCAGCTTCTTCATCAGAGTTACAGTACTTGTCATGGAAAACAGCCTTTCTTCTGGCTATCACCTCAGCTCGCAGGGTTTCGGAGCTACAGGCCCTCATGGCTGTGCAACCATTCATCATTTTCCATCAGGACAGAGTTTCCTTATGAACCAACCCTACTTTTATGCCAAAGGTAGTATTCAGTGTAGCTTTGAATCAGACTATCCACTTACCTACCTTTTATCCTAATCCACAAAACAAAGGGGAAAGACTACTACATTCCTTGGACATTCACAGACAACTTCGTTATTATTTGGACAGGACAAAGCCATTCAGGAAATCTGAGCAACTCTTTGTGTCCTATGCTGCAGGTGCTCAAGGAAAGGCTATTTCCAAACAGACAATTTCAAAATGGATAGCCCACTGCATACGCTTTTGTTACTCATTTCATGGAAAAACTGTGCCTGCATGCATCAGATCCCACTCCACCAGAGCCACAGCTACCTCTGCAGCCTTCCTCAGGGGGTCCCTACCAAGGATATTTTGGAAGCAGCCACCTGGAGTTCAGTGCACACTTTCTCCAAGCACTATCACCTCCCACTATACTCTAAATCTAGAGCGGGCTTTGCCACAGCAGTCCTGCAGGGCATCCTAGCCCCTCCTAGTTCCACTTAGTGCCTACCACGCTTACTTAGCTTTGGGATTCTACCCATCTGTTATGACTGCAGCTGTATGCACGATGAACATAGTACAGTTTTGTACCTACCATAAATGTAGATGTTCGAGTGCTCATACAGCTGCAGTCCAGGTTTCCCTCCCTCCAACCCCTCTTAGGACAGGCCTTATGACAAACCCTTTTCATATAACCTTTTGGGGTACTCTTTTATGGCGTATTTGCTTGCAACTACTGTTTTTGATTTATCAATATTGCATTTTTGCATAACATTATATGTTTGCCTTCCTTCTGGGGGCACCTGACATCTGGGGCAAGAAAAACTGAAGAAAATGGCGTCGGCTGCCTCTTTTATACCCCTGCCGCACTGACGTCAGGGAGGAAGCGACGACAACCGACGCCGGACCTAGACTTTGGAATTTGGCTGACCGAGGACCCGCCTGACGGCAGGATAACCCATCTGTTATGACTGCAGCTGTATGAGCACTCGAACATCTACATTTATGGTAGGTACAAAACTGTACTTTCCCTCTTCTGCAGTTAGCCAAGGGCAATCATCACAAGTTACCTCACAGGATGGATCTACTCACACAAGATAAGGGATATCTTATTCACCTACATTTAGCAACACTGAACCTGACCTTATGGGTGATAGGCTTCTGATCCCTTTCAGACACCTCTTCCCTGAGGACATGCTTTTAGTCCTGGAGGAGGCCAGGAAACCGTACGAATTGTCTAAATGGAAAAGGTTCTCCATCTGATGACTTAATAAGAGACTAAATCCATTTTCAGTGGATATTCCCCTAGTCCTTTCTTATTAGTGTGTGAGATGCTCAAGGCAAGCTGCTCAAGGCAGGACTGGCTTATTCTTCAGTTAAAGCCCATTCATCACCCATTTCTACATGTGTGCTGTTGTCTCTCCCTTTTACTTCTAGACTAGAGATTAAACTTTTCTTAAAATGTATCCTTCACACCAGGAAACCTATTCCTCCTCCCTGGGACCTAAATTTTGTTTTGAAAAAAAAACTACCCAGTCTCCCTTTGAGGCTGCTGCCTCTTCTTCCCTAAAATTCTGCACTTGGAAACCTGTTTTACTGGTAGCCGTTACTTCTGCTAGACGAGTTTCTGAACTCCAAGCTTTAATGGCTTCACAACTTTTTCTGTTTTTTCACAAGGATAGGGTGTTCCTTTGTACCAACTGTTCCTTCATGCCTAAAGTGGTTAATGACTTGTTCCTCAGTCAATCTGTTCACTTAACCACCTTTTTCCCTTCTTCACAAAACTCCAGTGAAAGGGTTCTGCACAGTTTGGATGTACACAGACAACTCGGATTCTATTTGGATAAGACCAAATCCATTAGAAAGTCTGAGCAATTGTTTCCTTTCACCCCAGGGCACTGGGAAAGTCTGTCTCTAAACAGACTGTTTCATCTTGGATATCTAGGGCAATTTCCTTTTGCTGTCTCTTTCAGGGGAAAACTCTTTCTTCCTCTGTTAAGGCCCACTCCACTAGAGTAGTGGCTTCCACTGGAGCCTTCTTTAAAGGCATGGACACTGCTTCTATTGTGGAAGCAGCTACTTTTTCCTCTGTCCATATGTTTACAAAACACTACAAGCTGGATTTTATCTCCAGATCCACAGCAGGATTTGCTAGAGCAATTCTGCATGGCTTTGTGCAGACTTCTTGTGCTCCTACCCTCCTTTTTCACTCATGAAATTTGGTATTCTCCCTCTTGTTATGAATACTGCAACATGGGAATAGAAGGACATAGAATAGTTGTGTAAAATCTTACCATAACCATAGATGTCCTTCTCTTCCATGTTATAGTATTCTATCCCACCTTCCTCCCCCCTTGGTTCATGCTTTTCTTTGGATATTTCCTAATTGCTTCTTATCCTTGGACTGGTGTTCTGACTGGGGCATTCAGTTCTGAGGATGGTACGTGCAGATGTCACTTTTATGGCTGACATTCGGGTCGCCTAGCCAGGGATCTCCCTCATGATGTTCATCGTGTTTCACTGCTGCAATCATTACACTTGGGTTATCCTGCCATCAGGCAGTCCCGCAGTCGGCCAGAGTTCCAAAGTCTTGGTCCGGCTTCGGTTGCTGTCGCTTCTTCCCTGAAATCAGTGCACCACGGGTATAAAAGATGCAGCTGACGCCATTTTCTTCAGTCTTTCTTGCCGTGCGGTGCCCGAAGCAAAAGCAGTTCGCAAGTGCCGGTTGGCCAACTCCTGAGATTTTCGAATTCGAATTTCAGAACCGAAGTCTTCAATAAAGCTAAGTACCCCGTTGGGGAAACTTTTTCTTGCCTCAGACTGATGTCAGTAAAAGTCAATAATTGTATTTCTTGTGGGAAGCAAATACCTCATAAGGATTTTCATTCTTACTGCATTCCATGCCTAGGCCCAGACCACAACGTCTCTAGTTGTCTGTTTTGTGCTAGATTTAACAAACGCACTATTAAACATCAGTTTGATTTTGCTCGCCATTATTTTGGCCGAAGGTTCAATTATACCATGCTGTCGGAACAACAGCCGAATGGAATACACAAAAAACACAAAGACAAGGATAAGGACAGGCAACCAAGGTCCAAAATCGACGATGAAGCCTCTTCCAGGCCAGTCGCCAGTTTGCTGGTGCTCAGTGAGGCGCTTTCGCAGCCCCTGACTCCCGCTGCCTCAGAGCCATAAGCCGCTTCCGATTCCCATGTGGAGACATCTTGGCCTCTGGAAACTCAAGGTATTGGGCCTACGGAAACTATTCCCTCAGATGGGTCCAGAGCCGCTGAGTAGGCATCGGCTTCTGAGGGTGTTTTCAGACCTTCACAGCTTACCATCAAAACAACAACCAAGTCAAAAACTCCATTAAAGACAAAGAAACAAGTACAGCATTCTCTTGGACAGGCCTCCATGCCTAAGAAACAGATGCTCAAAATGGCCGAAGACCTAATTACTCTGATCAGGGGTTCTCATCCCCCTCCTGATAAAAGGCCTAGGCAGGATATAGACTATGATTCCTCTGACCAGGTTTCCATTTCCTCTGATTCCTCTTCAGACCAGGGATACTCTTTACCCCCCTATGAGGACTCTGATGCTGAAGAATCAGTCCCTTCAGCCTCTCCTCCCGAGGATTACTCTTTTGGGGAAACTTTACATACCATGAGGGAACATTTCCATTGGGAGAGCCAGGATTAGTTAGAATCCAAGAAAAGGCTAAGAGATTTTCTGTTATTGCCTCAGCACAGGCCCCTGACTATTCCGCCTGTGTTAGATATTGTGGATGATGTGTTCTCTGAATCTAGTTTAATCCCTGATTCTTTGCCCTCAGCTCCAGTCAAGCCAGACAGGTACTACAGAGTCCCTGACTCTCACAAATTTCTTTATAAAAACCCTGCTGCTGACCCAGAAACTATTTCCCAGGGATCCCAAAGGGGTAAAGGCTTCCACGACTAAAAATCCAGTACCCTCTAATAGGTATTCCAGAGCATTGGATAGATGGGGGAAGAAAGTTTACACTTCTGCAACTCTAGCAGTAAGGGCCTTAAATTGCCAGTTCCAGATGCTTAAATATCAACAATATTTAATGTCTATGCTGAAACCGAAAATGCCTACAAGCTTAGAAGGTCCTGATCATAAGGAAATGCAGGACTTATTGCATACAGCTGAACAAGTGGGAAAATATACTCTGCAATGTGGTTTTGATTCATTAGAGGCATCTTGTAGAGCCGCAGTTACAGGATCTGTGATAAGAAGGCATGCTTGGTTAAGAGATTTACCTGATCATGTTAAGGCAAAATTATTGGATGCTCCTTTACAGCATGATATCTTGTTTGGTGTTAAGGCTGAAGAGGTATTAAAGAACATGGAGGATAAAGCAAAATCTATGCTGACAGAAAAGGATTTCTTACCGGTGCAACCTCCTAGATTTAGCAGAAATTGGCCTACTAAAAATTGGTCTTTTCCAGTGTCAGACAACCACAAAGAGGCAGATACAGACGCCCTAGAGGCAGATCTCAGCCCCAAGGTTCTTACAGACCATGACAGTGGGGTACTTCAATCCCTAAAGGAGGAGAAGACAAGTCCCAACCTTATAGGAAACAGTCCCAATGACTTCCCCTTTCAAATGCCAAGCTCTTACCTTTTGGCAGCTCCCTTAGGGGGGAAACTAGCACTTTTTACTCAAAATTGGCATATAATCACCCAAGACAAATGGGTTCTGAATATTGTGTCTCAGGGTTACAAGTTCCACTTTACCACTCTACCAAGGCCGAAAGGAATGCCAGATCTGCCACAGAATCAATGGGCAGAGGCACAAAAACAAATTACAGCCCTCATGGACATGAGAGCTATTCAAAAAGTACCAGAACAGTAACAAGGACAGGGATTTTACTCAAGACTTTTCTTGGTCCCCAGAAAGGACAAAGCTTGGAGACCCATACTGGACCTATCTATTCTAAATACTTACCTGGATATTCCAAAATTCAAAATGTTGAAACTACAGCAACTTCTTCCCATGCTGGGCAAGAAGGCTTGGCTAGTTACTTTGGACCTCAAAGAGGCATACCTGCATGTCCCAGTCAGACAAAATTGCAGACGTTACCTCAGATTCATAGCTGGCACAATGCATTACCAATTCTCTGCACTGCCCTTTGGATTATCTACTGCGCCTAGGGTCTTCACAAAATGCCTGGCACCAGTAATTGCATTTTGCAGACAAAAAGGAATTCAAATATATCCTTACTTGGACGACTGCCTTATACAAGCAGAGAGCAAGGACATTCTACTACAGAATCTGGCGTTTGTAAAAAGATTGCTTATGGGCCTAGTGTACACAATAAACGAAAAGAAGTCTACTAGTGCCCTCACAAGAGATAATATTCCTGGGTGCAAGCTTCAATACAACAGCCCAGATGGCTTATGTCACGCCAGACAAGCAAAGACAACTGACTCAGTATTTTCATTTGATGGCAACAAAAACCCAGCTCCCTGCAAGAAAAATTCTGCAGGCCTTTGGGTTCATGGCGTCCTGCATACTACTAATTCCATATGCCAGACTGCATATGAGGAAGCTACAATGGTATCTAAAAAGTGTCTGGACTCAACACTGTCACAGCTTGGAAACGGTAATACCACTCATTCCCTGCCTACAACAGGAGTTTCGATGGTGGGCACAGGCATGTCACCACAACAAGGGACAGCCTTTCACTTTACCCACAGCCAGGCAGACTATCACAACAGATGCATCAGATTATGCCTGGGGAGCACACATGGCAGGAAAATGTATCCAGGGCAAGTGGACCGCAGACCAAACGCATCTCCACATCAATCAAAAGGAGATGCTAGCTGTACAAAATGCCCTGACAGCTTTCAAGGATCTTCTGCATCCAGGACAACTACTACTGAAGACAGACAACACCACAGTTATGTGGTACATAAACAAGCAAGGGGGCACTCATTCCTACCCCCTATGCAGACAAGCCACGACTTTGTGGAACACAGCACTGACCTATCAAGTTCATCTGCAAGCACAATTTCTGCCAGGAAAGAAAAATACTCTGGCAGACGACTTAAGCAGAAACATCATGGATCCTCACAAATGGAAATTAAATCCACAAGTATTCAGCATGTTAACACAAAAATGGGGGTGCCCAGACGTAGATATCTCTGCCTACCCTCTGAACTGCCAACTACAGAAATTCTGCACAAGGACTTACCACACACAAGCATGGAAGGTGGATGCTCTATCATTCAGCTGGAAAACACTAAAAGTTTATGCCTTCCCACCTCTGCCTCTCCTTTCAAAGGTACTCCTAAAAGCCAGACTAGAGAGACCAAAAATTATCCTGATTGCCCCAGACTGGCCACACCAGCACTGGTACCCAATCTTAAAGAATTTGGCTCAGGGCCCAGCATGGATGTTACCCCAAATTCCTCATCGTCTGACTCAGCAAAACAATCAGATCCTGCACAGCCAGCTCAAAACCTTAAATCTGGCTGCATGGCAGATAACATAGCCAACCAGCCAACACCTCTCTCTAAAGCTGTTATGGATGTCATTTTGGAGGCCAGGAGGCCCAGCACCAGGAAATCTTATTCAGAAAAGTGGAAGAGATTCTGCGCCTGGAACCAGGATCAAGGCCTTGACCCTCTTGTTCCAAATATTCCTCAGGTATTACAATACTTAACTGAGATGCTGGACAAAGGCCTTTCCTTTTCATCTATTAAGATCCACTCCTCTGCCATTTCAGCTCATTACAACACGGATCCTCCTATTTTTTCTCATCCATTACTGAGACAATACCTCAGAGGGGCTAAAAACATAACACCACCCCGGAGAGCACCAACACCAACTTGGGACCTCAACTTTGTTTTGGAAAAACTTACCTTACCACCTTTTGAGCCAGCCATTTCAGCAGAATTAAAATTTTTGTCATGGAAAACTGCCCTGCTTCTGGCAATAACTTCAGCACGAAGAGTCTCAGAGTTACAGGCACTAATGGCAGTGGAACCTTTCATCATTTTTCACCAAGACAGGGTTTCCTTAAGAACAAACCCTACATTTATGCCAAAGGTGGTATCCAGTGTGGCTCTTAACCAAACTATTCACTTGCCAGCATTTTATCCAAATCCCCAGAATAAAGGGGAGAGACTTCTTCACTCATTGGACATACACAGGCAGTTACGTTTCTACTTGGACAAAACAAAAGCTTTCAGGAAAACTGAGCAACTGTTTGTATCATATGCTGCAGGATCACAGGGAAAGGCTATTTCAAAGCAGACCATTTCAAAGTGGATAGGACACCGTATCTGTTTCTGCTACACACAACATGGAAAAACTGTGCCTAACAACATTAGGCCTCATTCTAGCAGGGCGACAGCCACTTCAGCAGCCTTTCTTAGAGGAGTACCAGCCAAGGATATTTTGGAAGCTACAACTTGGAGTTCAGTGCACACCTTTACCAAACATTACCACTTACCTCTTTACTCTAAATCCAGAGCTGGCTTTGCCACTGCAGTACTGCAGGGCCTCATAGCCACGCCAAATCCTTTATAGACCCAGCCACCCAACCTCAGCTTTGGGATTCAACCAAAGTGTAATGACTGCAGCAGTGAAACACGATGAACATAGTACAGTTTTGTACCTACCATAAATGTAGATGTTCGAGTGTATTCACTGCTGCAGTCCAGGTTATCCACCCTCCATCCCCACTTTCTTAGCTGGGACTTATCTATACCTTTCTATCCTATACAACCTATGTGGTGTATTTGCTTGTAGCTAAAGGTATTGTTTGTATTTTTTATGTATGTTTCATTAGCAGTATGTATTGCCTACCTATTTGGGGGCACCTGACATCTGGGGCAAGAAAAACTGAAGAAAATGGCGTCGGCTGCATCTTTTATACCCATGGCGCACTGACGTCAGGGTAGAAGCGACAGCAACCGACGCCGGACCAAGACTTTGGAACTCTGGCCAACTGTGGGACCGCCTGACGGCAGGATAACCCAAGTGTAATGACTGCAGCAGTGAATACAGTCAAACATCTACATTTATGGTAGGTACAAAACTGTACTTTATGAATACTGCAACATGGGAGAGAAGGACATCTATGGTTATGGTAAGATTTTACACAACTATTCTATCTGTGTTGTTTGCCTCCATCCTTCCTCTACTCCCTTCCTTCTGTCCCCTTAGCTAATTATGGAATTTGTTACTCTTTTATCCTGGTATGACTGGTTATAAAGGCTCCTCAAGTACACTTTAGCTCCAGAACAGTTTGAGTTCTCTGATTATTTTTGAGTTATCTTTTGTATTATTATTGTTGTTATTATTATTATTATTCATTATTATTATGGAGTTGTCTATATTCTTTGAGCAAACTCCATCTGAGGTAATGTTGGGATTTGCAGGAGGTTATGGGTAAGGGGTGGAGCCAGAACTTGGGGTCCAAAGTCTTGAGTGGCCAGAGACTGATCCGAGGTTAGATCTGAAGACCGATTCATTGAGGAAGGCAGGAAGCAGACAAGACAGATCTATCGTTAAGTACATAACTTTCATTAATACAGTAAGGTACTGTACTTTAATTATCTTTATTCTGT
This sequence comes from Protopterus annectens, assembly GCF_019279795.1. Taxonomy (NCBI): domain Eukaryota; kingdom Metazoa; phylum Chordata; order Ceratodontiformes; family Protopteridae; genus Protopterus; species Protopterus annectens. The sequence goes on from NC_056744.1 coordinate 200,692,353, forward strand.
GTCATTGTAGTGTGCACATGTGGTTTGCAGTGATGCTGATGTTCATATCTAACTGTGTACCTTTTTTGCAAGCAACGACCACACAAAAATGTTGCAGTGGCATGCTACTGTAGTTGTACTATAGCAGCAGATGCAGCCTGTTTGTATAGATTAGAATATGTTGGTGCTGGTTGTTTAGTATAGCACCTTGTTCTACAGACTCTTATAAGAACAGAAGCAGGAATAGCCTGAAAATCTGCTTAGTAGCTTTGTAAAATGCACGGAATGAGAAGAAGCAGTGTTGTGCTTATCTTTGATGATACCAGAAGGAAAAGTGTACGTGTGTGTGTGGGGGGGGCTATATTTTCAGTGTGTAGGACACTTTAATTTATGGAAGCCATACATTTTCCAGGGCTATGGGTAAAGGCATCTCAGATGAGGAAAACAAAGATAATCTGAAGTAGCAACCTATGGGTATCGGATCCGACTTCGGATCTGAGCCAGCAGTTTTCAACAGCTTAGATCCGAGCTCCTAGCTCCTCCCCCTACCCATAAACACCTGCCAACCCTGACTGACCTCAGATCTAGTTTGCCGCGCTTGTCGTCAGCAGCTGGGTTTTCGAGCTCCAGGCTTGGTCGTTAGTTTGTGAGTAAAACAAAAAAATGTATTTCTTTTCTATCCCTTTAGTGTGAGTGTGGTGTGTTTAGATCCCTTTGGTTTGTAAACCCTAGTGTTAACTCTACTTTAGTTATAATTTTCCCTCCCTCTCCCTTGCTGGTTCGTCAGGGTCTGTGTGCGTGTGTTGGGGCCTAAGAGTGTGTCCTCCTTAGCTTAAAATGTCTGAGGCCCCATAACCAATCTTCTCCAAATGCACCGTGTGGCAATAAGCTTTCAATGGCTGATGGCCACACTCGGTGTGTTCTGTGCCTTGGGGTTGGACACCTTTCCTCTGGGTGTTCCATCTGTGCGGCGTTCAACCCCAGGGCACTTAAGTACTGGAGATCCAAGCTGATCCTGGCGAGTCTCTTGCTCCCGGATTCGGCTTCGGCCTCCGGTCCTACCGTGGCTTCCACCGCGGCTTCGACGGCTGCCACTCTTGCCTCTCTCCCCCCGGCCAGGACTCAACCTCCCGCTGTAGGCCCGGAGGAGAGGGAGGCCAGTAAAGACAAAAGGAGGGCGAAGCACCACAAGCGGAGGGCCGAGTCCTCCGCGTCGGCCCCCCTGGCTAAGCAGTCTTCTCCCTCCAGGGCTTCCCGGTCTCCTCCCTCTCGGATCCGGTCTCCCTGTTTTTCACTGGGTCCTGAGGAGGAGGAGACCCGATCTCCTTCGAGGTCATCGAGGCGGCACTCCCGTCCCGCCTCGGTGGCCGTGTCGAGATCCACTCGCAGCCTTTCTGATGCGGATTTTGACTGGATGATGCGAAGGTTCCTCCAGGCCCAACTGCAGATGGGAGTGCTCCTGCCCCCCCCCCTCCGGGGGGGGAGCTCGACCCCTTTCTTTGACCGATAGCTCCTTTTCCATCCCGCTTCCCAGGTTCAGAGCCTCCGGAGCCGGGCAGCCTTGGAACCGGGGGTGGGTTGGCACCGACAGTCTCGGGTACTTTGGCATCAATGCTTCCCTCGAGCCTGTCGGGTCCGTTTTTGTCAGATCCAAGCTCTCGGAGCCGAGGGCTGAGCTTCGGATCCGAGGGTTTCAGTATGCCTTCGGCGCCTTCCAGGTCGAAGCATACTGGTCCGGCGGATCCAGTCGCTTCGGCGCCGGCCCCAGTCCGCCTGTCTGTTCCGAGTGAGGGTCTGCTCTCGGATCCCAGAGAGAGCGGCTCTGCCTCGGCATTCGACGTGGTGGAGAGGGCTCTGTCAACTGCTTCCCGGCCCCCGGTCCTTGCCACGGCTCCACCCCGCACTCCTTCTCTGTTGGGTCCGACTTTCATCACCCGGCCCCAGGGACAGCCTGCTTCAATGTCCCAGGTCGTTCCCTTGGAACAGGATGTTGCTGGTGAGGCCTCCTCAGACAGCCCCCCCCCCCCGAGGAGATCCCCCACAAGTGGAAGTGCAAGAGGAGGCACGTGGACTCCCCTGAGTCCTTGACTGAAGACACGGATTTGGAGGAAGGGGAAGGCTCCCCAAGGTCACCTCAAGGTCAATGCTCAGGATCAGAGGCGGGTGGTCTACCCCAAAGCCGACCTCGGACGAGTCCGTGTTCCTGGAGGCGTTTGAAGCAGGCCCTTCTACCTCTTGGGTGTCCCCTCCAGCCGACCCCCTGGTGGACCTGATTACCACCAGGGCGTGGAAGGAGCCGGATACTGTGGAGCCAGTCCCGAAACACCCTGACAGGATCCTCAGTCCCCCTGCGGATAGGCCCCATTGGAGCAAGGGTCCACCGGTAGATGCCATGTTGGTGGCGGCGGCCACTAAGAGGGAACTAGCTCAAGAGAGCCCCTTGGTCCACCCCCCAGGCAAGGAGTCCCGATCGCTGGACCGCTTAGGGAAGCAGGTGTTTAGTTCAGCGTCCTTCTCGGTTAGGTCTCTGAACTATATGGCACACGTTATTCGACTGCAGCGGAATCTCATTAAGGAATATGCTGCATCGCCCCCGGAGTCCATGTCGGCGGAGGACAAACAGCTGTACTCCACCCGTATGGCCACTCTTAGGTCCATTTCCAATACCTCTATGCGGCTACTATCCCATGCCATGGAGGGAGCTGCTAGAGCCAGCGGAGCAGGCCTCGTCATGAGGCGTCAGGCCTGGCTCCGGCATTGCGATTTCGCGGAACCATTTAAGGCGTCGTTCGCAAATGCCCCTTTTGATGGTCCTACCCTATTTGGGAAGACCGTTCGTAACACCTTGGTCCAGAGCGAAAAGGATGGGAAGACGTTGTCTGCCGTCGGAGTCTACTTCTCTGCTCCCCAGAGGTCCTTCTCCAGGAACCAAAAGGGACAGAAGAAGATGTGGTTCCGGAAGTCGCAACAGTCCCAGTCCACTCCGGATCCCCAGTCCTTCCGCGGCAGAGGAGGACAGGGAGGACGCCGCCCTAGAGACACAGGGGGCCCGAAGAACTTTGGGTCCAGAGAACCCTTCTCTGATCGGCCCATGCAGCAGCCCTGAGGGGTTGCCTGACTGCTCCACTCTGGAGGCAGTCGGGGGACATTTCTCGAGGCACCCGGCAGCTTGGGAGTCCATCACAGCAGACCGCTGGGTGCTTCGCATCATATCCAGAGGTTACCAGATTCCCTTCTCTTACCCCCCTCTCTTCCCCAAGCACCTCCCCGATGTCCCACCCGATCAGAGGGAGGCCGCAGCTGCAGAAATTCAGCAGCTCCTAGAAAAAAGAACCATCCAACACGTCCCCCCCAGACCAGCTCGGATCGGGTTATTACTCCAGGTTCTTTTTGGTGCCAAAAAAGACGGGGGACTTGAGGCCAATCCTCGATCGCTCCCTCTTGAACCTGTCAGTAACCAAAGAGAAGTTCCGGATGGTCACTCTTCAATCCATTCTCCCCCTTTTACGGGAGAATGATTGGATGTGCTCTATAGACCTCAAGGATGCGTACTACCACATTCTCATGGACAGACGATCCAGGAGGTTTCTCCGCTTCCAGCTAGGAGCCAGTCATTACCAATTGAGGGCTCTCCCCTTTGGTCTCACCTCAGCCCCCAGGGTGTTCACCAAAGTGTTAGCAGTGATAGCGGCCCACCTGAGGCTCCAGGGAATTCAGGTTTTCCCGTACCTGGACGACTGGCTCCTGACCGCCCCGACAAGGCATCTACTCTGCATAGCCGGGAACTATTTTCTTCGCATTGCTCCCTTGCTAGGGATCACAATAAATATGGACAAATCTTCTCTCACCCCGACTCGGGTCATAGATTTTATTGGGGCCAGGTTAAATACAATCAATCTTGTAGCCTTCTTAACCCCAGAACGACTTCGAACCCTGAGGCTTCATGTGCGGGCCATCCTTCTATCTTCAGCTCCTCCTGTGGAATTGGTCCTGAGGGCTCTAGGCTCAATGGCAGCGGCAATCAACTTATTGCCAATGGTATGTCTGAACATGAGGGTCTTGCAATGGACCCTCCAGGTCCAGTGGTCTTTTCGTCACTACCCTCTGAGTCATCCCATTCCCCTCAGCAGGGCTTGCAAGAGGGCTCTCGTATGGTGGCTGCAATCTCCAGACCTCCACACGGGACGCCCCTTCTCTATGGCCCCTCCCCTTGTCACAGTGACCACGGACGTCTCTCGCCTTGGGTGGCGGAGGGCACTCTTCTGGCAGGACTGTTCAAGGCACGTGAAACAACACGGAGACCTCTTTGCATATCAGTGTCCTAGAGATGAGGGCAGTGCTGTTAGCGTTGCAAGCACTTCAGGACCTTCTTCCTGTAGGGACGACCGCGATCCAGACGGACAACATGTCGGTTGTCTGGTACATCAACAAACAGGGGGGAACCAGGTCTTGCTCACTCTGTCGAGAGGCCATGAGAGTGTGGGAATGGGCGAGCTCCACCAACCGTTTTCTCATTGCAACGCACATTCCAGGACAGTCCAACATCCTGGCGGACAGACTCAGTCTCACCATCCTTTCCCCTTACAAGTGGTCTCTTAATCCGCAGGTAGCGAATCAGATTTTTGCCAAGTGGGGGCAGCCCTGTTGCGATCTTTTCGCCTCTCCTTCAAACACCAAATGCAACAGCTATTTCGCTTTAATTCCCCAAGTCGGGGAATCCCCGGGAGACGCTCTGGTGCATGTTTGGCCTCCCAGTCTGCTTTATGCTTATCCACCTCTTCCCGTGATGCTAAAGTTTCTACAGAAAGCCAGTCGGTTGGGGAGCAGGATTATCCTCATTGCCCCATTCTCGCCTCGTCAAACCTGGTTTCCTTACCTTTGGTCTCATCTGGTGAATCCTCCTTGGATTCTAGATCCCCTCCCGGATCTGATTTCCCACCCTCTGGGTCTCCCAACCCCGAACCTGGTCAGTCTCAAGCTCACAGCTTGGCTGCTCCAGTTCCACTCGTAGCTAGGACTCCCGGCATCTCTTCCCAGTCAAAGCCATTCTAGTAGCAGCCCACAAGCCTTCTACTAGGAAGATTTACAGTAGCAAATGGAAACGTTTCTCGATTTGGGCGGAACGTCAAAACTTGGATCCCTTCACAGCTCCCTTACCTGCTGTGTTAGACTTCTTATCAGGACTGTTTCACTAGGGGGCTAGCTGTTCCACCGTCAAGGTTCAACTAGCAGCTATCTCTCACTACCATGTCGGACATGATCTGCGTCCCTTGATCACTTCAAAACTGTGCAAGACCTTTCTGAAGGGCACCTTCCTGCTCAGACCTCCGGTGAAGGAAGTGGTACCTCCGTGGGATTTGACATTAGTGCTTCAGGCCTTGACAGCTTCCCCCTTTGAGCCTGCAGCTTCAGTGGATCTCAAGTATTTGTCTTGGAAGACGGCCTTTCTCGTCGCCATCACTTCGGCTAGAAGAGTTTCTGAAATTCAAGCCCTTTGTGTGAAACCCCGTGATCTAACCTTCCACAAGGATAGAGTTTACCTCAGGACCAATCCTCTTTTCTCCCTAAAGTTGCTTCGGGTCAAATATCAATCAGTCCATTAACCTGCCAGTTTTCTTTCCCAATTATCAGAACAAAGGGGAATACAAACTACACCTTTTGGATGTGCATAGACAACTTCGATTTTATATTCACAGGACATCTGGTCATAGGCAATACGACCAGTTGTTCGTCTCCTTTGCCAGAATGAATTTGGGTAAATCGGTATCTAAAGTCACATTGTCTCAATGGATCTTGCAATGTATTCTTTTGGCTTATGAAAGTTCTGGTAGGCCCGCACCTCAGGGAGTCCGTGCCCACTCTACCCGATCTATGTCCACCTCTGCTGCCTTTAGATCCAGGGTATCCTTAGATGATATTTGTTCGGCTGCCACTTGGGCCTCATCTCATACCTTTATCAACCATTATAAACTGGATATTATCTCCAGAGGGAGAGCATCCTTTGGCTCTGCAGTGCTCCGGAACATCCTTCCATGATGGCGCTCAAGGTTTAGGTAGCTGGGGACTGCGTCCCATAGGTTGCTACACAAATGAAGTTAGCTACTTCAGATTAAGAAGTTATGTACTCTCCATAACGTTCCATCTGAGTAGATAAACTTCATTTGTCAGCAACCGTCCCCCCCTCCTTCCCCCTGACCTTTGATTGTTCACATTTGTTGTCTTCAGAGATGGTCTTTGAAATTGATCTATCTTTAGCAGTTGCTGTTTTGGGGGCAAACTTGATCTGAGGTCAGTCAGGGTTGGCAGGGGTTTATGGGTAGGGGAGGAGCTTGGAGCTCTGATAACTTTCATTAATACAGTAAGGTACTGTACTTTAATTATCTTTATTCTGTGTCATTGTAGTGTGCACATGTGGTTTGCAGTGATGCTGATGTTCATATCTAACTGTGTACCTTTTTTGCAAGCAACGACCACACAAAAATGTTGCAGTGGCATGCTACTGTAGTTGTACTATAGCAGCAGATGCAGCCTGTTTGTATAGATTAGAATATGTTGGTGCTGGTGCACCTTGTTCTACAGACTCTTATAAGAACAGAAGCAGGAATAGCCTGAAAATCTGCTTAGTAGCTTTGTAAAATGCACGGAATGAGAAGAAGCAGTGTTGTGCTTATCTTTGATGATACCAGAAGGAAAAGTGTACGTGTGTGTGTGGGGGGGGGGGCTATATTTTCAGTGTGTAGGACACTTTAATTTATGGAAGCCATACATTTTCCAGGGCTATGGGTAAAGGCATCTCAGATGAGGAAAACAAAGATAATCTGAAGTAGCAACCTATGGGTATCGGATCCGACTTCGGATCTGAGCCAGCAGTTTTCAACAGCTTAGATCCGAGCTCCTAGCTCCTCCCCCTACCCATAACCCCCTGCCAACCCTGACTGACCTCAGATCTAGTTTGCCGCGCTTGTCGTCAGCAGCTGGGTTTTCGAGCTCCAGGCTTGGTCGTTAGTTTGTGAGTAAAACAAAAAAATGTATTTCTTTTCTATCCCTTTAGTGTGAGTGTGGTGTGTTTAGATCCCTTTGGTTTGTAAACCCTAGTGTTAACTCTACTTTAGTTATAATTTTCCCTCCCTCTCCCTTGCTGGTTCGTCAGGGTCTGTGTGCGTGTGTTGGGGCCTAAGAGTGTGTCCTCCTTAGCTTAAAATGTCTGAGGCCCCATAACCAATCTTCTCCAAATGCACCGTGTGGCAATAAGCTTTCAATGGCTGATGGCCACACTCGGTGTGTTCTGTGCCTTGGGGTTGGACACCTTTCCTCTGGGTGTTCCATCTGTGCGGCGTTCAACCCCAGGGCACTTAAGTACTGGCGATCCAAGCTGATCCTGGCGAGTCTCTTGCTCCCGGATTCTGCTTCGGCCTCCGGTCCTACCGTGGCTTCCACCGCGGCTTCGGCGGCTGCCACTCTTGCCTCTCTCCCCCCGGCCAGGACTCAACCTCCCGCTGTAGGCCCGGAGGAGAGGGAGGCCAGTAAAGACAAAAGGAGGGCGAAGCACCACAAGCGGAGGGCCGAGTCCTCCAGCCGCCCCTGGCTAAGCAGTCTTCTCCTCCAGGGCTTCGGTCTCCTCCCTCTCGGATCTGGTCTCCCTGTTTTTCACTGGGTCCTGAGGAGGAGGAGACCCGATCTCCTTCGAGGTCATCGAGGCGGCACTCCCGTCCCGCCTCGGTGGCCGTGTCGAGATCCACTCGCAGCCTTTCTGATGCGGATTTTGACTGGATGATGCGAAGGTTCCTCCAGGCCCAACTGCAGATGGGAGTGCTCCTGCCCCCCCCCCCCTCCGGGGGGGGAGCTCGACCCCTTTCTTTGACCGATAGCTCCTTCTCCATCCCGCTTCCCAGTTTGAGCCTCCGGAGCCGGGCAGCCTTGGAACCGGGGGTGGGTTGGCACCGACAGTCTCGGGTACTTCGGCATCAATGCTTCCCTCGAGCCTGTCGGGTCCGTTTTTGTCAGATCCAAGCTCTCGGAGCCGAGGGCTGAGCTTCGGATCCGAGGGTTTCAGTATGCCTTCGGCGCCGTCCAGGTCGGAGCATATTGGTCCGGCGGATCCAGTCGCTTCGGCGCCGGCCCCAGTCCGCCTGTCGGTTCCGAGTGAGGGTCTGCTCTCGGATCCCAGAGAGAGCGGCTCTGCCTCAGCATTCGACGTGGTGGAGAGGGCTCTGTCAACTGCTTCCCGGCCCCCGGTCCTTGCCACGGCTCCACCCCGCACTCCTTCTCTGTTGGGTCCGACTTCCATCACCCGGCCCCAGGGACAGCCTGCTTCAATGTCCCAGGTCGTTCCCTTGGAACAGGATGTTGCTGGTGAGGCCTCCTCAGACAGCCCCCCCCCCCGAGGAGATCCCCCACAAGCGGAAGTGCAAGAGGAGGCACGTGGACTCCCCTGAGTCCTTGACTGAAGACACGGATTTGGAGGAAGGGGAAGGCTCCCCAAGGTCACCTCAAGGTCAATGCTCAGGATCAGAGGCAGGTGGTCTACCCCAAAGCCGACCTCGGACGAGTCCGTGTTCCTGGAGGCGTTTGAAGCAGGCCCTTCTACCTCTTGGGTGTCCCCTCCAGCCGACCCCTGGTGGACCTGATTACCACCAGGGCGTGGAAGGAGCCGGATACTGTGGAGCCAGTCCCAGCGCCTGACAGGATCCTCAGTCCCCCTGCGGATAGGCCCCATTGGAGCAAGGGTCCACCCGTAGATGCCATGTTGGTGGCGGCGCTCACTAAGAGGGAACTAGCTCAAGAGAGCCCCTTGGTCCACCCCAGGCAAGGAGTCCCGATCGCTGGACCGCTTAGGGAAGCAGGTGTTTAGTTCAGCGTCCTTCTCGGTTAGGTCTCTGAACTATATGGCACACGTTATTCGACTGCAGCGGAATCTCATTAAGGAATATGCTGCATCGCCCCCGGAGTCCATGTCGGCGGAGGACAAACAGCTGTACTCCACCCGTATGGCCACTCTTAGGTCCATTTCCAATACCTCTATGCGGCTACTATCCCATGCCATGGAGGGAGCTGCTAGAGCCAGCGGAGCAGGCCTCGTCATGAGGCGTCAGGCCTGGCTCCGGCATTGCGATTTCGCGGAACCATTTAAGGCGTCGTTCGCAAATGCCCCTTTTGATGGTCCTACCCTATTTTTGAAGACCGTTCGTGACACCTTGGTCCAGAGCGAAAAGGATGGGAAGACGTTGTCTGCCATCGGAGTCTGCTTCTCTGCTCCCCAGAGGTCCTTCTCCAGGAACCAAAAGGGACAGAAGAAGATGTGGTTCCGGAAGTCGCAACAGTCCCTGTCCACTCCGGATCCCCAGTCCTTCCGCGGCAGAGGAGGACAGGGAGGACGCCGCCCTAGAGACACAGGGGGCCCGAAGAACTTTGGGTCCAGAGAACCCTTCTCTGATCGGCCCATGCAGCAGCCCTGAGGGGTTGCCTGACTGCTCCACTCTGGAGGCAGTCGGGGGACATTTCTCGAGGCACCCGGCAGCTTGGGAGTCCATCCCAGCAGACCGCTGGGTGCTTCGCATCATATCCAGAAGTTACCAGATTCCCTTCTCTTACCCCCCCTCTTCCCCAAGCACCTCCCCGATGTCCCACCCGATCAGAGGGAGGCCGCAGCTGCAGAAATTCAGCAGCTCCTAGAAAAAAGAACCATCCAACACGTCCCCCCCAGACCAGCTCGGATCGGGTTATTACTCCAGGTTCTTTTTGGTGCCAAAAAAGACGGGGGACTTGAGGCCAATCCTCGATCGCTCCCTCTTGAACCTGTCAGTAACCAAAGAGAAGTTCCGGATGGTCACTCTTCAATCCATTCTCCCCCTTTTACGGGAGAACGATTGGATGTGCTCTATAGACCTCAAGGATGCGTACTACCACATTCTCATGGACAGACGATCCAGGAGGTTTCTCCGCTTCCGGCTAGGAGCCAGTCATTACCAATTGAGGGCTCTCCCCTTTGGTCTCACCTCAGCCCCCAGGGTGTTCACCAAAGTGTTAGCAGTGATAGCGGCCCACCAGAGGCTCCAGGGAATTCAGGTTTTCCCGTACCTGGACGACTGGCTCCTGACCGCCCTGACAAGGCATCTACTCTGCACAGCCAGGAACTATTTTCTTCGCATTGCTCCCTTGCTAGGGATCACAATAAATATGGACAAATCTTCTCTCACCCCGACTCGGGTCATAGATTTTATTGGGGCCAGGTTAAATACAATCAATCTTGTAGCCTTCTTAACCCCAGAACGACTTCGAACCCTGAGGCTTCATGTGCGGGCCATCCTTCTATCTTCAGCTCCTCCTGTGGAATTGGTCCTGAGGGCTCTAGGCTCAATGGCAGCGGCAATCAACTTATTGCCAATGGTATGTCTGAACATGAGGGTCTTGCAATGGACCCTCCAAGTCCAGTGGTCTTTTCGTCACTACCCTCTGAGTCATCCCATTCCCCTCAGCAGGGCTTGCAAGAGGGCTCTCGTATGGTGGCTGCAATCTCCGGACCTCCACACGGGACGCCCCTTCTCTATGGCCCCTCCCCTTGTCACAGTGACCACGGACGCCTCTCGCCTCGGGTGGGGGAGGGCACTCTTCTGGCAGGACTGTTCAAGGCACGTGAAACAACACGGAGACCTCTTTGCATATCAGTGTCCTAGAGATGAGGGCAGTGCTGTTAGCGTTGCAAGCACTTCAGGACCTTCTTCCTGTAGGGACGACTGCGATCCAGACGGACAACATGTCGGTTGTCTGGTACATCAACAAACAGGGGGGAACCAGGTCTTGCCCACTCTGTCGAGAGGCCATGAGAGTGTGGGAATGGGCGAGCTCCACCAACCGTTTTCTCATTGCAACGCACATTCCGGGACAGTCCAACATCCTGGCGGACAGACTCAGTCTCACCATCCTTTCCCCTTACAAGTGGTCTCTTAATTCGCAGGTAGCGAATCAGATTTTTGCCAAGTGGGGGCAGCCCTGTTGCGATCTTTTCGCCTCTCCTTCAAACACCAAATGCAACAGCTATTTCGCTTTAATTCCCCAAGTCGGGGAATCCCCGGGAGACGCTCTGGTGCATGTTTGGCCTCCCAGTCTGCTTTATGCTTATCCACCTCTTCCCCTGATGCTAAAGTTTATACAGAAAGCCAGTCGGTTGGGGAGCAGGATTATCCTCATTGCCCCATTCTGGCCTCGTCAAACCTGGTTTCCTTACCTTTGGTCTCATCTGGTGAATCCTCCTTGGATTCTAGATCCCCTCCCGGATCTGATTTCCCACCCTCTGGGTCTCCCAACCCCGAACCTGGTCAGTCTCAAGCTCACAGCTTGGCTGCTCCAGTTCCACTCGTAGCTAGGACTCCCGGCATCTCTTCCCCAGTCAAAGCCATTCTAGTAGCAGCCCACAAGCCTTCTACTAGGAAGATTTACAGTAGCAAATGGAAACGTTTCTCGATTTGGGCGGAACGTCAAAACTTGGATCCCTTCACAGCTCCCTTACCTGCTGTGTTAGACTTCTTATCAGGACTGTTTCACTAGGGGGCTAGCTGTTCCACCGTCAAGGTTCAACTAGCAGCTATCTCTCACTACCATGTCGGACATGATCTGCGTCCCTTGATCACTTCAAAACTGTGCAAGACCTTTCTGAAGGGCACCTTCCTGCTCAGACCTCCGGTGAAGGAAGTGGTACCTCCGTGGGATTTGACATTAGTGCTTCAGGCCTTGACAGCTTCCCCCTTTGAGCCTGCAGCTTCAGTGGATCTCAAGTATTTGTCTTGGAAGACGGCCTTTCGCCGCCATCACTTCGGCTAGAAGAGTTTCTGAAATTCAAGCCCTTTGTGTGAAACCCCCGTATCTAACCTTCCACAAGGATAGAGTTTACCTCAGGACCAATCCCTCTTTTCTCCCTAAAGTTGCTTCCGAGTCAAATATCAATCAGTCCATTAACCTGCCAGTTTTCTTTCCCAATTATCAGAACAAAGGGGAATACAAACTACACCTTTTGGATGTGCATAGACAACTTCGATTTTATATTCACAGGACATCTGGTCATAGGCAATACGACCAGTTGTTCGTCTCCTTTGCCAGAATGAATTTGGGTAAATCGGTATCTAAAGTCACATTGTCTCAATGGATCTTGCAATGTATTCTTTTGGCTTATGAAAGTTCTGGTAGGCCCGCACCTCAGGGAGTCCGTGCCCACTCTACCCGATCTATGTCCACCTCTGCTGCCTTTAGATCCAGGGTATCCTTAGATGATATTTGTTCGGCTGCCACTTGGGCCTCATCTCATACCTTTATCAACCATTATAAACTGGATATTATCTCCAGAGGGAGAGCATCCTTTGGCTCTGCAGTGCTCCGGAACATCCTTCCATGATGGCCGCTCAAGGTTTAGGTAGCTGGGGACTCGTCCCATAGGTTGCTACACAAATGAAGTTAGCTACTTCAGATTAAGAAGTTATGTACTCTCCATAACGTTCCATCTGAGTAGATAAACTTCATTTGTCAGCAACCGTCCCCCCCTCCTTCCCCCTGACCTTTGATTGTTCACATTTGTTGTCTTCAGAGATGGTCTTTGAAATTGATCTATCTTTAGCAGTTGCTGTTTTGGGGGCAAACTTGATCTGAGGTCAGTCAGGGTTGGCAGGGGTTTATGGGTAGGGGGAGGAGCTTGGAGCTCTGATCTAAGCTGTTGAAAACTGCCGGCTCTGATCCGAAGTCGGATCCGATACCTATAGGTTGCTGACAAATGAAGTTTATCTACTCAGATGGAACGTTATGGTGAGTACATAACTTCTTATTACAATGACTGTATCACTTCTTAATGGAAAGTAAATGTATTTATTTATTTATTTATTAATGTTTGATCACCGGGAAAATCCGACTGGGTAGGAGCCCACTTTCAGCGGAGGCCTGGGGAGAAAAGCCCCAAAGTGTTACAAAACATTTTAAGAGTAATATTTTATAGTCTTATAATTCTATCAAATTAGACATAAAATGAAAACTTTAGTTAAAAGTAGGTACAAGTTATATGACAATGATTTAACAGCCCGAGAAATTTTAGCCCGTTTATAGAGAAATTAAACGTAAGTTAGTATAATACAAAAAGGAATTACAGTACAAAGTGAGAGAAAAGCAGGCTTGTGGTATATGTAGACAGAAAGCCAGGAGAAAATGTAAAACCATTAAAATTACTGCTTCCTTCTGAATGTTTAAAAAGTCCATTAGTGGTGTTGCGTGTGGATATTTGATAAATGTGTTAGTAAATACTGTCCCTCAAGCGTCTCTCGGTCTTTCCAAAGTAGAACGCGGGACAGGATTTACACATTGCCAAATACACAACCCCTTTTGTCTGGCAATTTCCTTTGCCAAACCAAACTTTGGATTTTAAAGTGTTATGTAGTGTTATATTAACCTTATCACAAATGTATCTACATTGGGAACATGTCCCACACCTTGTGGTACCTTGTTTGAGGTTACCATAACCTCTAGATTTTCCCTCAAACAATTTTTTGAAGTTTATACCTGTTTTAAAAACAAATAAGGGCTTAAGTCCTGCAATGGACCACAGGGATGGATTACTTTTCAAAATGGCCCAATTCGTTTCTGCTATGTTAATAACTTCATTTGCCCTAGTCCAGCATGGAACAACCATGGCTCTTTCATAACTATAATTTTCTGCATTCTCTCCTACTGTAACTGTATTTTGAGATGTAAAAGGAATCCCTAGGAGGGGTTTATATCTCTTTCCCTGCTCTTTAAGAACGTATTCCAGGTTTTCCTTAACTGAATTATTTGGGTAACCCCTTTCTAAAAACATGTTGGCTACCTTGTTTAATTCTCCTTTCACATCTTCTTCCTGGGAAGTCATTCTGGCTACACGGATGAACTGTCCATTGATGATACTTTTCTTTTGGTGTTGTGGATGGTTACTAGAATATTCGAGGTAGGAGTTGCTAAAAGTGGGTTTCCTATGAATTTTTGAAGTAAACCCTGTTTTTCCCTTTTCTATGCATGAGTCCAAGTAATTAATATTTTGGTTTCTACTGATGTGGGTAAATCTCAGGAAACTAGATATTTGATTTAAATAATGAACAAATTCTTTGACCCTAGTAGCTGTACCAGACCAAAGCACAAAGATATTGTCCAAAAAACGGACGTAGAGTTTTATATCTTTATAAAACTCACTCTTAAATACCTTATTGTTCTCCCATTCCAGCAAAACTAAATTAGCATATATAGGGGCGCATGACGCACCCATAGCAACTCCTCTTCTTTGTTTAAAGTATTCACCCTCGATTTCTGATGAAAGCGCTCAATCCGATGATTTTCCAGTTTTACTATCAAGGTGGATTTTATTGCTGAATTCTTTGGTTGCTGCTATTTGTGTTTGACTACACAAGAAAACCTTTCCAATTAATACATAATAGGTTAGTAATGAGCATTTCCCCCACATTCACATTCCCCAGCGTCCCCCACTGTCGCTTTTGTGCTTTGTTCAATGCCAGAACTATACGTCGTCGGGCCCTTATTATAGCTAGATATTTTCACTCTCAGTCCTCTAATTCCGATATGGCTTTGGTAAGCCATCCGACTACCGATCTTCCAAAAAAACATAAGGATAAAGACAGAGACAGATCACACAGGTGCAAAACTGCCGATGATGCTTCTGTTAAGCAAGTCATCAGTTCTCTGGTCCCCAGTGAGCTGCTTTTGCATCCCCTGTTGCCAGCTTCTTTGGATTCGCAGGCCGCTACCGAGACCCTTTCTGAGTTTGGTATGCCGCGAGACTCTTCTTCGACTAAGGATACTGCGGATGTCTCTACCTTGCATGGGTCCGGAGCTGCTGAGCAGGCACCGGCTTCCGAGGAAGTACTTTGCACTACCGATCCTCGACACAGACCAACGACTTCTTTCGCGTCTTCAGTTCTTTCGAAAACAACCGAGTTTCTAAGGCCCAGGGTACGAACCACAATTAAAAAATGATGACCCAAGCTCAGGCACCTACTTCCTTGCCTCAGTCTCAAATGCTTAAAATGGTGGAAGACCTTATAATGCTTATTAGGGGAAGCCAGGCTACACCTTCCAAAAGAGACTTGTCCCCAGTAGTCTTATTTGAACAGGAGTCCAGTGACTCTGATGCATCTGAATATGAAGATATGCAACCCCTCTCTGCTTATGAGGATTAAGATGCAGAGGAATCCATCCCTTCAGCCTCTCCACCTGAGGACTTTTCCTTTGGGGAAACCCTACATACTTTAAGGGAGCATTTCCAATGGGAATATCAGGACTATCCTCAGTCTAAAAAGAGACTCAGGAAATTCTTAGATCTACCACAGCACAGACCTCTAGCCATTCCTCCTGTCCTGGATGTTGTGGGTGATGTTTTTATGGAATCCAGTCTGACTCCTGACACCCTCCCTCCTGCTCCCAGGAAACCCGACCGGTATTATAGAGTCCCTGACTCTCACAAATTTCTTTTCAAAAATCCTACTGCTGAACCCAAGGTGCATCTCCCAAGGACCTAAAGGAATCAAAGCAACCTCAGCTAAGAATCCCACACCCTCAGACAAGGATTCCTGAGCATTAGACAGATTGGGTAAAAAAGTATACACCTCTGCTACTCTTGCTATTAGAGCATTAAATTGTCAGTTCCACATGCTGAAATATCAGCAACATACCATGGAACTCCTCAAACAAAAAATATCTTTTTTTCCTCCTTGTGCAGAAAATAGTTACAAGAGTTGATGCATTCTGCAAGTCAAGTAACTAAGCACACCTTACAATGTGGTTTTGACGCCCTAGAAGCATCTTGCAAGGCAGCAGTCACTGGTTCTCTCATTAGAAGACATGCTTGGCTAAAGGAACAGACCTTGCCAGACCATGTCAGATGCAAATTATTGGACGCACCCTTGAACAAAGACAATTTATTTGGCACCAAGGCAGAAGAGGTCTTAAAAAAGATGGAAGAAAAAGCTAAATGTATGCAGACAGTTGAAGACTTCTTACAGGCCCAGCCACTGAGGTTCAGTAGGCATTGCCCCTCCAAGCACTCGTCCTTTTCTGCCCCCTCCAGGCCAGCTCAGCCCAGACCCAGGGGAAGCAGACCCCCCCCCCCAGACAACAGCCCCAAGGAATGCAGAGATCTAAGTAATGGAGATGTTCTTCGTGTTTCACTGTTGCAGTCATTACATTTGGGTTATCTACTTGCAGTAGCCCTCAGTCGGCCTGATTAACAAAGTCTTGGGTCCTGCGTCAGTTGCTGTCCCTTCTTCCATGGCATCAGGTCGTCAGGGGTATAAAACATGCAGCTGATGCCATTACATCAGTCTTTCTTGCTGTGCGGTGCCCGAAGCAAAAGCAGTTCGCAAGTGCCGGTCGGCCGACTCCTGAAATTTTCAATGTGAAGTTGTTAAATCTCGCCTTTTATTCTCACTGATGGGTTCGGAGCCGATCCTCGGCTCTGACACGGCCGATAGCAAAGCTCAAGGATTGCCAGTAGCTCGAGACCAAGCCCCTTATCCCACAATGCACTGCTGGAATTACCTCAGATCTAGTTTGCCGCGGCAAGAGAGATCTCGGTGATCCAGCTAGCTCGGACCATTTGTGAGAAAAAAACAGCAAGTTTTGATAAAAAAAAACTTTCTTTTTGTCTTAGATATTTTCATATGGATAGTTGTGTGTTAGTATTAAAAATTTTATTAATAGAATCTGTAGTTTCTGATAGTTAGTGCCCTGTTAGCTTAGTTGTTTTGTGTGGGCCTTTTAGCCATTCTTTTTTCTCAAGAGTCCTCTTGGAGAGAAGGAGGAAGCTAATAGACAGGGGATTACTGCAGCATTCCTTTTCTGAGGTGTTGAGTAGCCATGAAGGTACTAGCACGTCTTCCAAATCCACAAAATCTTCAGATCCCAAAGTGGCAAAAAAGGCAAAAACTTCAGAGGGAGGGTCATCGGTTCCACAGACCTCGGAACCGAGTGTACATTTGATTCAGAGCCAGCTCTCAGTATTGGAGCCGGTCTCTGAGGTTCCCTCTTCTCCTCTGCTCCAGTCAGCACCTTCGGTGCATTCATCTAAGTCCTCAGTCAGCCTTTCAGATTTGGACATGGATTGGCTAGTGCAGAAGCTTTTACAGGCACCAGGACTTGCCAAATTGTTGTCGGCCCCAACCAGCTCATCGGTGCTGAAGACCATGGAACCGGATTTGTGTACTCCTCCTCCGAGCCGTACTGGACCCTCGGAGCTGAAGGAAACCAAACTGAATATTGTCGAACCCTTGGAGCTGATACCCGCACCGGTGTTATTGGCTCCATCTACTCGGATGTTCTCTGAGCCGACGCTCTCCCATCGGGTCCGGGGAGGATAGTCGGACCGATTTGTCGGTGCCGACTCTTCCTCTCGGGGCTTTGGCTCGGATGAGCTCGACTCCTACCTCGGGCTCAGAGCCCATGGTTTTGGTGCGGGAGGATCGGACGGTACTTTCGGGTCTGTCTACTCCTCCTCGTCGGAGCCATGGTGCCTTTGATGCTATGAGGAGAGTCTTGTCTCCAAAGACAATGTCAGCATCGGTTCGGCCTTCCCTCTCCCCTCAAGCTCCTGTGCCTGCTTCTTTGTCTACCAGTCCTCCCAAGCATAGAGATCCTGAGCCTCAAGTACCCCCACAGGGCGTCCCCTGCTCTTCTGAGACCTCCCCAGATCCCCCCACTGAGGAGGTGCCCAGGAAGAGACTGTGCAAGAGGAGGCACTTAGACTCCCCACAGGAGTCTTTGACATCTGATACAGACTTGGATGAGTCAGAAGGGTCCTCTCGATCCCCCTCTGAGGATATCCTTAGTCAGAGGGGCGATTGGCAGTCCAAGAACCCTACTGAGGATGAGTCCGTGCTCTTGAAGGCTTTTGGGTCTCAACCTTCCACTTCTTGGGTGTCTTCGCCTTATGACGAGCTCATGGAACTGATCTTTCGTGAGGCATGGGAGTCACCGGAGGCCATGGAACCTGTCCCTTGCAAGCCAAATAAATTCATGTCTGCCCCAGTGGACAAGCCATTTTTGACCAAGGGAGTGCCTGTTGATGCCATGGTGGTAGCTGCTGCCACCAAAAAGGAAGCATCTGAAACATCCGCATCTATCCATCCTCCTAACAGAGATTCTAGGATCATGGATAGATGTGGGAAACGCATGTTTAGTTCAGCGACTTTTTCTCTGCGATCACTGACCTACTTAACCCATTTTACGAGACTACAAAGAGATGATCTGAAAGAGCTAGGAGATACTCTCCAGGGCATGGTAGCTGCAGGGGCGGCCAGCAAAATCAATGCCCAGCTCACTACCCTAAACTAAGTTGTAAACTCGTCCATGCATCTCATATCTTATGCAGCTGATGGTTCGAGTAGAGCTGCTAGTTCGGGCATGGCTCTCCGAAGACAAGCCTGGATGCGTCTCTTTTCCTTTGCGGAACCCTTTAAGTCTTCCTTTATCAACACACCATTCGATGGCTCATCACTGTTTGGGCCTAAAGTAAAGAAAACTTTAACCAGGTGTGAGCAGGAAGGCAAGACCTTATCTGCCGTTGGAGTCCGTTTTTCTACCCCTACTCGGCCCTACCCCAAGGGCCCTAGGGGAGGGAAAATATGGTTCAGAAAAGCACAGGGAGTCTTTCAGGACACATGTGGAGAAATCCCCTCTAGAGGCAGAGGAGTGGGTTATAACAGAAGATGCCGCCCCCGTGGCAGAAGGGGTCCGCATCAACAGGGTGACTGGGGTCAGTTCTCCAGTCAACCCTACCAGCGCCCCTGAAAGTGGGCCCGGCTGTTCAGCTCTGGAGGGAGTCGGGGTTGCTTGTCTTTGTACCCAGAAGCCTGGCTAAACATAACATCAGATACATGGGTAAAAAGCTTCGTTTCCAGAGGATATTTCATACCGTTCTCTACCCCTACCATTCCTGTAAACAGAACCCCAGATGTTCCACCCAGTCTCAGGGAACAAGCAATCGTAGAGGTCCACAGATTGCTAGAAAAAAGAGTCATCCAACCAGTCCCAGCAGACCAAGTTGGATTCGGAACTTACTCAAGATTCTTTTTGGTACCAAAGAAAATAGGGGACTGGAGACCTATCATGGACCTCAGCAGACTCAACCAGTTTGTAAAGAAAGAGAAGTTCCGAATGGTCACGCTTCAGTCCAGTCTTCTCTTCCAAGGGAAAGGCGATTGGATGTGCTCCATAGATCTCAAGGATGCGTACTATCACATAAAGATGAACAGACGCTCCAGAGATCACCTGCGTTTCCGGCTGGGAGCCAATCATTACCAGTTTCGAGCCCTGCTCTTTGGTCTCACTACAGCCCCCAGAGTGTTCACCAAATGCATGACAGTGGTCACGGCTCACCTGAGACGTCTAGAATTCCAGGTGTTTCCATACCTAGACGATTGGCTCCTCACCACTACCACCAGGCATCAATTGACTCAGGCAACACAGTACACTCTGACACTCTGCCATCAATTAGGCATTACAATCAGCTTAGAAAAGTCTGCCTTATCGCCATCGCAGCATACCGTTTTTATAGGAGCAGAGTTAGATACCTCAACTACCACTCTACGTCTTCCAATCGAAAGAGTCTCACTTCTCCGCCAACACGTCAGCACACTGGTGTCAAAGAACAAAGCTACAGCAGCAGAGGTCTTGAAGGTGCTAGGTTTGATGGAGGCAGCAATCCTGGCTATACCACTCTCAAGGATGCATATGCGAATTCTTCAATGGCTCCTCTCTGCTCAGTGGTCTTACCAGAAATTACCGATGCACCACATGATTCTCATCACGGATTCTTTCAAGAGAGACCTTCAGTGGTGGTTGACGTCTCTTCATGTCACAATCGGAAGACTCTTTGTGCCCCCCCAGTAGCCACTGTGACCAATGATGCTTCCCTGATAGGGTGGGGGGGGCATTTTCAGGAAAAGACTGCCCAAGGCACATGGACAGATCAAGAATCACATCTGCACATCAATGTTCTAGAGTTGAGAGCGGTACTTCTGGTGTTGCAGTACTTTCAGGACTCTCTTCCTCTAGGAACTATTGCAATTCAGACGGACAACATGTCAGCAGTCTGGTACTTGAACAAGCAAGGTGGAACCAAGTCTTACCCCTTTTGTCGAGAAGCCCTCAGGGTCTGGCAATGGGCTGTGTCATCCCTGCATTTTATGTTAGCAGTGCATATCCCGGGGAAATCCAGTGTAATAGTGGACAAGCTAAGCAGGGCGATATTGCTCCCTCACGAGTGGTCTCTCAAACATCAGGTTGCGGAGTTGATTTTCCGCAAATGGGGCCAGCCTTGCTGCGACCTCTTTGCCAGCCACATCAATTCAAAATGTAGAAGCTTCTTTGCCCTAATACCACCTCCGGGTTTTCCCCTGAGAGGTGCACTTTTACAGGATTGGCACCCGGGTCTCTTTTATGCATTCCCACACTTCCCATTGATACCCAGATTTTTACAGAAAGCAAAATCACTGGGAAGGACTGTTATCATCATAGCCCCCTACTGGCCTCGACAGATTTGGTTCCTGTTTTTCCACCATCATCTGTTGAAAGATCCATGGATCCTGGACCCAGTTCCAGACCTTCTGACGCACCCGTCAGGGGACCTCCATCCTTCACTGCGGTCCCTGAAACTGACTGCTCGGCTAATCCACTTCCCCTAATTGCTAGGCTTCATTCAATTTCAGAAGATACAAGACAAATTCTCTTGTCTTCTCACAAGCCATCTACCAAGAAATTATACGGCAGTAAATGGAAAAGGTTCTCAATTTGGGCCAACACGCAGAAAATTGACCCTTTCCGAGCTCCGATATCGTCCATTTTAGAATTCTTGACAAAGATTTTTAAGGAAGAGGCAGCAGCTGCAACAGTTCGAGTCCAGTTAGCTGCCATCTCAAATTTTCACCTTGGGTTTGGTGGCTCAAATGTTATGGGCCATAAATTAGGTGTTCTTCACATGAGACCTCCAGTCAGAATTACCTATTCTCCCTGGAATTTAAACTTTATGCTATCTCAAATTATTCTTCCCCCTTTTGAACCAGCATCTTCTTGTGATCTCAAATATTTGTCCTGGAAAACTATTTTTCTAGTGGCCATTACTTCTGCCCGCAGAGTGTCAGTACTTCAAGCATCATCTGTCAGACCACTTTACATGATTTTCCATGCTGATAGAGTATCTCTCAGAACAAACCCTTCATTTTTACCTAAAGTCTGTTCTGAATCAAATATCAATCAGGTCATTGAGCTGCCAGTCTTTTTTTCCCAACCACTCTAACAAATTGGAATACATGCTGCACAAACTTGATGTACACAGACAGCTCAGATTTTATCTTGACAGAACTAAGGATATTAGAAAATCAGATCAACTTTTTGTATCATTCTCAGAAGCCAGAAAAGGCAATCCAGTGGCTAAAACAACCTTATCTAAATGGTTATGATTGTATATCCTTTGTTTATGAGAATGCGAGCATGCCATTGACACACAAACCTAAGGCTCATTCTACCAGAGCCGTTTCTACGTCTTCTGCCTTTCAAGCTAAATTGCCCCTTGACAATATTTGCGCTGCAGCCACTTGGTCTAAGCCTCATACCTTTATCACGCTTTACAAAGTAGATAAGGCTTCCAGGGACAGGTCTTCCATGAGCCACCCAAGATTGAGGGTGCTAGGGACGCTACACATCAGTGAGAATAAACGTAGAGATTTAACAACTTCACATAAAGAAGTTATGTACTTACCATAAATTTCCATGTGAGTTGTTTATCTTGCCTTTATTCTCACGTCCCTCCCTCCTTCCCCCTCCTGGCTGACTGTTGATTTAGAGGCTAGGACCATCCTTGTTATTCAGTATTTCTTCTTCCCCTTCGGGAAGTGTTTTTTTTGTAGAAATAAATAAAAGAGTATATATATTGTTACTCGCAGCAAAAAGATCTGAGGTAATTCCAGCAGTGCGTTGTGGGATAAGGGGCTTGGTCTCGAGCTACTGGCAAACCTTGAGCTTTGCTATCAGCCGTGTTGGAGCCGAGGATCAGCTCCGAACCCATCAGTGGGAATAAAGGTGAGATAAACAACTCACATGGAATGTTATGGTAAGTACATAACTTCTTTTTTTCGAGTTTCAGAACTGAAGTCTTCAACTAAAGCTAAGTACCCCATTGGGGAAACTTTTTCTTGCTCCTTACTGATGTCAGTAAAAGTTAATAATTGCATTACTTATGGAAAGCAAATACGTCATAAAGATTTTCATTCGTACTGTATTCCTTGCCTAGGCCCTGACCACGACGTACCTTGTTGTCAGTTTTGTGCTTTATTTAATCAGCGCACTATACATCGCCGGTATATTTTTGCCTCTAAATATTTCAGTTCTCAGTTTAATTATCCAGAAATGTCGTCGGTTAGCCATCCGACTACCGGGATTCCGAAAAAAACGCAAAGATAAAGACAGAGACAGGCCGCTGAGGTCCAAAACTGCTGATGACGCTTCTCGTAAACCAGTCGCCAGTTCGCCGATACTCAGTGAGGTGCTTTCGCAGCCCCTGATACCCGCTACTTCTGATTCGGAGGCCTCTACTGAGACCCATTCGGAGTCCGGCATGCCACGAGATGCTTCAACTATGGAACCTGCAGATGTCTCTACCTTGGATTTTAATTGTTCCTCTATTTAAATGATGTAAATTGCATAATGTGTAATGCTGACGAAGGGTTGAGAGCCCGAAAGCTTCATTAAAGTTCTGTGTTTCTGTGACCATTGTTATTCTTAGAGATTCTGTTCTATCTACGTGTTCAGCTTAATCTACCTTGGATGGGTCAGGAGCCGCTGTGCAGGCACCGGCTTCTGAGGGAGTATTCAGGCCTACGGACTTGCATATTAAACCAACGCCTCCTTCTTCATTTAGGCCTAAATCTCGAACCATGCCTAAAAAAATGACGCCCAGGCCTCATGCTCAGGCCTTTATGCCTAAAAAACAAATAAGAATGGCTGAAGATCTTATAACTCTAATCAGGGGAAGGCAACCACCCCCTTCTAAGAGACCTAGGACTGAAGTTGTTTATGAATCTTCTGATCAGGATTCTGATTTTTCTGATTCTTCTGATGGTCTGGATTTGCCCTTATCTACTTATGAGGATTCTGATGCAGAGGACTCTATTCCCTCTGCTTCCCCTCCAGAGGATTTTTCTTTTGGTGAAACTTTACATACTCTAAGGGAGCATTTCCACTGGGAAAGCCAGGATTTTTCGCCGGTATATTTTTGCCTCTAAATATTTCAGTTCTCAGTTTAATTATCCAGAAATGTCGTCGGTTAGCCATCCGACTACCGGGATTCCGAAAAAAACGCAAAGATAAAGACAGAGACAGGCCGCTGAGGTCCAAAACTGCTGACGACGCTTCTCGTAAACCAGTCGCCAGTTCGCCAATACTCAGTGAGGTGCTTTCGCAGCCCCTGATACCCGCTACTTCTGATTCGGAGGCCTCTACTGAGACCCATTCGGAGTCCGGCATGCCACGAGATGCTTCAACTATGGAACCTGCAGATGTCTCTACCTTGGATTTTAATTGTTCCTCTATTTAAATGATGTAAATTGCATAATGTGTAATGCTGACGAAGGGTTGAGAGCCCGAAAGCTTCATTAAAGTTCTGTGTTTCTGTGACCATTGTTATTCTTAGAGATTCTGTTCTATCTACGTGTTCAGCTTAATCTACCTTGGATGGGTCAGGAGCCGCTGTGCAGGCACCAGCTTCTGAGGGAGTATTCAGGCCTACGGACTTGCATATTAAACCAACGCCTCCTTCTTCATTTAGGCCTAAATCTCGAACCATGCCTAAAAAAATGACGCCCAGGCCTCATGCTCAGGCCTTTATGCCTAAAAAACAAATAAGAATGGCTGAAGATCTTATAACTCTAATCAGGGGAAGGCAACCACCCCCTTCTAAGAGACCTAGGACTGAAGTTGTTTATGAATCTTCTGATCAGGATTCTGATTTTTCTGATTCTTCTGATGGTCTGGATTTGCCCTTATCTACTTATGAGGATTCTGATGCAGAGGACTCTATTCCCTCTGCTTCCCCTCCAGAGGATTTTTCTTTTGGTGAAACTTTACATACTCTAAGGGAGCATTTCCACTGGGAAAGCCAGGATTTTTCTGATTCAAAAAAGAGGCTTAGGGATTTCTTACTCCTGACTCAGCATAGGCCTTTAGCTATTCCTCCTGTACTAGACATTGTTGATGATGCTTTTTCGGAATCTAGTTTGGCCCCTGATTCTTTGCCTCCTGCTCCCAGAAAACCTGACCGATATTACAGGGTCCCTGATTCACACAAGTTCCTTTTTAAAAATCCTGTTGCGGATCCAAAGACTATTTCACAGGGACCCAAGGACATTAAGGCTTCTACTGCTAAAAATCCTAGCCCTTCTGATAGAGACTCCAGGGCGCTGGATAGATGGGGTAAGAAGGTTTACACTTCTGCAACCTTGGCCATTAGGGCTTTAAACTGCCAGTTTCCTATGTTAAAGTATCAACATGTTGTTGGATTGCTTAAACAGAAAATGATGTTGATTCCTGACTGTGCAGAAAATAAAGAATTACAGGATTTAATGCATTCTGCTGAACAGGTTGGAAACATACTTTGCAGTGTGGATTTGATTCATTAGAGGCCTCTTGCAGGGCTGCTGTTACTGGGTCTGTGCTCAGAAGGCATGCTTGGCTTAAGGAGCAATCTGCCTGATCATGTTAAAGCTAAATTGTTGGATGCTCCCTTAAATCAGGACCGCCTGTTTGGCAACAAGGCTGAGGAAGTTCTTAAAAAGAAGTAAGATAAAGCTAAATCTATGCAAACTGTTAAAGATTTCTTACAAGTTCAGCCTCCTAGATTTAGTAGGCACTGGCCCTCTAAGAATTGGTCCTTTCCAGCCCCTTCCAGGTCTTCTCAAGCCAAACCCAGACATAGCAGAAACCCCAGGTTTCAGTCCCAGGGGACACACAAGACTAAGCAGTGGGGGGTTTCCGCACCCAAATCAGGGAGTAGTAAGACTCCCCCCTATGGCAAACTGTCTCAATGACTTGCTTTTAAAACTTCCAAGCACTTCCCAGCTGAATGCTCCTTTAGTTGGAAAGATTGGTCTGCAGGCCAAAAACTGGGAGCTCATTATCCAGAACAAATGGGTTTTAAATATCATGTCCCAAGGATACAGATTCCACTTCCACACCTTACCAACACCAGGCAGGTGGCCAAATCTACCCCCAAATCAGTGGGCATAGGCCCAAAATAAAGTACTCTCTCTCTTAAGCATGGGAGCTATTCAATTGGTACCAAAAGAGGAAAAGGGACAAAGTTTCTATTTGAGACTTTTCCTGGTACTCAGAAAAGGCAATACATGGTGTCCTATCCTGGACCTTTCTACTCTAAATACCTTTCTGGTGGTTCCAAAATTCAAGATGCTGACTCTTCACCAGCTGCTTCCTATGCTAGGCAAAGATGCATGGTTGGCAACACTAGACTTAAAAGAAGCATACCTGCACATCCCTATCAGGGAGTCTTGCAGAAGATACCTATGCTTCAATGCAGGCTACATGCACTATCAGTTCTCTGCACTGCCCTTTGGCTTTTATCTAGTGTGCTCAGGGTATTCACAAAGTGCCTAGCTCCAGTCATTGCATTTTGCATGCAAAGAAATATACACATACCTGGACGATTGTCTAATTCAGGCAGAAAGCCAGGACATACTTTTGAATCATTTGGCCTTTGTTCAAAGGGTAGTGACTTGTCTGGGGTACACCATAAACAAAACAAAATCACACCTGGTACCCTGTCAACAAATTATATTCCTGGGAGCAAGCTTGAATACAACTTCCCAGATGTCTTTCTTCACGCCAGAGAAATTGATTCATTTGACAACCTACTTCAAACAAGTGGCCACAAAAACCCAGTTATCTGCAAGGCAAATACTGCAAGCCTTGGGGTTCATGGCCTCCTGCATTCTTCTAATTCCATATGCAAGGCTGCATATGAGGAAACTGCAATGGTATCTCAAAAGCCTATGGTTTCAACATTCACAGGATCTAGAAGCAATGATTCCTATCATACCTTGCAGAGGCCTGCCACCAAAACAGGGGACTACCATTCACACTACCCCCAGCTGCCCAAACCTTAACAGACGCATCAGACTATGCATGGGGGGGGGGGGGGGCTCACCTGGCAGGGAAGTGCATTCAAGGCAAATGGAACCCAAGTCAAATGCACCTACACATAAATCAAAAGGAAATGTTAGCTGTACAGAATGCTCTGACAGCCTTCATGGACCACATTCTTCCAGGACAACTAATGATAAAGACAGACAACACCACTGTCATGTGGTACATAAACAAGTACATACTCTTACATGGGTCTATATTAGAACATCGAAGTTTCAAAACTTCGAATGTTCTAATATCGACCTGTATTCAGCGAAAGCTGAAAATATCAAAGCTACAAAAAAACAAATTTTTTCCTAGGTAAAGAATTTGGTTGTCCGTTTCTGTTGCTTCGATATTTTCAGCTCTGTGGTGGAAAGTTACAGTTCGGTTTCAAGTAAGTGCGATTGAGCGCGGGTTAGGTTAGTTAGGGTTAGGGTGCAGGTTAGGTATGTGTGCGATTGTCATGACGTGAGGGTTAGGGCGGGTTAGGTGAGTTGGGGTTAGGGCGCAGGTTAGGTATGTGTGCGATTGTGTGGACGTGAGGGTTAGGTGAGTTAGGGTTAGGGTCAGGTAATTGTGCGATTGTGTGGATGCGAGGGTTAGGGTGGGGTAGGTGAGTTAGGGTTAGGGCGCAGGTGAGGTGAGTGTGCGATAGTGACGGACCTTAGGGTTAGTTTGGGTTAAGGTAAGTGGATAGTTAGTAGTGTATGTATAGTTTAGTGTAGGGTTAGGTGTGAGATTTTAGGTGTATGTGTGTGGATTGCTGTTTGTTTGGTGTGCTTGTGTTGTGTGTATGTGTTTTGGAACAGCAGATTTTTTCCCTAGGAAAAAATTTGCTGTTCTGTATGTTCAATGTTTTCAGCTTTCGCTGGATAGGGGTCGATATTAGAACATTCAAAGTTTTGAAACTTCGATGTTCTAATATAGACTGTCTTACCCCCACTGCAGACTAGCCAAGGCATTGTGAAACACAGCCTTGAGCTACCAAGTGAATCTACAAGCTCAGTTCCTGCCAGGAAAATTGAATACACTGGCAGATGCACTAAGCAGAAACCTCATGGACCCACACGAGTGGAAACTGGAATCAAGGATTTTCAACATGTTGACAAGCAAATGGGGGAGCCCAGATATAGACCTGTTTGCCTCCCCCAGAACCATCAATAGGACAAATTTTGCTCAAGGATTCCCCACAAACTAGCTTGGAAAGTGAATGCTCTATCCTTCAGCTGGAAAAACCTAGCAGTTTATGCCTTTCCTCCTCTGCCTCTGCTCTCCAAGGTACTACTAAAGATCAAACAGGACAAGCCAAGGACGATTTTAATTGCACCAGACTGGCCTCGCCAACACTGGTACCCCCTCCTGCACAGTGTGTCATGCTTGGCCCCATGGCACCTGCCTCAGGCTCCTTCCTTGTTGTCTCAGCAGGAGAACCAGATTCTGCACCCTCAGCTGCAAACCCTTATCCTAGCAGCCTGGCTAATTACCTAACCTCTCCTTTACCACCCCTCAGTAAATCAGTGATGGATATCATTTTAGAGGCTAGGAGGCCTTGTACTAGAAAACCTTATGCTGCAAAATGGAAAAGATTGTGTGCCTGGACCCAATCTCAAGGGATGAGCGCAGCAGTGCCCACTTTACCTCAGATTACAATATTTGACTGAGATGCTTCATAAGGGCTTGTCCTTTTCCTCCATCAAAATTCATGCCTCAGACATTCCAGCTCATTATAGCACAGAGCCTTCCCTCTTCTCTCACCCACTGATCAAGCAGTTCCTCAGAGGGGCCAAAAATTTAAGGCCACTTAGGAGAGCTCCTACTCCAGCCTGGGACATTAACTTTGTCTTGGAGAAACTCACTCTTCCTCCTTTTGAGCCAGCTGCTACTGCAGACTTAAAATTCCTTTCCTGGAAAACAGCTTTCCTTTTAGGAAAATACACTGGCAGATGCACTAAGCAGTGCTATGCTCAAATCACTTCTGCAAGAAGGGTATCTGAATTACAGGCCCTTATGGCAGTGGAGCCTTTCATCATCTTTCATGCGGACAGGGTGTCCCTCAGAACCAGTCCCTCCTTCATGCCCAAGGTGGTATCCAGTGTGGCTCTTAATCAGTCCATTCATTTGCCTACCTTCTTTCCTAACCCACAGAACAAAGGGGAATGGATACTGCACTCCTTAGATGTGCACAGGCAACTTAAATTCTACTTGGACAGGACTAAACCTCAAAGGAAATCTGAACAACTGCTGGTGGCATTTGCTGCAGGGACAGAGGGGAAAGCTATTTCAAAATGGATAGGCCACTGCATTCATTTCTGCTATAAGCACCATGGAAAACCTATCCCAACAGGGCATCAGACCTAATTCAACCAGGGCTGCATCTACCTCTACAGCCTTTCTCAGGGGCAGTCATCACAAGTTACCTCACAGGGTGGATCTACTCACACAAGATGAGGGATATATTCTTCACCTACATTTAGCAACACTGAACCTGACCTTATGACCTTAGGAGGAAAGCTCTCCTTCCACGCAGGCAACTGGGCCACCGTTACCACTGACCGCTGGGTCCTCAACCTAGTGTCCTAGGGATACAAATTTTATTTCCACACTCTGCCAACCCCAAAAGGGTTCACAGATCTTCCTCCAAACCAGTGGGCAGAGACCAAAAAGCAAATCCTTTCCCTGCTGTCCATGAGGGCCATAGAGCATGTTCCTCCTAGAAGCTGCTACCTGGAATTCTGTACATACTTTCACCAAGTATTATCATTTGTCTATTTTCTCTAAATCCAGAGCTGGTTTTGCCACTGCAGTGTTTCAGGGCCTTATAGCTGGTCCTAATTCTATTTAAATTCCTCCTCCCAACCTTAGCTTTGGGAATCTACCCAAATATAATGACTGCAACAGTGAAACACGAAGAACATAGTACAGTTGTGTACACATACTGTAAATGTAGATGTTCGAGTGTATTCACTGTTGCAGTCCTGGTTACCCTCCCTCCAACCCCTTTTCTTCTTTTGGCTATACCTCTGCTCTCATTTACTATGCTCAAAAAGCTTTTTGGTGTATTTGCTTTTTTGTTGGAGGTATATCCTTGTATTATAGATTTAATTGCTTCCCATTAGGGGGGCACCTGACATCTGGGGCAAGAAAAAACTGATGTAATGGTGTTAGCTGCATGTTTTATACCCCTGATGACCTGACGTCATGGAAGAAGGGACAGCAACTGACGCAGGACCCAAGACTTTGTTAATCAGGCCGACTGAGGGCTACTGCAAGCAGATAACCCAAATGTAATGAATGCAACAGTGAATACACTCAAACATCTACATTTATGGTAAGTGTACACAACTGTACTTTCCTCCACTTCAAAAACAGGGAGTGCAAAGCCATCCCCTTATGGTAAGAAGTCACAGTGACTTTACACTTCCACTCCCTCCCTCTGCCCACCTGCTTGTGGCCTTAGGAGGAAAGCTCTCCTTCCATGCAGGCAACTGGGCCACCATTACCACCGACCACTGGTTCCTCAACCTAGTGTCCCAGGGATACAAATTTTATTTCCACACTCTGCCAACCCCAAAAGGGTTCACAGATCTTCCTCCAAACCAGTGGGCAGAAACCTAAAACAAAGTCCTTTCCCTGCTGTCCATGAGGGCCATAGAGCATGTTCCTGCAGAACAGATAGGCCAAGTTTTCTATTTCAGACTCTTCCTGGAACCCAGAAAAGAGGGCACATGGCACCCCATCCTCGATCTAGCCATTCTAAACACCTTTCTGGGGATACCAAAATTCAAAATGCTCACCCTCCAGCAGCTTCTACCTATGCTTCCCAAGGATGCTTGGTTAGCCACCCTAGACCTAAAAGAAGCTTACCTACACATCCCAATCAGGGAATAATGCAGGAAATACCTATGTTTCAGGGCAGGATCTTTGCACTTTCAGTTCTCTGCGCTTCCCTTTGGCTTATCTACTGCTCCCACAGTTTTCACAAAATGTCTGGCTCCAGCCATTGCTTTTTGTAGACAAAGAAATATTCAAATTTACCCATACTTAGACAACTGCCTGATTCAAGCAGTCAGTCAGGAAAAGCTGTTACAGCACCTGACCTTTGTAAAGGACCTATTGACCTCCCCGGGGTATACTATCAACGGAAAGAAATCAGAACTAGTCCCCACACAAAAAGTTGTTTTCCTGGGAGCAAGCCTGGACACAGCATCCCAGATAGCATTCCTTACTCCAGAAAAACAAGCCTAGCTGACAGGCTACTTCTCTCAACTAGCCACCAGAACCCAGTTATCTGCAAGGAAAATCCTGCAAGCTGTAGGGTTCATGGCCTCTTACATTCTACTCATTCCATATGCCAGACTGCATATGAGGAAACTACAATGGTACCTAAAAAGCCTTTGGTGTCATCACTCTCAGGGCCTGGAAACTCTTATACCAATGATACCTTGTCTACAGAAAGATTTTCTTTGGTGGGCAGCACCATGCAACTACAACAATGGACTTCCCTTCTCACAACCCCATGCTGCCCAGACCCTCACCACAGATGCATCAGACTATGCCTGGGGTGCTCACCTGGAAGGCAGGTGCATTCAGGGCCAGTGGAGCCCAAATCAAATACATCTGCACATCAACCTAAAAGAGATGTTAGCTGTTCAGCACGCACTGACCGCTTTCAGACCCCTACTCTCCTCTGGATCTCTACTGATCAAAAAAGACAACACCACAGTGATGTGGTATATCAACAAGCATGGAGAGACTCACTCTTATTCTCTCTGCAGGCTCGCCATGACCCTTTGGCACACGGCTTCAGCCATGCAACTACACCTGTTAGCACAATTCCTGCCAGGCTCTCTAAATTCACTGGCAAACAACTTAAGCAGAAACCTGCTAGACCCACACAAGTGGTAGCTAGACCTCAGAACCTTCACCCTTGTAACCCAGAAATGGGGCACCCAAAAGTAGACCTCTTTGCCTCCCACTCCAATCATCAGCTCAGCAAATTCTGCACCAGGGAACCTCACAGCAAGGCCTGGAAAGTGGATGCTCTATCCTTCCAGTGGGTAAACCTCTCGGTCTATGGATTTCCCCCTCTACCACTCATTTCAAGGGTACTGCTCAAAATAAGGGAGGAAAAACCGAGGGCAATCCTGATTGCCCCAGAACGGTCTACGCCAGCACTGGTACCCACTGCTGTGCAGCCTGTCACCCCTGCCACCATGGTACCTACCTCAGATCCCAACACTCCTGACCCAGAGGAATGGAGAATTCATGCATCCCCAGTTGCAGACCCTCAACCTGGCAGCCTGGCTTATTCCCTGACCTGTCCTCAAGCTGCCAGCCTAAGCAAACAAGTTCTAGATGTGATACGTGAGGCCAGATGCCCCAGCACTAGAAAATCCTATGCTGACAAGTGGAAAATGTTTTGCACCTGGATCCAGGCTAAGGGAGCTGGAATGGCACAGCCCTCCCTACTTCTCATCCTGGATTACCTGGCAGAACTACTACATAGGGGTCTGTCCTTCTCTTCTATTAAAATTCATGCCTCAGCCATCTCTGCGAATTTCAGCACAGAGCCACTGCTATTCTCACACCCTCTCATCAAGCAGTTCCTAAGAGGGCCTAACAACTTAAGGCCACCCAGAAGATCTCCTACCCCAGCCTGGGACCTTAACTTTGTGTTGGAAAAACTCACTCTGCCCCCCCCCCCCCCCCGCCCTTTGAACTTGCAGCTTCAGCAGAGTTAAAATTTCTCTCTTGGAAGACAGCCTTGCTTCTGGCCATCACTTCAGCTAGAAGAGTGTCAGAGCTACAAGCATTTATGGCTGTGGAGCCCTTCATCATTTTCCATGCTGACAGGGTCACCGTCAGGACTAGCCCATCCTTCATGCCTAAAGTGGTGTCCATTGTGGCTCTCAACCAATCCATTCATTTGCCCACCTTTTTCCCTAACCCACAAAACAAAGGGAAAGGATTCTGCACTATCTAGATGTGCACAGACAGCTCAGATTCTACCTGGACAGGACTAAATCTTTTAGAAAAAATGATCAATTGCTAGTCAGCTTCGCTGCAGGAGCAGAGGGCAAGGCCATATCCAAACAAACAATCTCCAAATGGATAGCACACTGCATTCATTTCTGCTACAAAACAGCATGGGAAACCACCCCCAAAGGGGGTCAGGAAACATTCCACCAGAGCAACCTCCACATCTGCAGCCTTTCTCAGAGGTGTCCCCACCAGGGACATCCTGGGGGTTGCAACATGGACATCTGTTCATACCCTCACCAAGCATTACCACCTGCCTATCTTCTCCAAATCCAGGGCAGGCTTTGCCACCGCAGTCTTGCAGGGCATCCTAGCCAGCCCCCAGTCTTCTTGACTGCCTCCACCCTTTTCTTCAGCTTTGGGAATCAATCCAAATATGATGACTGCAACAGTGAAACACGAAGAACGTAGTACAATTGTACACTTACCATAAATGTAGATGTTCGAGTGTATTCACTGTTGCAGTCCTGGTTTCCCTCCCTCCATCCCCTTTGTCTCTCTCTCTCTGTCTCTCTCTACCCCCTTACAGGGAAATGTTGGTACTTACTTTCTACTGGTGGTGGTCCTCCACCATAACCTAACTCCCTGTTGGGGGCTCCTGACAGGGCACGAAAAACTAATGTAATGGCGTCGGCTGCCTGTTTTTATACCACTGACGACCTGACGTCATTCCTGGAGTGACAGCAACCGACGCAGAAATACTAAGCTTCTGGTGTTCAGACCGACTGAGGGCTACCTCTGGCAGGATAACCCAAATGTGATGACTGCAACAGTGAATACACTCGAACATCTACATTTATGGTTAGTGTACACAACTGTGCTTTCTTGCTAGATGTAGTGGAGGAAGTTTGTCCAACCAATTGACATTCACATCCCCTAATAGTATTTCCTGAGGAATTGTTATGGATTTCCAATTTAGGTTATCTTCCAGTATAGCTGTATTGTTACCAGGAGGGATGTAAACAACAGTAACACACATTTCTTTATAGTTTAATTTCAAGAAAGTTATAAGATCTGCTGAACTGAATTTTTGTATTTTTTGTAGGGAAAATGTGGTATTTGTTGGGAAGTATTAAAACAATAAATTACTTTATATATTCCATGGGAGTGAAAACTGGAGGGAAGGGAGTGTGTTTGAGCTATATGGGTACCTGACAGATTGGAGCAAGTGCACTAAGTTGTGAGGGAAAATTTCAAGACTAAAATAGAATGAAAGAACAGGGAAGTAAAATGACATGTTTTGGGGACTAACTCCTAAGCAAACTAGATAGTACTTGATTCTTGTAATTCTAAATAACTATTTAACAGAAACTCATTATTCTCACCTTACTTTGTTTGCCATGCATTGAAACACAAGGCCTGCATAAACACTCTGTCTACAGAAGATGTTATTTACTTTGAGCAGACAGGTGGTCCGAATCACAGGGTCCCCTTTTCAGTCATGTTTTGTATACAGCAAAATTAACTGTGGTTGGAATGAGAAAGAAGGATTGCAAAAAATATGCCATTTAACAACTAATATTACAAAAGCAGTATGTGCTGCAAGTGAATCACTGAAACACATCTGATAAGAGCATGTGTAACAAAAGGGATGCTGCAGGTATATGGACTGCTCGGCAGAGAAAATGATATCGAGCTACTTTAGTACGCCTCATCACATAAAGCATCACAATGCCTAGTCATTCTAGATCTTGTTTGTCACACTTTAAGTGAGAGAAAATGGGCCTCATGTCGCAACTTGTATTTTCTTGTAGGAAGATCTTCTGTTTATTGAGTAAAAGTCATTTAGCTTTTTGTTATTCTCTGCATTCTTGCTTTCCTGCAATCTTATTTGTGAATTTCTTGTTTTAAAGTGTTGTGAAAATTTATGTATGTACATTGGGTCTGTGCCCAGCACTCGCACTTAAAAACAGAATGGGTATTCCCTATTTGTGCCTGTGGTGGTACCAAGTGCCTTTACTTTTTGGGACATGCGCAATCCCTGTGAATGCTTTTCTTGTCAGGAGTTTATTAAAACAACTTCTTAAAATTGTAAATAGCAACTTAAACTGAGAATTAAGTAGACCTTATCTTTGCAGAATCCCAGAGAGCCATCTGGTTCTTCATCTTTAACCTCTCTCAGTTGATTGACAATATAACCTCTCTCCCTTTCTAAAACTATGAAAAAAGTATTTCTTTTTTATCTTTTGATTGTTAAAGATTTCCTCTTCTGTGTCTGAAATGGATGATTGTGTGACACTTTGTTGAAGACTGTTAAGCTGACTTCTTGGTGATGTAGTCAGACAGGGTGCTTCCCTACTTGTTACAGAAATGTCGATGAGCTATACCTTGATCAGCATCATATCCTTGCTTTGTGTCTTAGGTTATAAAAGGTTGACAGAGATCTTATTTAGGGCTGTCAGGGCATGCAAGCTGGTGTCTCTTCCTAGGCACCGTCAGTTGGATACTTGGATGCAGGAAGTTGTAATTTTTACCCAG
This sequence comes from Protopterus annectens, assembly GCF_019279795.1. Taxonomy (NCBI): domain Eukaryota; kingdom Metazoa; phylum Chordata; order Ceratodontiformes; family Protopteridae; genus Protopterus; species Protopterus annectens. The sequence goes on from NC_056744.1 coordinate 200,727,054, forward strand.
CCTCAAACTCCTTCTGTACATTAGTCAGTGCCACACTTTTTTTTTTTTTTCAGGTCCTGCCAGCCCAATCCCCTATAGCATCAGTGCAAATGTCAGGTTAGTCTGTGATGTACACAGCTGTGTTGATTTGAGTGCTGTAAGGTACTGTATCAATGCCTTCAGTGGTAGGGATTCCTCTGAAGCCCATCGTTTCTATGCTACAGCTCCCATGACACCAGTGTCAGACATTGCATTCTCAGAGTTGATGACCTTGGCCTTTTTGGTGCCCATGCTGACCTACTTTGGCATTGATGCTTTCTATAGTGAAAGCTTTACATCACTTTCCCAGTATCCCTTAATACTGTACATTCCTCACTGCCACTACCTTCACATACAGACCAGTGTGCTCATAGGCTGCCAACCTTTTGGTCATCTGTGCCCCAGCAGGGCAAAGGAACCACAGTTCCTTTGTAGCCTCATAAAAAAATATCCTCTATAAAAAGGGTTTCATCTTCCTCTGACTTTTCCCTTTTTAAAAGGCTTAGTAAAGGCCCTTAAATTTCAAAACCTAGCAATACCTCTTTGGAGCCCATGTGGAGAGCATGTATAATGGGGAGGCTGCTGATGCCCCCCCCCCCCACTTCCAATGGCCATATGTTTAAGGAGCATTTAGAATTAATGCAGTACTGAAGAGATGTCCTATTGACCTCATACTCTTCTTGAAGTGAAGAGCTCAAAAGGCACTTAGGTCCACCCACCATTCCTTTTGAGCACTGCCTGCAGTGCTTTCTTGAAGGATGCCACAAAAGCTGCATCATTAAACTCCAACATGCCACACCCTGTAGACATAGAGCACAGGGATGCTGCTCTAACTGTGAAATGGACAACTGGAGTTTGATTAGCAGCCCCTTCACTGGAGGAGCCAGGCGAGGAGGGGGATGAGTGAAGATGCGTTGCTCACTCCCCTTTCTTGAAGGGTGGAAAGGGTTTCTTGCACTTTGAGGGACAGTGCAGTGCAGTTTCTACAGTAGAACCAGAGAAGCTTCCACAAAGTGCTTCGGGGGTATGGCAGGGCTTCTTGGAAGGAGCAACTCTTGGGGAAGTGAGGGGACATCCTTCACTGGCAACCCCAGTGCGTGCACGGAAGTAGGGATAAAGCAGACAAAGCTTCAACCACCCCAATAGTGGTCTAAATTATACACCTTTCTTGTTTCTGTCACCCCGATGATAATGAATATATAGACCAATTTGCCAGGAGGGGACTCATAAATAACAGATGGCCAGGTGAAAACGACACCTTTACCATGGGATGTCTTTGTGCACCTTGTATAAAGGTTGGTGTATGGCCTGCCATCCCAGCTGTACAATGAGTTCAAATAGGTTCATAGGTAGGTACTAGGCTACCTGCCCAAGGGCATTTATAAGCATAGCCAAAATGTGTTGGCTTTCGCCTCCCTTTTAAATTAGTTTCCTGGGCCTCTGTCTAGTAGGGCCACTGAAGTGATTCCAGGGGTAAATTTATGATTTCCCATCCACTCGTCAAGATTCCTCTTGAAGAGAGTCAGCGAGGGGCTCTGCCTAATATAGACTGGGATTTTATTCCAGAGCGAGGGAAGTCTCTGGGACAGGAATCTATCCCTCCAGCATGTCCTGTTTATTGTGCTGAGGTTTATTTCACTAGAGCATGCGGCTCTAAGAGATTTGGTTTTCTTGAGGTGGAGCATGTCCATTAATTCTGGTTTGGACATGGCCTTATACGTCAGGCAGAGATCACCTCTGAGCTGGCGGTAAGCAACCGAGTATAGCTGGAGTTTCTTTAGTTGAGCTGCATAGGGCATCTCTTTGAGGCCCATGATCCTCTTGGTGAGGTACTTCTGTGGTCTTTCCAGCTGTTGCAGGTGTCGAGTAAGGTACATACCAAATGAGGCATTGTACTCTATTATGGGCCTAATGAGTGATGAGTAGAGGGACACAATGACCTCTTTTGATCTAGAGGTGAACCCTTTCGTGAATAGGTAGGCTACATAGAAAGAATTTCTAACCACTTTGGCAATGTGATTATCAAAGGAGAGATTGCTGTCTACCTGGGTCCCCAGGTCCCCAATTACATTTTCCATACCTAGTGGATTACCACCTATGTGGTAATTCGTGGGCACTTAGTTTTTTCCAAAGGGGATGACTGTGCATTTTTTGGCATTCAGCTTGAGGCCATGGCTCTGACACCAGGTATCTGTCTCTGTAAGACCCTTCTGGAGAATGTCTGTCAGCTGGAGAGTTGATTATGGCCCCTAGTTTGCAGTCATCTGTGAACTTGGTCAGCCATAGTCCTCCCGTGCTTGCCTGTACCTCAGAGAAGTATATACCAAACAGTAGGGGTCCCAGGACTGAGCTCTGTGGGATGCCACTTGTAACTGGTTTAGAGTCAGACATGGCACCCGCAACTCTGACCATGTGTGTTCTATTCGTGAGTCAGTTGGCCACCCATCTCGTGACATAGGGGTTAATGTTCAAGCTGGTGAGCTTGTCTATGATGCCAGAGTGGGGAATGATGTTGAAGGCCTTATCGAGGTCCAGGTAGGCTGTGTGGACTACCTTCCCTTCATCTATGGCCTTGGTAACTGTTTCAAAGAAATCAACTACGTTTAGAAGGCAAGATCCGCCTTTAACAAAGCCAAATTGGATAGGGTCCAGTGTCTGGAGGTTCCCAATGTCTCTGTTTGAGTTCCATGATGATTCGCTCCATAGCTTTGCAGACCAGGCTAGTCAGGCTTATAGGGTGATAGTTCCCAGGTTCTGTTGTGGCACCACCTTTGTGGAGCGGGATGACTGTTGCTATACGCCTTTCTTTGAGTGCATAGCCTGTGGTAAGGTTGAGACTGAATAGTGAATTTAGGTGAGGGTTTAGTTCCTTTTGGAGCTCGTGTAAGACGCAGCCTGGGACACCATCCGGTCCCATTGATGCTGTGTTCTTAGCTTTAGAGAGGGCTGTTTTTACCTGCATGTCCGTGATGTCTGGGGCTCTGCATTCTTCTGGGATGGACACGGGCCCTTTTGGGGGTGAGGGGGAGGTGAAGTTTGCCCTGAACTTGTCAGCCAGGATTGTTGGCATGTCAATTGGTTCAGTATATTTTTTGCCATTTTGCAATAGCTCAGAGCATATCTTAGAGTTGCCACCTAAATTTTTGACATAGCTAAAGAAGGCTTTGTGGTTATCTTTAGAGTCTTTGGCAATTTTTCTTCGAAACTGGCCTTGGATGATTTTATGAGGGATTGTAGTTTCTTGCTAATATTGATCACTGATGCCTTTCCTTTTTGGGATTTTGCTCTATCATGTAGTAGTTTCCTCCTCCTGCTTATTTATGGTCGGGGACCACCAGACTGGTTTCCTCTTTTTGGAGGAGTGAGTCTTGGTTTTACTTTGGATGGCTCGATCCATGCATCCCTGTAGATGCTCATAGAATGCACTTGTAAAGGATTCTGCAGTTTGGGTAGCGTTTTCTTTTAGCAAGGGGGCTTTGAAACTTTCCACCTCGGTCTTGATAAGTGTGAAGTTTGCTTTTGAAAAGTTTTTCACAGTGGTTTCCTTGACTGGGGGTGGGGTCTGGATGTGGATGTCCAGTGTGATTAGTTTATGATCTGATCTCACTAGCGATGGGCTTACCTCTGATGTGGAACACTGATCCCCCATGTTGGTGATGATCAGGTCCAGTATGTTGTCAACTCTAGTCGGCGCAGTGACCAGCTGTTCCAGGGCGTTAGAGTGTATAAACTCTAGGAAGCGTTGGGCAAAGGAGTTTGTACTAGAGTAATTCCCCAGTCAGTGTTTGGGTAGTTGAAATCTCCCAATATCATAGTGTTTGGTAGGACCTTTATATTTTCCAGTGTTCTCAGGAATGCTGAGTGGGGGTCCTGAGACAAGGTAGGTGGTCTGTAGCAGGCTACGATCTGAAAAGCAGCCTTGCCGACTGTTAGTTGCACATGGATGGTCTCCGAGGCCTCGTGCTGTTCTACTAACCTGGAGATGTGGGTATCCTTTATGAAAATGGATACGCCCCCTCCTTTTGTATTTTGGTCTGGGTTCTGGGGCCGAAAGTTATGATACGAGTTGTAGCCTGGTAGTGCTGGGGTGCTCTCTGGAGCTTTGGACCAGGTTTCTGTTACTGCACAGATATCGATTTGCTCCATGCTAAGGAGTGCCTCGAGTGTGTGCATTTTGAGGTTTAGACTTCTGGCATTGAGTAGCATTACCCTCAGTTTTTGGTTTCTTGTGTTGTTTATGGAGGTGGGTTTGTCTTTTGAGCCTTGCCTAAAAAAGGCACTATGGGGGTGGCAAGAGCCTTGGCCAGTATTTGAAAGCCTAAGGGTGACATGTGCAAGCCATCTCTGGTGAAGCAGCATGGCTTGTCGAGCATGTCGTCCCAGGCAGACAGACACTGGATCCCCTTTGAATGACACCAATAGCTTAGCCAGTTGTTAAAACTGATAATTTTTTCCTCGTAGTGTAGCATCTTTCTTGGTGAGGGCAAGATGCTACTCAGGGTCAGGGTCATACCGGCCTGGGTTACATGATCAGAGAGCTCCTCTATGTCTCTTTTCATGTAGTCCAGGGAGGTATGTTTCAGGTCATTCACACCAACATGTACAATGACAAAGTCATATTTGTACTTGTTTTGGAGTGACCTGAGTGCTGGTGTTATGTGGCGGATCCTGGCACCCGACAGGCAGCTCACAGTAACCTTCTCCTTGTTCAGTCTAGTGAGTGGGACGTCAGTGTGCCCGACTATGGAGTCACCTATTACTAGTGTATTGGGTGTGTTGTTTTGCCTTATGGGCTGTGATTGCTTGGCACACTGGCTTTGTGAAGTATGTGATACGAGGTTTTTGTTTGAGGGTGGAGTTTGCTTGGATGTCTGCTTTGGAGGTCTCTGCTGATTATGCAGATTTTTATTTAGAGCTTCCGAATATGTATTTGAGTATGTATGTGTGTTATTTACTGGTGCATGTATGACTGTTTTATGTGAGACTGGAAATGTGGTGCAAGTGTTTCCCTTCTCCTCTTGACTGGCTGTTCCAGCCTTGGGTTGAGAGAGCTTGGCCTCCAGTTTGGCTGTATAGTTGCATCTCTCACATATTATGTTTGGTGGAAAGAGGAGAGGGTTGTCCGTGTACATAAGGCAATTGTAACATTGGCTCAAGATTCCCAGATTCACCAGCTGGACTGGAGAGTATACCTGAAACTGCCCTTTGGACATGCCTGTATGGATAACTGAACTGTTTACTGATTTCCCGGTAGGGACGATATAGGGATCCTTTAACTTTTGTGTGGTAAAGGGGGAGATGTTGTGTTAGCATTTATTTGTGCTTACTGAGAGCTTGGAGCAAGTACTGGGCTGTAAAAGTGAAGTTTGAGAGTTTGACTAGTTGTAAGGGAAAAACTGAAGAGCAGACTTTGTGGAGCCTGGAATAGTTTAACCCTAGCTAACCGGCGGTGCTCAAAACCATGCAAATGCAGGTTTTAAGGCAGGGAGATGAAAGAGCTAGGAATTAGCCCAAAACGGCCAATAAACAACAAGTTGCTGGGCTGTGACCACTCCTCCAGGGCAGATAGGCTGCTCAAAGCTCCCCACTCTCACTGGTGAACAGAGAAACTTCCTCCTATCCAAGTAAGGATATGGGCAACACAGGAACTTATACCACAGTCCTGAATTCAGCAAAACCTGAAAACTGGACTAGACTAGCTTAGAAAAGGCGGGAAACAAGACTATATATTTTTTTCTTTTTTGGTAGAGAAACACAGAAAATTCAGAAAAACACATTAAATGCTTATATCAGGCTAGCACACTTTAGTGTGTAGCCTAGAACTGTTAAACAGCACAAAAATATGACTTTAAATGACTTATAAAGTGCTAACAGCAAAAAAGACTGTTTTTAGTATGCAGCAAGGAGTTTTTTAAGCTCAGAGTTGCTAGAAATCGCTTTTCGGCGAGCCTAGCAGTCACAGGAGAAAATGCAGAGAAAAATATACTTAAATCTGTTGAAAGTCGCTCTTTTTCTGCTCTGCTGCTTGCAGTACGCTGCAGGACATCACGAGGAGCTTGGTTGAGTATTATACAAGCAAAAAAAAATGCGCAAATGCGGGACATAGTCAGACAGGCTAGGGTTTGACTTAGTCAAGCATACGTTGAATAAGTAAATCTGTTGGGGAACTCTAATTTTACAGATATCAGTGCTGTAGTTTTTCAGTTGTCTGATATCTGTTTGATTTTGTGCTGTGAGTGCAAATGCCTCTTGAGTACCCTTTCCCAATATGCAGGTATTGGGCATGCCCCCTATGAAGGGTAAGTGTGTCTGTAAGCAGCAAATGTCATTTAAGGACAGATACAAGTGTGCGTGTGCTCCCTGTAGTTAAGGCATGAAGGTAAGTACTTGTAGATTTGCCAGAAATTTAAGCCCAAGACCTTATACACAAAATAAACTGTTCAACCCTACTTTAACAAAGACTGCCAATCAGCCTTGTCCCTAAAGTCCATTATGTCCTCAAATGGTAGCCAGCTGGTCATCTCCATCAAGAGAAAGGAAAAGTGAAGGGAGAAGAAGTAGAAGGCCAGGGAATCAGATGACTTAGCCAGACCTTCTAGGTCCTAGGATCCTTGAAATTTGGAGATGTTCATTCAGCGTCTGTCCGGACATCTAGTATGGCAGAGGCCTCTGGTGATACCCCCAGGAGTTCATATCTCCTGCTAAAGAGAAAGCAAATCTCACTAGATAAAATGCCTTCAGTCCTCACTGGAGATGTCATCCATCCAGGTGATGTCTTGGGGATCAAGCAAGGGGAGGGTTTTTTGTCTTTTGTGGAGGGGGACATCTGTGCAGCTGCATGAAAGTGGGAACCTAGGTCACTCCCCCCCCCAGACTCCAAAAAACATGATGGCCACCAGGTGCAAGATCCCACCCAAACTTGGACCTCTGCCAAGCAAAAGTTTCCCCCTTGGTTGGTCCTCAGACGATACCCTGCCCCTGCCACCCCCCCCCCCAAGACTGAACTGAACTGGCTCCGGGCTTTCTCCAGTTTCTACAAAATCTTAAGCATGCGCCAGAGAAGCCATATGTGTCTGGAGTCAGGCCCTCAACAAGGAAAACTTCAACAGAAAGACATACTGACTCCACTAATTCAGAAAATATTGGGGAGGGTCCGGACACCATGGCCTCCTGACTGCCCACCTGTCATTTGTGGATGTTCTCTCTCTCAGCCCATTCCAGTGGCAAGCCCATGAAGCCTCTACTTCCCAGAAGATAGCTGTGGAATTCCTGGGGTTTGACCACTTCATCTTGTTGCAGTATCTCCAATCTAGGAAACTGTCCTGGATCTTTTATATACAAATAGCTTGGAGCAAAAGTACCATCCCTATTCCTCAAAACAATGTGATTGTTTCTAGAGAGCAGGCTCCCCACAAATTCTTCTGTAAGAAACCTATAGCTGACCCCAGGTACTGTTTCATTAGAATCTGCTAAGGGAGTTAGACTAGCTCCACGCACTCACTAATTATAATAAGAGTAAGTTGTTGTTTGATAAGTTGTTGTTGTGTCTTTCGGCTTTTCCCGGTTAGGGGTCGCCACAGCGGAACTCCAGTCCGCTAATGATTGGCAGTAGATTTTTACTTGCCGAGTTGCCAGCCCTGACGCACAACCTTCAACAAAGGTACGCCCATTCACGCATGTTTCCACACAGAAGACGCTCTAGCTGAGAATCAAACAGGACAACGTCTTACTGTGAGGCGACAACGCTACCGCAGCACCACCACCATATGGTAAGAAAATGTACACCTCTGCAAAAAAAAGTCCAGCTTGTCCTGCACTTAGGAAAAAGTGCTATTAAATAGAGGCATGATGCTGCTGATGCATTTTTCAGGGCTGCTGCTATGGAGTCAGGCCTTCAAAGTCACTCTTGGCTGAGGACTCTGTTTTTGTAAGAAGTCAAAGTGCAGATACTCAGTGCTTCTTGCGAGAGAGAGTTGCTCTTTGGGCCCCAGACTTGCAAATTGTTTTAAGATCTGGATGACAAAAGAAAGACCATCTGTCAAGTGCACATTCCTTCCACCTCTACCATGTGCATGTGTTTATTCATTTATTTTAATTTGTTAATCGGAGAAGAGCACTCATCACAAACAATTTCAGTCTCTGCTCAGGAATGCAGGGTTATTTAAGCAATTATCCCTCTAAGCAAGTTCCTTTCTACCAGAGTTAAGGCAAAGGAAAACAGCCTACAGGTATCAAGGCCTTTCAGAAAAGAAAGTAACAGCAAGAGAGCAGAAGGAGGCTGGGATGTCAGGACAGATTTTTTGCTTCTAGGAAGCAACTGCAGCTGTGATAACCCTCTGCATCCCCATTTCCCCAAAACCCTTCCCCAGCCCCTTCCCAGTCCTACCTCTTTACACAATCTTGCAGTATAATAGGATGGAAACTGGGATCTTGCCTCATACAAGACTAGCTGTTTCTTCAGGCAAATGAGGCTTAAAAAATCTTCAGCATGGACTGCCAACTACAGATGTTTATCATATTGATCTCTGCTGGAGTAGCCTTAGCTATCTGGGTTATGTCATGCCAAAGATATAACAGCCTTCCAGCTTGTAAAGTTTCAGGGCACTTTCCATGTGCCCAAACTGTCAGGCAGCTTGAGCTTGAGACAAGTTCGAGCGCCAAGCCCTTCAAAGTTTTACTGCCACCGAAGAGTATCCTGAGGTTTTTGAGGATCAATGGTCAGCTTGTGCTGTTTCTTTGCTGGGCAGATAAGTTCCCTTTGGGAAAATTTAATAATTTTGCTTATTTATAATTAACGTTTCAGGAAAGTTATTTTTAAAGCTAGGAGTTTTGTATTTTAATGGACTGTCACAAGATGGTACTGTACTTTTAAACAGAAGAGCTCTTTCCTGTCAGTTTACCATCTCTTTAAAGTAACTTGAAAATCTTTTTTTTTTCTGCGGAGAAATTGTTTGTCTTACTTTATGGGACAGTGTTTCAAATTACTTTTTCTGTGTTTGCAGGAAAAAGTTTTTTTTTTTTTTTTTAATTGTATATTTACTGGCATTTTCTGCTCATTTTCCCTGGGAAATAGGCAGCATTTTCACCTTGACTGTGGAACAAACTGCTGGTCCCAGAGTCGGTTCTCCTGCTAGTCACAAAAAGAAAAAGTTAAGCAAATACCCTTTGCCATCACAGCAGGCTAGCAATTTGCCTTGGATGTAGATGGGTAACTCTGATGTGGCTATATGCTGTACCTCAGACCACTCATCTTTTACCCCAATCCCTCTGGTGTAGCACCTACAAGCAAATATGGACCAGGGTTTAGCCACGTCTTCTGTAGCTGCTGGGGTCCCCTCGGTAGACAAGGTAGAATGTTGGTCCTGGAGATGGAGCCCCTCAGTGAGCAAAGGAGAATGTTGATCCTGGGAAGGGAACAGGGAAGGCTTCCCTGTTTTGTCAAAATGTTGTGCCCATCCTATGGAATTAATGCTGCCACTAAAACACTGTTGGCCCCATTTTTCATATAAAAAGCAAGTAAAACAGAAAACTAAGCATGTATGTGCTGCTCCTCAGATTTCCTTACACAGGAGTAGTTTACTGGGTCTGGCTCAGGGTTTAATTCAGGCTATTGATGATTCTTGTAAGGTAGTTTCTGGCAAAAGAAAGACAAATACTTCCTTTCCTGTAGAGATTCAAGATTCTGAATCTGGACAGGAAGATGAAAGAACAGGGACAGATACAGGGTTTTCCCTGCAGATTTCTGATCCATACTCAAGAGGGGAGCTCATTTTCTGTTTCTCCCTGTGGGGGTTCTATTTATCTTTCTCTAATACTATTTCTAGAATGTGCCAGTATTTTCACTGGGGGAACATTGAGGTTTCTCAGTCTTTCAGAAACTGCAGTGAGCTGTTTCATAAGGAATTTCTAGAATCTTCACCCATTCTTCCAGTCCTGTCAGCTTTGGAGGATGCATGTGTGTTACTGCCTGTAATTTTCCTGATATTTAGCCAGCTGCTCCTAAAAAGGCTGATAGGATGCATAAATTTCCTCAGACTTTAAGTTTTTATACACTGTTCCCAAACCTGACCTATTAGCTATTGCTTTAGTTAATCCTAATGCTGCTAAACATTTAAGTAGTTCCAATCTTGCCCCATCTGATAGGATGGAAAGATTATTACGAATGGGGAAATAAGTGTATGCTTCTGCAACTTGAATTCTCATAAATTAAAGTTTGTCCTGACTATAGTGAAAGTATGTGGAATGTTTTGTCTGCTTTAAATAATTTAGGTTCTTCTGTTGTTCAAGTCATTATATGTGTATGACTCTGACACTTCTTCAAGGGCAATGGACTCTGGTATTGTTTTGAGGAGGTTTGCATGCCTGCATTCCCAAATGATTTTAAAACAGATTTTAAATTCTCCTTTCGATAGAGATTGCTTTTTTCCCCTCTGCTTCTGAGTGATGAAGTGCAATGAAGAGGATAAACTGAAAAAAGAAATATATAAGATTTTCAGCCCTCCTTTCAAAAAATTCCAAGGGATTTTCTAAATCCTCTTCCAGTTTTAGATAAACAGTCTCCCAAGAAAATGCAGGTAAACAGATGTTTATTAAGAAATGCAAGGGGTTTTCAAGAAGAACTCTGGAAACTCCCAAAACCAAGGACAGTTCAATAAGTAAGAGTGAGACTTTGTTCCCCCCTTTTTCCCTGGCACCCCCTGTTGTCATGTCCACTTTTCTCTTGCATCAGTTTCAGACAAATGGGTTCCAAACATCATTCTTCAACATTACAGATGGCAACTGGGGGGAATTTCCTCCTTTCCAGGGCATAATTCCTCATCTTCCAGACCAGACTCTTTCCACCTGTCCTTCATCGTCTGCTGTCTGGCAGTGATACTACCAGTTCTGCCTTCCCAGGTGGGAAAGCGGTTTTATTCAAGGATGTTTTTAGTGCCAAAGAAAGAATGAAAATGCTTGAAGACTAATTCTGGTTGTTTCTTTCTTTCTTAATCCTATTTGTTAGCACACAAATTCAAAATGCCACTTCACAACCTGTTACTTCCACTTCCTCATTCAAGTTTCTTAGCAAAAGTAGATTTTCATCATCATATCCTTATTCCTCCAGATTTCAGGCATTGCTTAAGGTTTTCTGTGTCTGGATCACATTATCAGATCTCTGCTTTACCCTTTGCACTATCCACTGCTCTAAGAGTGCTCTCAGTGTCTAGCTCCAGTCATAGCTCATTGCAGGCCACATTTTTCCATGTTTAGAAGACTTGCTTGTCTTTGCAGAGTGTTTTTCAAAGTGCAAGCTGGGATTCCAAGAGAACATTCAAAAATATTTCTTGACTCCTTCTCAGAGAATTGTGTTTCTGGGACGTCAACTAGATCCCACAGTTCAAAGAGCTTTTCTTCCATGAGAAAAAAAAGTACAGCGCAATGAAAAAGTATTTGCCCCCTTCCTGATTTCTTATTGTTTTGCATGTTTGTCACACTTAAATGTTTCAGATCATCAAACAAATTTAAATGTTAGACAAAGGTAACCCATGTAAACACAAAATGCAGTTTTTAAGTGATGATTCTATTTATTAAGGAAAAAAAACTATCCAAACCTACATGGCCCTATGTGAAAAAGTAATTGCCCCCCCCTGTAAAATTATTAAGTAACTGTGGTTAGTCATATTTTTGGGAAAGCTGAGATCAGTTTCACTAGCCACACCCAGGCCTGATTACTGCCAGACCTGTTGAATCAAGGGATCACTTAAATAGAACGTGTCAGACAAAGTGAGCTAGGCCAAAAGATCCCAAAAAGGAAGACATCATGCTGCGATCTAAAGAAATTTCAGAACAGATGAGAAACAAAGTAATTGACATGTATCAGTCTGGAAAAGGTTACAAAGCCATTTCTAAAGCTTTGGGACTCCAGCAAACCATGGTGAGAGCCATTATCCACAAATGGAGAAAACATGGAACACTGGGGAACCTTCCCGGGAGTGGCCGGCCTACAAAAATTATCCCAACAGTGCAGCGACAACTCATCCAAGAGGTCAGAAAAGAACCCAGAACATCATCTAAAGAACTGCAGGCCTCACTTGCCTCAGTTAAGGTCAGTGTTCATGACTCAACCATAAGAAAGAAACTTGGCAAAAATGGCATGCATGGCAGAGGTCCAAGGCAAAAACCACTGCTGACCAAAAAGAACATAAAGGCTTGTCTCACTTATGGACGAAACACCAATAGTTTTGTTAAGATTGTGCAGCGACATTGGAATATATTGCAGAGTGATCCAGAAGTTGCTAGGATTATCCCTGGCAAATGTATGTGTTCATACAGAAATGGTAAAAACTTGAAATCTTATTTCAACCATTACAAAACTGGAGACAGGGTCAGGGACAAAATACAAACTACTATTTCTGGACACGGTCTGTATGGTTGTTTCCCTTGTGGTCACTGTGTAAATTGTAAATACATATGTACTACCAAGGAATTTTCCAGTCGTAATTGCTCAAAGGTCTTTGATATAAACATTTTTTGTAACTGTAGTAGTGATTGGGCTATTTACTTGGCCACATGCAAATGTGGTGCATTTTACATTGGACAAACTTCAAGGTGCATTAGGTTACGTATTTCGGAACACTATAGTAATATGAAACAGAAAAAGATTACCAATGCATTGTATAAACACCAGTTGTCACACCCATCAGCAATATTTTGTTTACAATTATTGATGTGATTCAGGGGATCGAGGAATAAAATTGGTTGGCATGATATTCTAAACAATAAAGAAAAAAAGTGGATTATTAAGCTAGGAGGGCTTTTCCCTCCAGGGCTTAATGAATATTTATAAATTTTCCACCAATGAGATTCTATGCATTTGTATTTAAAAGCCAGTAAACACTATTATTTTTTCAATACACTGATGAAGGCTGTGTGATTTACCAGCCGAAACCGGTTTGTGTTTGTATTTGCTGTAATGCTATGATGCTTTAATTACAATATATTTATTTTTATCACCATTTGCTGGCTCCATTGGTTTTCTGTTGATTCACTACTTTTGGGGGCCGTGCATTACCCACGCGCAGGAAGAGGTGGTTTTGTTGGTGTTGCTCTGTTCACTTCCTGCTGGGGTTGGTGAACCTGTTGCTGCAACATGGATTCGTTGCAGCAGATAATGTTTCAAATTGTCTAAGCATCATCGTGGACAGTTGGTGGCCAATTTTCTATAGAAGCTGACCTATTTGGCTATTGGAACGTTTTCCTACTACCTTTTTGGTGTAAAATTGGCAACTGGTGGACTTTTTCTTTCTTATGATATTGGATCGTGACTTTGCATCTATGCTGGTGAACACGCCATTTTGTTTGGGTTCCTTGGCTGGACTATCTGAAGAGGGTTCGTATATGTATGCGGTGTGAACATTTTGCGATTTTTCTTTTTATCGCATTGTTTGTTATGGTTACATCTACTGGCAGGGAACAATTTTGGTTCGTGGTATGTTTACAGACCATTTGTGTGAACTTTGTGTAAAGGCCGGGGAAGAAGTGCCGTTTGGCTCAACTGCTTTATGGGTTTACAATATGTTTCTTTCTCTCCTTTTTTTGTCGAACTGGATCGAAGGTACAACATACGCTGTTTATAGTAAGACTTTATAAAGTGACATTTTCAACGGGGGCAGTATATACGCACTGTTCCAGTTTGGACTAATTAACCTACTCGACACTGGACCTAGTGTTGGAGGAAGATTTACGGAGTCCATTTTGTGGAACATTTAAGCTCTTTAGGGATATGGACATATCTGTGTGTAATACATATTTAACAGTGCGATATGATTATTGAAATTACTTAAGGCATGGTTAGTGTCGTTTTTTGGTAGTCGCACTTTTTACATATGTAACTGCATGATTATGCTAAGTATGTACTTATATGTCTTGTTCTTGTAGGGGCTAACAGTGAATGTTAACATCTTGTATTGTCCATATGTGGGTTTTTTTACCAACTTTATGGTTGTCCATTAACCTGTAGTTATATTTTGTGTTTTCACTAATTTTGCGTCCCTGATTCAAGGCACATATGTTTATGATTTATACTGCATAACGTTATAAGCAACATCTGTTTAACATGAGGGATTGATACACCTGATTACACTAATCTTGGACACTATAGCTTGTGAATTCTGGACTAAGTGCATAGGGAAGTTACGGAGATTTTTCTGAATGACTCTTATTGAGCATTTATATGCTTTATTGTATATGGATTAAATTTCCATATACTAAACAGTGGTGAAATTCAGGTGACTGATTTTGCAATTGGTTATATGGTTTATTGTAGGTTAAAATCTTATATGTGAATCCCAATGTGACATGTTAAACAAGCATTATTGAACTGTGTCTTCTGAGGGGATTGTTGGCATATTTTACAAACATTTAATGCCATTTTTAGGGGCGTCTTTTCCATTTCAGAATTTTGGGCCTGTCTATCACTTCATAGGACGCTATTGGTCCGTCAATAATTATTATTTTCTACAATTGATCTCTATGTTTATACCCATTTGATGTGGATATGAGACATAATTATAACATTGGATTTGGGTACAAGTGTTTTTTACATATATAGTTCAATTGGCATTTTTTCACACAAATAAATTACATCAGCATATGGGGCTGCTGTGATTCAAGCAGGTGGGTTTTTCCTGGATTATAATAAGATATATAGGGACCTTTTTATGGTCACACCAATAATATTCTAACAACATTATAATATTTACCTATTTTTTATGAACATATCATTGTTCTAGATCATTCATGGGAAATCATAGGGTATTTTCATATAGTAGTTAACACAAATATATTGTTTCATGAAAATATTATTGTTTCCTATCATTTGTGGGAAATTAAGGTGGTTATGAAGGGTATGTTCATGTAGTAGTTAATACAAATACATTGTTTGTAATGGTGATATTATATTGCAATATCTTCGGCAATATAAATGACAGTATATTTATATGTTTAGAGGTTGGTTTTTGAGAACGTATATGAACATTGGATTTATAATAGAAAACAACTTCTTTAAGGTTAGGATATATTGGCCTTCCTTACAGGTTACATATTTCCCCATATGCTTTGCAGAAATGAGAGTTTATATTTTATGCCTTTAAACTTTTGTATACATATACACATATATTGTAGTGGTTTTTCACCAAAAACATTTTTGACAGCTATAACGACCCACCATCGTAACAAGTTATAATTTATGGTTGTGTAAAATAAGGTTATTCTAGTTCTTATTGGACCCTATTCTATACTAAATTAGTATTATATGTCCTTTTCTTTAGTTGAGCATCAAGCAATTCAAGACTTCTCCTGTTTAAAAAATTTTTTTGGGCTTGAGTCAGAGTTCTGGACAGCCTCTATCTTGGCTTTTTATTAAGGGTTTTTTATTAATGGTTTTTCATCATCTGCATTAATATACATTAAAAAAATTTAGGAATTTATATTTTGGACGCAGCTGTTTCTTTTTTCTTTTTTCTTTGGAAACTACATTCTACAGCTGTTATTGTCCTTATTAATAGTTCGACTTTGCTGTTGTGGCATAACTGATTGACCATTATTGGCAGCTATACAACCTTCCTTGTTATTTTTCAAGCAATATGGATTTATCCAATCTCATCTCTGGATTGGTGGCAGACAGGGAGGATCTAGGGGTTTTTGGTTTGAACCCTAATTCAAACGGGAATGCAGATCAGATCAGCAACCCAGATATAACTAGTCAGAAGTTAATCGATGACCTGAATAGGCAATTAAGGGCGCTAAGAGCAAATGTGTGGCACAGTAAGCTTTTCAAGGCTTATCAGGCAGCGAATATAACCCCAAGGGGATTAAGAATAAGGATCATTCCGCATGTTAGTAATGCAGATGATGAATTAACCACACAGTGGGCAAAGATACAACATGAAGCCACAATGTCTTTTGTGGTTCAACTTTATAAGTTTCACAATAGAGCCATAGATAAGGGGCTGTCTGAGATCATGACTCTGGCAGATAGGTTAAAAAACTATGAACAGGAGCCTTCTTTTGAAGGCAAATTGAATAAAGTGGCACAGGACTTGAAAAAATTTGATGCTGAACTACGGTCACGTAAGATGAAGAAGTTTAATAGGGACCAAGAGGATTACTCTCGGGGCAACCCGTTCTCTTTTCAAGCTAAGCATGTAAGATTTAATAATCTCCCAAATTCAGATAAGAAAAGGAAAAGACCCAGATCCATTTTGAGAAAAAGCAATTTTAATGCTACTTCATCATGTGATGATACCTCATCAGGGACTGATAATGAATCCCTGACAGCAACAGGATCACCATCACCCAAAAGAAGCCCAGGGGCAGCCCCTTTAGGAGTACATATAGACGGGTGGGCAAACACAAGAAAAATACACAATGTACAGGGACTACTGGAGTTGGCGTTAGGGACTTAAATGAAAGTACTGTTAACAACATTTTAAACTTGTCTGACCATGTTTTGTCTGATCTACATGTCAAAATATTGAATAAAGGCCTCAACTTTATACCTGGTGCTATCATTTCAGAGGATGTATTTGCACAAGATTTGTCTAGTTTCTGTAGACTAATCAACCTGAAATTGTTTTTTGGTGATTCTGGTCTTGATTTTGAGAAAGGGAAATTTACATATCATGCATCTAATTTTTCCCCACCTATGAATACTGTGGTTCACCAATTTCAAAACAGTGTGCTTAGGGATGTTCATTTTCAAGGTTCAAATTTGGTATGGAAACACAATAACATTACTTTCAGGGAGAGACAAGCTATTCTGGAACTCCAGAAAAATCAACAAATTGTGATTACAACGGCAGACAAAGGTGGGGCTGTTGTAGTACAGAACTGGGATGATTATGACAGTGAGGCTCGGAGGCAGTTATCAGACACTAGATATTACAATCACATGGCTAATGACCCCGTACATAGATTTACCAAATGCATTGAACTTTTCCTCAGGAATGCTTTTGATAGGGGTGTAATTTCCAAAGACACTCTGTATCATTTAACAGTTAAGGATAGTAATCCACAATATATTTATTTTCTTCCAAAAGTACATAAAAATTCCACACACCCACCGGGAAGACCGATAGTGTCTGGAAGAAAATATTTAACTGAACCTCTGTCTCTGTTCTTGACTAAACACCTTAAACCTTTGTTACGATTTCTTCGGTCCAGGTTAAATGATACCACGAGTTTTTTGCAAATCATATCTGATGCTCAATTGGAAGAAGATTGGTTCTTATGTACGCTTGACATATGTGCCTTATACACCAACATCCCACATCAAGCTGGTCTTCAAGCCTTGTCATATTGGTTGGAATATGCAGGTTTATACAGTTCCACATTCAATACATTTTTGGTTGACATGGCTAGATATGTCCTTACTTGTAATGTTTTTTATTACAAAGACAATTGTTATTGGCAGATTAAGCCTCTTTTGCCCCCATATACGCTGACCTTTTTATGGCCTATGTCGAAACCAAGTTAATTTATGATCCTATAAGGAACATCTTTCTTTCGGAAATGGATATTTGGAGACGATATCTTGATGATATCTGGCTAGTGTGGAGGGGAACTGAGTCTAGTCTACTCACTTTTGTGCAATATTTGAATAACAATGAGTGGGGTTTAGGGTTTACTGAACAACATGATTCTCATAGTATAATCTTTTTGGATGTTGTTATACGTAAACTCTCTGATGGTACACTTGAGGGTGAGACACATAGGAAGTTTCCGCAGTACAATTCATTGTTGCATGCTACAAGTTATCATGCTCCACACATAGCCAGGAACATCCCAAAATCCCAATTTATCAGAACCAAACGGATATGTCCGCAACACTCAACATATTGTAAAAATTCAGAGGACCTTACATACAGATTCAAACAAAGAGGCTACAAGGAAGGCATTGTAGCAAATGCTAGAAGCCAGGTTCAGGGTATGGAATTCAGCCAGTTGCTTATATACAAGGAGAAGCCCATTACATCACCAAAACCACTTAGACTTACGACCACTTATGGACGAAACACCAATAGTTTTGTTAAGATTGTGCAGCGACATTGGAATATATTGCAGAGTGATCCAGAAGTTGCTAGGATTATCCCTGACAAATGCATGTGTTCATACAGAAATGGTAAAAACTTGAAATCTTATTTCAACCATTACAAAACTGGAGACAGGGTCAGGGACAAAATACAAACTACTATTTCTGGACACGGTCTGTATGGTTGTTTCCCTTGTGGTCACTGTGTAAATTGTAAATACATATGTACTACCAAGGAATTTTCCAGTCGTAATTGCTCAAAGGTCTTTGATATAAACATTTTTTGTAACTGTAGTAGTGATTGGGCTATTTACT
The DNA here is from genome assembly GCF_019279795.1 of Protopterus annectens. NCBI lineage: Eukaryota > Metazoa > Chordata > Ceratodontiformes > Protopteridae > Protopterus > Protopterus annectens. The sequence goes on from NC_056744.1 coordinate 200,745,457, forward strand.
TGGCCACATGCAAATGTGGTGCATTTTACATTGGACAAACTTCAAGGTGCATTAGGTTACGATTTGAACACTATAGTAATATGAAACAGAAAAAGATTACCAATGCATTGTATAAACACCAGTTGTCACACCCATCAGCAATATTTTTGTTTACAATTATTGATGTGATTCAGGGGGATCGTAGGAATAAAATTGGTTGGCATGATATTCTAAACAATAAAGAAAAAAAGTGGATTATTAAGCTAGGAGGGCTTTTCCCTCCAGGGCTTAATGAATATTTATAAATTTTCCACCAATGAGATTCTATGCATTTGTATTTAAAAGCCAGTAAACACTATTATTTTTTCAATACACTGATGAAGGCTGTGTGATTTACCAGCCGAAACCGGTTTGTGTTTGTATTTGCTGTAATGCTATGATGCTTTAATTACAGTATATTTATTTTTATCACCATTTGCTGGCTCCATTGGTTTTCTGTTGATTCACTACTTTTGGGGGCCGTGCATTACCCACGCGCAGGAAGAGGTGGTTTTGTTGGTGTTGTCTCACTTTTGCCAATAAACATCTTGATGATCCCCAACACTTTTGGGAAAATATTCTGTGGACTGACAAAACAAAAGTTGAACTTTTTGGGAGGTGTGCATCCTGTTACATCTGGCGTAAAAGAAACAGAGCATTTCAAAAAAAGAACATCATGCCAACAGTCAGACATGGTGGTGGGAGTGTGATGGTCTGAGGATGTTTTGCTGCTTCTGGACCTGGACGACTTGCTGTGATTGATGGAACCATGAATTCTGCTCTCTACCAAAAAATCCTGAAGGAGAATGTCCGGCCATCAGTTCGCGACCTCAAGCTGACGCCCACTTGGGTTCTGTAGCAGGACAATGGTCCAAAACACACCAGCAAGTCCACCTCTGAATGGCTTAAAAAAAACAAAATGAAGGAGTAGCCTAGTCAAAGTCCAGACTTAAATCCAACTGAGATGCTGTGGCATGACCTTATAAAGGCAGTTCATGCTCGGAAACCCTCCAATATGACTGAATTAAAACAATTCTGCAAAGAAGAGTGGGCCAATATTCCTCAACAGCGATGTGAAATATTCATTGCCAGTTATCGCAAACGCTTGATTGCAGTTGTTGCTGCTGCTAAGGGTGCCGCAACCAGTTATTAGGTTTAGGGGGCAATTACGTTTTCACATATGGCCATGTAGGTTTGGATAGTTTTTTTTCCTTAATAAATAAAATCATCACTTAAAAACTGCATTTTGTGTTTACTTGGGTTATCTTTGTCTAATTTATATTTGTTTGATTTGAAACATTTAAGTGTGACAAACATGCAAAAAAATAAGAAATCAGGAAGGGGGAAAATACTTTTTTATTGCACTGTAGATATATATCTAGATCTATTTTTAGGGTTTTCCAGTCAGACTTCCATCATTGTGAAAGAATACCTCAAGATTTGAAGTGTCATAGCTTGTATGATTGTCATGTTACCCCCTGGCAGGACTCCACATGAGAAGGATAAGTGGTTTCGTAAGTCTCTGGTCCCAGCACCAGTACCCTTAGTCTGTTCAAATCCCAATGCTGTGTTTTTCAAAAAAGAAATCGCTTGGTGGAGACGAGAGATGTCGCTAAATCCAGGTCTCCTCTTCTTCCATATTCCAAACCAATCACTACAGACACTTCTGACTTTTCTCTGGTAACAGTTTCAGGAGGGATAAAAGTGCAGATTGTTTCTGACACCAAGGACAGGCACATGCACATAAATGTAAGAGATGTTTGCCGTGATCAAGGCACTCCAGTCTGAATCATCTTTGGTCCCCAGGACATCCTCAAGTTGTTACAAACAATACTACAGTCATGTGGTACATCAACAAGCAAGGGGGGGCCAGGTTGTACCCCCTTTGCAGGCTAGCCTTGTTAGCTTGGGATATAGCGTCATAGCACAATCTCACTGTACAGGCATTCCATCAGAGCTTAATTGTGTGGCAGACAAGCTGAGCAAGGCAAGGGCATACCTTCACAAATGGAAATTAGACTGTAGGTCTTAAAAGATTGCTCCATCTGTGGGGAGTTCCTAAAGCAGACCTCTTTACCTCCACTCTGAACAATCAGCTGGCAAGATTCTCTGCCTGGACTTCATGCAGTAAGGCCTGGAAGAATGATGGCTTTTCTTTTTCTTGGACGGAATATTCCTGTATGCTTTTCCACCCTTTCCACTAATATCTAGGGCACTTCTGAAGGTTCAGAAGAAATCCCCCAAGAACAGTGCGGTGACTTCCCTTCTGGCCCAGACAACTGTGGTTCTTCCTCCTTTTGGAAATGGTCAGGAGCAATTACCACAGGCTTCCTCACAAACTGAATCTACTCACACAAGAACAAGAGTGCTTGATACACTTGACACCAGTCCATTTCAGTTAATTGCCTGGATGATAGGATCTTAATTCCTTTTAGTCACCTGTTTACTGAGGACATGTAGCAGGTACTTATGAAGGCAAGAAAACTTGCTACTAGAAGATCTTCTATTAACAAATGGAAAAACGTTTCTAGTTGGTGCCAACAACTTAATCAGCACCCATTCAGGGTTAGTTGTTCTCTGGCTTTACAATGTTTGTGTGAGTTACTGTCATTTGGCCTTTCTTACTCCTCTATGAAGATTAATTTATTGTCCATTTCAACATGTCTGTCCATGGATCCACCTCTTTCAATACAGTCTCTTGTCAAAATGTTTTCAAATGGGTTTTTGCACAACAGGCCTGCAAGAAAACTGGTGGCCCTTCCATGGGATCTTAATTTTGTGTTCGAGAGGCTAACCTGACTGATTTGAGGTTCTTAACATGGACAATAGTTTTACTGATTGCTCTGGTCTCTGCAAGAAAACTATCCAAGTTGTAAGCTGTTATGGTGAGTCAACCCTACCTTATTTTCTACAGGAACAGGGTTTCTTTGAAAACTGATCCTTCTTTTTATGCCAAGCTATCCATTTCCCTGTTTTATTTCCTGAACTCAAAATTGAGGGAGAAAGGATACTCCCTACTTTTGATGTCCACAGCCAATGCAGATAACAGTCTTGACAGAATGAAGTCTTTCAGATCTTCGGATCAATTGACCTTCCATTCACTGGTTGCAGTATTCATGACATCTGAAATTCGCTACCTACAGTAGCCCAATGTCCGTCTAATGTACAAAAACCTTCAGTTGCTTTAAGGTATGCCGTACATCACATGTATGCTCCTCGTATAGCGTAAGGCTTAAAGGTGATGTCTGGGCATACCATCCATAGAACTACTTTGCCACCAGTCCTAACGTGTCTCTCGATAGTCAGTCTGAATGCCTACATCCAGTTTACTGGTTTCTGAGCCATTGCAGTTGTGTCCCATTGGGGTTTCTTTTTTTCTTGTCTTTTTGTTGTGTCTGGGGTTTCATGACATCCAAGAATGGTAAATGCTAGCATGGGAGACAGATTCCCCATGAAGACTGCCACAAACAGTGCTGCATATTTTGGATGTGCATAGACAGCTCATATTTTATTTGGATAAGAGTAAGTCTATTAGAAAACCTGATCAGTTATTTGTTTTTCATCCTAGGTCCCTAGGATTGGCTGTATCCAAGCAAACTATTTATTCTTGGATCTCAAAGGCTATTTCATTTTGTTATTCTTTTCATGGTAAGAGCCTTCCTTCTTTGTAAAGGCTCATTCTACTAGGGTTGTGGCTTTTCTGTAGCTTTTTTCAAGGGTTTGGATACTAACTCTATTCTTCAGGCAGCTACCTGGACTTCTCTGCATACTTTTACCAAGCACTACAAGTTGGATGGAACCTCCAGAGCTAGAGCTGTTTTTGCTAGGGCCATCCTTCATGGCTTCCCAGAGTGCTGTGCTTGTCCTTCCTCCTACCAAATTTCTTCTTCAGCTTTGGCACTCTCCCAGATGTCAAGAATACTGTAACCAGTGAATGGAAGGACTTAGTACAGTTGTGTAAAACCTTACCATAATAATAGATGTCCTTTTCTTCATTGCTGCAGTATTCACTCCCTCCCTCCTCCCCCTGGTTCATTTCTGTTCTGGATGTACTGGTTGCCTCTTGGTTTTCCTTCACCTCAGTAGAACTGTCCTATCATTTCTGAGGATGATACATCCAGAAGTCACCTTTATGCCCTAAGCTAAGCAAGGAGCATATGTGTGACATATGACATACCTTAAAGCAACTGAAGGGTTTTGTATACTGGCTGGACATCGGGCTACCCTTGGCAGGGAATCCCAAATGTCAGAAATACTGCAACAGTGAAGGAAAGGACATCTACCGTTATGATAAGATTTTACACAACTGTACTTTCAGTTCTTGTGGGAGTAAGAAGGGATAACTTGTATCAAAACAGACTATTTCCAGACGATTGTTGAAAGCTATTACTTTTTGTTATACTCACCAAAACAGAACTATTCCAGGCAGGGACAAGGCCCACTCTGCCAGGACCTTGACTTCACCTATGTTTTTTTGGGAAGGGCTGAATTCTAGAAGTGTTCTGTAAGCAGCAACTTGGTCTTCAGTATATAGTCTTACAAAGCACTGTAAGTTTGATTTCTTCCCTGGGTCAATTTCAGACTTTACAAGGACTGTTCTCCAGGGGCTCCTGGACTTTACTACATTTGGGAGGTGGAAGAAGAAATCTAGGATAATCTTCCCCATATAGTTAAGATTACTGCAGCAGTGATAAAGGTGATGAACATCGTAAAGTTTATGTAAACTTACCATAATAGTAGATGTTTGATCACTACTGTAATAGTTGCTTCTTCCCTCCATCCTCCGTGTTTTTGGTATGTTTATGCCAGGGTGTGGTTATTTTATTTTTTGTTCTTCCTAGTATTGTCCTTTCAGAGCTCAGTCTTCCTCTTTATGTTGGCAGGAAAGCTGTGAAGGGCTTTGTGTACAAACTTGTCTTTTAGTCAGCTCAACTCAGCTCGAGCTGCCTAATAGTTTGGGTGCATGGAAGGTGCCCTGAAGTTTTGAAAGCTGGCCACTTGTTATATCCTTGTCAGGATATAACCTGTATAGCTAGGCTACTGTGGCAGTAATCATTTCAATATCTACTGTTATGGTAAGTTTACTTATACAACTCTACTCTCTTCACAAATCCACAAAAAAAGGGAATTTCCAAGGTACCCAAGAGGCCAGGAGCATCTTATAAAACCCATATTAGAGGAGATGTTATCTTGAAGCAGTACAGAAAGGGTTCCACAAGGACAGGAGGAGAAAGGGTTCCTTTCCAGGCTTTTCCTAGTCTCGGGGGAAGATGGCCATTGGAGATCCCTTCTAGACCTTTCAGGGCTAAGCACATTTTTGAAGGTAACTGAGTTCAGAATGTTGACCCTCCAGACACTGATTCCCATGCTAAGCTTCCAGGTGTTCTTAGTTGTTGTGGGTATACAAGACACTTGTGTACATATTCCAATCATCAGATGTCGCATGCCGTTTTGGGGATTGTGGCACTGAGATTGCATTTCCAGTTTACCTCAATGGGCTTTGGTTTATCTACTTTTCTAAGAGTATTCGCCAAATGCCTGGCCCCATTGATAGTATACTAAATAAATAAGGGCATCCAGAGTTATCTTTAGCTGGAAGACTGCCAACATCAGGCACAGACTATGGAGAAGAAGACAATGGTTTTGTACACTCTGCAGCACCTGACCAGCCTAGGCCACACAGTGAGCCTCCAAAAGTCACATTTGAGCCCTACTACAGCATCATTTTTCTGGTGACTCTCCTGAACACAATAGTATGCACTGCCCTCTTTGTAATGCAAAAAGTGTAACACCCTTTCAGCCCTCATCCAACCCATGACAGTATAGCCCCAGTGGACTGCCATGAGGTCCTCTTTGTTCTGGGTCTCTTGGCATCAAACATCCATATGGTGCCCCTCTCCACATGAGGAAACTGCAGTGGTACCTGAGGGTTCTATGGGACCATTAAATCGAACCTCTGAAGACCATAATCCCTGCTTTCTTTCCTCTGCATTGAAGAATTACTGTGGTAGATGGATCAAATCAAGATCAACAAGGATATGCTCTTTGGGTATATCCCTCCAAACTAGATACTCAACACAGACATCTCAGATCAAAATTGGGAGGCCATGCCGTGGAGCTGAGAGTGCAGAGGACTGCAAGCACCACATAAATTTGAAAGAAATACCTGCAGTTCAACATAGACTCTAGGCATGCGCCCCTATGTATGTCAATTTGGTGATGTTGGGTGGGAGAAAGAAGATATTTTCTACTGCCCGTTTTCTAAACACCTCCACCTATATGTCAGATTTTTGGACAACATATTTATGTTGTGGAATGGTAAAGGTGAAGAAATACATGATTTTGAGGTTTATCTGAATGGATGTTCAGATTATTTCAAGTTTACTTTTAATTGGGATAAGGTGGACATCACCATTTCCCACAAGGCTGGAGGATTTAAATCAAACATCGCTAGAAAGGAGACATTTTGTAATGAGTATTTGCATTTCAGAAGTAACCATCCATTTTCTCAGAAGAAAAACTTGGTTAGAGGGCAAGCCATACGTTTTGCCAGAATGACCTCGGAGTGTGATGTATGGGCAGAATGGACTAAGATGAAAGGGATGTTCTTAGACAGAGGTCACCCTGACAAGCTGATAACTAAGATCATTGAGGAGGTATACCATGGTCGGGTACTAAATTTAAACCACTATTGTGTATAGGGTTAGAGAAACCCCAAATGCCCAGCAAAAGTAAGAAGTACGAGAGGGTCCTAATTATGGAATACAACCATTATGCTAGGCAAATCCAAGACATAGCGAAGAAGAACTGGAACATTTTAAAAATAAGTAATGATATACAGCAGGTGGTTGGACAAAAACCTTTGTTTATTTTTAAAACTGGAAAAAATTTCAAGCAGTTATTTGAACATGATAGGTCTCAAGTTCCAAGTGCTAAAAGATGGACAACACCAAGTGGCATATGTAGACAATGCCCCTATATTCAAGTAAGTAAGCACATTGTATTGGAGAATGGGTTGTGTAATAAAGTGGAGTTCAGAAATGGTAATTGTAAAATGAAGATGTTAATATATTTAGCTAAGTGTGATGGGTGTCCTGCCTTTTACATAGGCAAGACTGAGAGAACATTAGGAATCAGAATTTATGAGCATCTCTATAAGATGAGCATAAAAAGGGAGACCAATGCTCCTTTCAAACACTCAGTTTTATGTGGTGATTTCACTAAGTTTAGGTTTGGGATCATTGATATTGTAAAGCCCATGGTTAACGGGGGGGGGGGGGGTGTGACTGGAAATTACAACTGCTAAAGAAAGAAACGTTATGGCAACTGAGGTTGAAAGCAATTTTTTTCCCTGGTCTTAATGAGCAATTGTCCCTTAAACCAGTGCTTAAACCAAAGGGCAGATATAGTATGAAAGTGGAAATGCTGCCAATATTCTTTATTCCTTTCCTTCATTATACTTTATTGTATTACATACTGTGTAAAAGGTTTTTGAATGAGTATTTTAATTCCTGTTTTCAGATCCTACAGCAAAATAAGTCAAGTGAGTGATCTGTAAAAGGTGTTTTTTTTTTTTTTTTAAGGTTTATATAAAAAGCATTGTATAACTTAATTTATGACAGGTGATTCTGTTTATTTTATTAGGTAGGGTATTTAAGAAAGGGAAGTGATGTAAAATTTTGTATCTGATGAAGTCTCCATTGTAGAGATGAAAGCACTTATGCTTGTGCCTTTTTACTTGTGGTTTATTAAAGTGTTCAATCCTTTGCTGGTGCCGGACAGCCTTTCATTTTTCTGTTTTTAGTATACACTCCAGGCAATCAGTACAGTTTGAAGACAAGGAACCCTGAAGGCCATGCAACATCAAAAAAAATAGACAGGTGGGACCCACTCTTAAATGGATAGCCTGTCGGTTCATCCTTTAAATTTCACGGCCATTTTGCATCTCTTGATAGTTACCTTTGTTCTTCCCAAGGGGACAGCCTCACTGTAGACTACTTGAGCAAAGTTTCAGCAGACTTGCTTGAATGGCTACTCCACAAAAAGTCCTTTATATATTACTAGTGAACAGATGAGTGTACCAGACCTAGACCTCTTTTTTTTCTCCAAACAATCAGCTTAACAAATTCTGTTCCAGAGCATGACATAAAAAACCTTGAGCAGTGGATGCGGTCTCCCTGAATTGAAGAAGCTTGTGTCTTTGTACATTCCCTCCCCTGGAGCCCTTTCTCCTCACTCTCTCTCTCAACATTATAGCCATGACCTGGTCTAGGACAGGTTTTGCTAAAGCCATTGTAAAGGGCATACTGCTCTTTTCCTCTGTTATCTCGCCAGCCTTACTAACTGCAAGGGCTGTCAGATCTGGAGGTCTTCCCTGATGTAGTGACTGCAGCAGTGAGCCATGCAGTGAAGGTAGCACAGTTGTGTACTCAACTTACCACAAGTGTGGATGGTTTGGTTACTGCTGCAGTCCGTTTCCTATCCACCTTTCCCTCTGTCCTTCTGAAACTGGGAACCCACAAGGCCAGGGTGGGTAAATACCTATTCTTTCCCTTATTGCTTACAATACGTCAGTCTTTCTATTGCTCTCTGCTCTTATTGTTTAGGTACTATAGAAGGATAAGGTTTCTCTGGAGCAGTCCTAATAGCCTAGACCTTCCGGGGTTGGGGGAGGCACAGAGTTCTCTGCTTGTGCATTTGCAATATATACAGAGGGTAAGGAAGAGAATTGCCAGCCATATGTAAACCTTTATAACAGGACCTGCTCATCCATGTCTGTCGTGGTGGGTCTGTAGCTCTCATTTGGTGGTATGAGTTTCATTCTGTATTACATTTATCAGCAGTGATGCCTCTTTGCCAAAATTATTTTGTACTTAAGGTTATCCTCCATGCCGTGAGTGGATATACTGACAGTGCCCTCCTCACTTGCTTCACAAGACCGTACCGTTGCAATTTTCCTGTTTGTGTGGAAAATGTTTTCTTTCTGCTTGACAGGCTCACTTGTATTACCTCTCAACTGCTTTTTTTACTAGCTTTTAAGTGCAGGGGTAACATGCATTTTTTTACTCGTGGAATACTTTTGTTTGCATCTGCTTTTCCATGACTTTGCTGTCCTTTACTGCCACCTACCTTTCTTGTAATATTTTTGCTTATTCTGAACCTGAATTGTATGTCACTTGCATTATTTACCTTGTATTTTATATTTTAACTCTAGGTTGACCTTCATTATTTCATTGCTAATGAAACTGCATTACTTTACCGACATAACTGAAAAAGACTTCAGTCCAGCAAATCATTTAATGCTCATTGTTTAACAGTTTACTTAATAGTTGTAATGGATTAATTATCTGATGTCTGCTATTTATGAAGTATGTGTGCTTGTGCTATTAGAGATCTGCCCTTTGAGCAAATGTACTTTTAAGATTGAAATGTTTACTGACTGCATAAACTGTGTATCATTTTATTTCTTTTTTCTTTTTTTCACAGCCATCATGGTATGCTCAGTTAATTCTCTTTAGTCTTTGTCAGGAAGTAAACCGAGTTGGAGGTCATGCCTTGCCAAAGGTCACATTGCAGGAGCTTCTGAAGAGCAACTTGGAGGAGATGATTGCTGGGTATGAACAGGTCACTACAGTGGTACAAGAAAAGGTATGTTCTGGCAGTCCTTGATGGTGTCACCTTTAATAGCAGTGGTAGTGCAGGATTTCTGAGGGCTGTGCATGGAAGAGTAAAGTAAATATGGCTTACATAGCTGTATTTCTGTACCGAAAACTACATTCCTACATTTTTTGTTTGGTTTTAAATGTGGAAAAAAGAAAGAACTTGCTTTCTTTTTATTTATTTTTTATTTTTTATTTTGTTTCTTATGCTTAAACTGAGACTGTTGCATGCAGAGGAAGATGCGTTACAAATTCCTTCCAAGACTGTGGACCGTCCTTCCACTTACAGTTGGACAAAGTTGGTCAGTCAAATTTTAAGAGTTTGTGTGTGTGTGTGTGTGTGTGTGTGTGTGTGTGTGTGTGTGTGTGTGTGTGTAGAAACCCTATCTGATACCCATAAATATTCAAGGTACCTAAAAGTATCCTAAACAATGTGGGTCTGGATTTACTTGTCAGAATATACCCATATAGGCCTAAAAAGTAAAAAGTCATATGAATTCAGAAGTCATATAGCTGAACCACAGGTATGTCCTTAAGGGGTCATTTGCATTTATCTCATGGGCCTTCACGACAGGAAGTTTAAGTTATTACACAGTGAAGACTTCAGCTTAAGTCTTGCTTGCTATTTTTGCTGAATGGTTTGTCTGTGTACCCTTTACTTGGATGTGTGTGTGGTGTGGATGTAGATTTAGTTTCAGTTGGTTGACTAACACGTACATCAGCATCTTGAAGATAAACCACTGTATTTTGAAAACTGAAACTTAGACCAACTACTGCACATGTGCCGAAGAAGACCCTCGGCCCATGTGATTTTAAGACATTATTTTTGCTAGAGGGCAGACCGCGGTGGTGGTGCTGCGGTAGCGTTGTCGCCTCACAGTAAGACGCTGTCCGGTTCGATTCTCAGCTAGAGCGTCTTCTGCGTGGAGACATGTGTTAATGGGCGTACCTTCGTGGAAGGTTGTGCATCAGGGCTGGTAACTCGGCATGTAAAAATCAACTACCAATCATTAGTGGACCGGAGTTCCGCTGTGGCGACCCCTAACCGGGAAAAGCCAAAAGACACACATATTTTTGCTAGAGGGCAAGCCGCCCTGCACCCCACACCCTCTGCTAATTATATATACCAGCTCCGAGATTAGCATTCCCTAGGGAAAGGGAATATTACTCTACCCGGAGATTGTTGATCTTGCATACTTGCTGACTATTCGTAAAATAAACCAAATGCAGTCGATTAAAGAGATGTTTCCCAAACCAACAGAGCCCGTGTGTGTGTGTGTGTGTGTGTGTGTGTGTGTGTGTGTGTGTGTGTGTGTGTGTGTGTGTGTGTGTGTGTGTGTGTGTGTGTGTGTGTGTGTGCGCATATAATCTGTTTGCATAGCCGTATGGTTGCAGTACAATGTCATATAGTCACTTTATTGACACAAATTATTGCTGTCTGTTTTTATCAAAAGTATCCATTGTCGAATGCAGGATTTTATTGAAGGAGGGACATTATTAAAAGAGCTGCCATTTTTCTTTTAGTTCAGGTTGTTTCCTTTTTTTACTTTTCTAGTTTTTACTGTTGTATGTTAACTAAAATTTCAGAAAGAAAGTTGTCACTAATGTCAGTTTGGCATTTATATTACTAGCAGCAGTGTGCTGCGTTTATTTGCATTATTTTGTGGTAATTAGATTTCTAGCAGCAGTATGTGACATTTCTGTTGCCTTGCCTTTTAGTCACATGATACTTAGTGGCAATTGTATCATATTTTGTCAGACATGGACAAAAAAAAGATTTTGGAGAGTCTGAATTCAGAAAATGTAAATGTGGCACCAAAATCCCCTGCAGGATCATCTTTACAAATGTTTAAAGTGTCTTGAAGATCACTTATCACAGCTATGTGGTATGTGCAGCTCATTCAGTCCCTCGACCCTTAAAGATAGAAGAACTGTTTAGAGCTGGAGAAATGGAAGTCCAAACATGACCCTCAGTAAGCTAGGTACTGTCCTTTTGACATCCCACCTACTCAGACCTTCAAAAGACTAGCACCAGTGGATTCAGGCCAATGCCACCTAAATTAGAGGTATCCATCCTTCCCAGGACTTAATTGCATCTGGAGAGTGCACTTCCTAGATGTCCACCTAACAATATTCTATCTGCTGAGTCCGAGCTAGAGCACAGAACTCCTTGTCCCACTCAGTAAGGCTTCTGAGGTCCAAGCAATCTGTTTGTCAAGCTGGAGTATTGTAAGACGTGGCAGACATATTTCAGTGCAGCACATATAGTATTAATCTCTTCCCCTGATAACATTTGGTTGAGTCAAGCTCTTGTCGCTTTCAAATTTTACTGTTCTTTCCCCCTTTGCTTTCATCACAGGATACAGTCTAAAGCCCAGTCCCCTATTCAACTGACAGCTGACCCCTTGATAAGACAAGTCAATGTTGATGGAAGAGTCAGGATTAACAGAGGCATTGATCTCAGTGCCACTGCTCTCAACCTTGAGACTACTTTATTGTCAAAAACACATCATTCTGAGCTTAAACTTTACAGTGCCAAGGTCACCCAGACTTCATCCTGAGAGGTGTTGAGTCTTTGAGGACAGTGCCGATCCTGACTTTCTCAGGGCCTGCCAATTCTCTCTCTGGGTTCAGACAGTCAGCATTGAGACCCTTGGCATTAACTTTGAATTACCTTTGTTGCTGGTTAGAACTGTGACTGTGCCCAACAGCTCATTAAGACTTGCATTCTGTGCCAGCCCTGATGACACAGGTATCTCTGCATGGAATCCATTCGACATGGATTTTAACCAGTGTTATCCTCAGGATCACATGTGCTTGCATTGACAGCCACCCCCCTCCCCCCAGCTTAGGTAACAGAGACTGTGGGTTACAGTTATTTTCGGTTCATCCATTCTTCCAGTGCTTCAGAGTCATCCACAGCAGTAACAGAGAGAAAAGGCAGATGCAAGAGAAAGCACCTAGGCTTACCTTCATTGTCTCCCATCCTGGAACTCCTGATGATCCCAAATTTGTGGAAATGGTAGAAATAATTCAGGCTAAAGCAGGATGGGCCCCTGTAGCCCACGCCTGTGAATATGAGCTCCTACTGGAATCCTTTCACTTGCTTTGTTTTGGATAGACCACCACTTACCAGGATAGTTTGGTTGGTGGTAGAGTAAGAAAGGAAGAGACCTAGTGCAGTGGAGGGCAGATGGGATCCCCAGGACTCCTGAAGACTGGAATACACTGTTTTTACCCTCAGAAGTTGACTCGTTAGTGGCTGCAGCCAAGATCCAGAAAGCAACTCCTCACAGTCCACCAGTCCATCCACCTAATGAAAAATCAGAGGTGATGGAACATCTCAGGAAGCAACTTTACTAATCTACAAGGGGGCGCTGAAAAGTTCTAAGCCCAGAAAAGTTCTAAGCCCAACCAAAATCAAGTAATTTAATACACTCTCCCCGAAGTTCAACACACTTTGCACAAAGTATCTGAAGTTTCTGTAACCCTGCCAAAAAAGTCTGAATTCTGGTCACTGAAATACTGCTCTGCTGCTGCAGTCACCTTCGAATCACTCAAAAGTTGCTGCCCTTTCAAATTCTTTAAGGTTTGGAAACGGGTAATAGTCAGATGGTGCAAGATCTGGTGAGTAGGTAGATAGTCTATGCACTCAAACCGTAATTTTGTCAAAACATCCATCATTTTGCTAACCTTATGAACAGGTGCATTGTCTTGCAAAAGAGAACTCCTTTCTGCAGCTTCCCTCTCCTTTTTTATTTCAGTGCCTCCTTTAATCGGCACAGTAAGTTACATTAGTATTCTGCATTAACTGTGTGGCCCCTTGGAAGATAGTCATTACAACACCTTACTGATACCAAAACACTGAGGCCATGACCTTTCCTGCTGACTTTTTTGGGTCTTGAAATTCTTTGGCCTTGGTGAACCTGAGTGCTGATATTTCATGGACTGTTGTTTGTCTCAGGATCATAGTGGTGTAACCATGTTTCATTTACAGTAACTAGTCGTTCCAAAAAGTTGGCACCGGCTCAACAGAAATGCAACAAAATCAACTTGGAAGTGTCCACTTGACGGCTTTTCTTGTCAGCATTCAAACATTTGGGCATCCACTTGGCTGACAGCTTCTGCATACCCAGCTGCTCATGGATAAACCCAACATGTTCCCTGGATATCTGTAGTGTCTCAGCAATTGTTTTGAGTGAAATTTGCCGACCTGCCAAAATCAGGTCATGGACATTGTCAACAATTTCAGGAGTTGACATTGTTTGAGACCTCCTAGAACTTGCTGCATCTTTGGTCTTGAAATCTCCACACTGAAAGTTTGCACACCACTTCTTCACAGTTGAGTAAGAAGGGCACTTATCACTCAGTGTTTGCATCATACATTCATGGATATCCTTTGGAGTTTTCATCTATAGGAATAGGAACTTCATGATGGCTCGGAGTTCCACACTTGAAAATTCCACACTTTTTGCTGACATGGTTCAATCAATGATCTGAAACAATGTCAAAATATAGCATTATGATTCTGCAAATTGGCACTTTACAAGATGAATCAACCCTCTTTTCAGCTACAGAGGCAAAATATTGCTCAGAATTTAGAAAGTTGGTCGGGCTTAGAACCTTCAGCACCCCCTCGTACCACCTCTTCCTTGAAGACAGAAAAGTACATGGCACACGTGCTGAGATTCCAGTAGATTTGTCACAGGAAACACATTTTCTTGGGTGCACCAGAGCCATATCTCTCAGCTGCAGAAATTCTTGCAGAATGTCCAGACTTTTGCCTCATATTTTAAGTCTGTTCCTCATAAAATTTATGAGTTTTTGGCAAGTCACTAAGGACTGAAATCACTAAATAATATGTATTCAGGTTTCATACTTCGTATTATTCAGAAAATGCATGCTAACACAGAACCTGTTCTAGCAATTTTCTAAGTTTATATAAGCAATATTTAAAATCTGTCCCTATTTTGGACCCTTGTCCCCCCATTATTTAGGCTTTGTCAGGATTTCTTGCACTAAGAGGTTGGGAGGTATGAACAGAGCCTATATGAAATGTGGTTCAGGTGTGACAAACAGCAAGACAAAAAAGGTTTTTGGAAGAGGTTGCAGGGGTCATGGCAACTTTCAGAATGGCCACCAGTGTCAAGGAAAGCAACCCTGAGAAAATAATCAGGAATACTGTGGTCCCCTGGAAGGAGATCTACAGTCGTTTGCTCTCTGAAGTCTGGCCCAGCTGTTCTACTCTGAAGGCAGTTGAGTTGACTTTCCCTCATATTTTTTAATATGGATGTCCATCACACAGAATAAGTGGATGGGGGTAGTTGTACCGAGAGATTATTCACTTGCCCTTCTCTCACTTCCTAGACCACAGTCCCCGTTTACAAATATTCAACCCCATCAGAGCCCTGCAACAAAGAGGCTCCTAGTCTTGTTGCAAAAAAAGGACTAGCCAAGAAGTTCTGCTGGAATAGCAGGGACTAGGCTTTTACTCCAGGTTCTTCTTGGTTCTCAAGAAAGTTAAGGATTTCAGGCCCATTCTCGATTTGAGTGGCCTAAATCAGTTCATTCTGAAAGAGTCCTTTCATGTGATCACAGTGTAATCCATCCTTTCATGTCTGTAAGAAAGAGATTGAATGTGCTGTCTGGACCTCCAAGGCTCCTACTTTCCCATCAGAGTAAAAATGGAGTCGGGTGATCTCCTTTGCTCCATCATAAGAGCCAGTCACGTTTACTCAGTTGTAATCCCTTCCATTTGGTCTAACTTCAGATCCCAGGGTATTCACCAGATACATAGCAGAGGTTGTAGTGTACAATTCTTTAAGTGCTCAAAGTCTTTCTGTTACTTTAGTATTGGCTCCTAGTGGCCCCTGAATGGTCACTCTCAAGGCCTTCATCAACTAGCTACTACTTTTAGTCTTTACTGTATGGACTCGTCATTAAAGTCCCAGTAGTTGCTGACAGTCTGTTTACATTCATAGGGTGCCGGATGGACACAGTCTTGCCAAGCTTTTTTTCATCAGGAAATAATTTACAGTCAGCAGTCTCAAAAATTCTGCCAAACCAACTGGTATCATTGGCACAGTATCTCTAAAGCTGCTTAGTTTTACAGCATCCTGTATTTACATGATCCTTACTGCCCAATTTTTATGTGAGAGCATTACAGTGGATATTCATGGTACAGTCTTTTATTTTCTTGGGAATCAAAAATAACTGGGAGTAAAAGCCTAGCCCCTGCTGGTCCAGCAGTACCTCTTAGATTGATCTTTTTGCTGGTCCTGTAGACCTCCCCATTAAAATCTGCAGGAAGAACAAGAATCACTACAGCTGTTAGAATTACTAGTCCACTTTGTTTCTCGGTAGACCATTCAAAACCCATTAACCCAATTGAAGCAGCTACCATGGATACTTCTGCTTTATGGTGGGGAGGCATTTTCAACAGCAGCCAAGCTAGGAGACATGAACAGAAGTAAAGGCTACCTTGCACATCAGTGTTCTAGAAATGAGGGCAGTCCTAACCTTGTAGGCATTCCAATCTTCTGGTTTCCACCCCCCATGTGCAGCTGCAGTACAGCCCTTCAGTATGGCAGTTTGGTAGCTGATCAAGTAAGGGGAAACTCACTCCTACTCCCCTTGCTGCGAGACCATAAGAGTTTGGAAGTGGGCTTCTGCACATAAGTGCTTTCCCATAGCAAGCCATAGTCAAATGGCTATAAACTCTATTTAAAATTTCAATTACAGCAATAGAAGAAAAGGGTAACAAAAGAAAGCCATATGGAACAAATGATCATCTTTTAAAGAAAGCCTTACTTAGTGAAACCTCTAAGTATGGCATGGATAGATGACAAAAAAGCATTTGACACTATCCCACATTCATGGATAATGGAATGTTTGCAGATGTGTAAGGTGCACGCTACATTGGTCAGTTACACTGCAGTGACCACGAAATAGTGGCATACCACTTTGTAGCTGAGCCATGACAAAGGGCAAATAATTATCCTAGGGATAAGAGGATATAGAAGTAGCTGAGAGTCTTTCACTTCTACTGTTTTGTCTTGTCCTTAACCTATTAAGCAGTTTACTTAACAGATTAGGTAGTGTTTACTGCTTGGCTTTCAGAAACCACCATTGTTTAAGGACATCTGTTTCTACTTTTTGTGGATGACTTAATATTGTACAGTTCATCAGATGAGTTGAAATGCAACTGCAAATGGTTAAAAGGTTTTCAGATTCTGTAAGAGTGACATTTGGTATTGATAAATGTGCAGTAGCAGCGTTTAAAAAAAAGGAAAGCTGCAGCACCAAGAAAATATCAATCTGGGACATGAATGTGATGTAAAGGAAATTGAGCAGGAGGGAGTGTATAAATATTTGGGAATAGCTGAAGGGTTGGGAGTAAAAGTTGAATAAATGAGGATAAAACTCTGTATAGAAAACTTCAAAAGACTACAACTAATATTAGAAACTGTCTTGTTATCTAGGAATAAAGTCCAAGCTGTAAATCAATTTGCTCTTCCAGTTTTGACTTACAGGTTCGGGGTGGTTGACTGGCCACAAATGTATTGAATCATTTGGACACAAAAACAAGCAAAATGTTTCATGCTTATCAACTTATATGTAAAAAATCAGTGTATACTCTCTTCTTACTGAAGGAAGTTTGGGCCTCCTAAAAACAAACTACTTGTATAGATCTGCAATTGTGAGACTGCAGACACATCTGCTGATCTTATCCGATCCAAACATAGTGAAAGTTTTAAAACATGAGGAGAAATCTAAGATGAAATGTCTTCTTGGATTAACGGAAACGTTTTGGAATAAAGCGGGACTGGAAATCAAATCAGAAGTAGACAAAAATCAGACTGTAACTGATTGTGACCAAAAAAAGAAGAGTCAGACCCAAATTAAAAATAGAAATCCGCAAATATAGTGACAAGTACAGAGATCTACTGGAACAATCTCATGTTAACCAAGATTTGATGTAGGAATGGTTAAAAGGCAGTTGAATTGAAACCAAAAGATGAACGGCAAATAACTGCCCAGGACAGTGAACTTACGTACATGTTGATTTACAAAGTCTCTTGAAAATGTGGGAGAAACGGACAAATGCAAGGTGTGTAAAACAGAACTGGAAACAATTGCACATCCTGTTGCTAGGTGTAATCCACTTATGGCAGATCACCTGTATGCTGAAATGCACAGTAATGTGGCAAGACTGCTGCATTGGGGATTGTGCAAATGCTACATTACAGAAGTAGTTGAGAAGCACTGGAAACATGAACCACAAAGCATCATAGAGAACAGTAATATTTATATCACATGGGATGTCCTTCTATTCATATGTTGCAGTATTCTGGACTCTTGGGTTTCCTTCTGTTGCTACCCGAACATCCGGCCAGTATACAAAAGCTTCTTGTCACTGCTAGGAGTGTGGGACGTCCGACGTGGCTAAGGGAACATGGGCCATAAAAGTAACATCTTCACGCACCAGAGCTCAGACGTTCTCTGCCGTCATTCGAGCGTCAGCTGTTCCTGCTGTACCAGCCATCAGATCAAAAAGTCTAAGATAAGCATGAAACAGGTAACTAGAGCCAAGAACTCTGCTGGAGAAGCACTCTTCTCCAGCTCAATAGCTAAGGTATAGAACACCTTCGCCCCCGCAATAACCTCTGTACCATCATGCACTCACTACAAAGCTGTACTTAAATTTCACCTAAATAAATGCTGGTTATGCCCTTGTAACATGCCTCACTAGCATCTCCAACTCCATCCACCCTCAACCTCTCTTCCACCCCAATAACTACCTTTGATTACAGCCAACTCTGATGTTTGAAAGCTTATTAGTTATAATACTGCTGTAATTTTTTTACTATAACAATGTGAATAACTGCTATTTAATTCTTAGAATACATGCTATCTTAGATGGCACAGATGTTATGAGAGTACTGTATGTACTATGTTATTCATCAGGAACTATGATTGTATTAATGTTACTTTTATACATACAACTACGTCTACTTCTTGTAATCATATACCTAAATTCATCTTTATTGTAGAGCTTTTCTCCCCGGGCCACCGCTGAAAAAGGACCTGCGTCCAGTCGGAATTTCCCGGTCAACAAATGTAAATAAATAAATAAAGAAGTACCCCACTGGGGATGCTTTGTTTTTTGGGTCACTGCATGCCTGTGTGGGTTCATGTCATTAAGGAAGGGAAAGTATAAGTGCGGTCATCTGATCCCCTATAAAGACACCCATGAGCTTTGCCTTTTTTGTCTAGGGCCTACACATGACCATAAATCCTGCTCCATCTGCCAGGCCTTCGTCCTGAAAACTTTGTGTAGCAGACTGCATGCTTTAAACATCTATCTGGAGAATCAGCGCCTTAAGCGCTTAGCTTTAGGTATGGAGGGGGCCGTCCAGTCAGCCTATTGAGCCGCCCAAGAAAAAGGCCTAAATTGCTAGGCCTGAATCTGTAGCTGCACCTCCTCCACCTGATGTCCCTCCTGTGGCTGACATCAGCCTGGAGGAATGATTGGTTGCCACCAAAATTAGTACAGCTGGTATCAATGTGGAAGCCGCAGAACCCAGAGTGGAAAGCACATCTTCGGAGGTTTTGCAGATGTCTGCTTCCAGTGGCAAAGGAGAACCTCGGCTTGCTCTGGCCACCCAGACGGATCCCTCCTTTACCTCGCTGGTAACTGACCCCAGACCTACCTTGGCTCCAACACCCAGTAGGCCATCTCTTAAAAAGGAGGAGAAAAGGAAGCATGTTTCTCCCCCAGCTGAGAGCCAGACAGATTGGCAGGCTTTTTCACAGAATCTTTTCAAAGCCTTTATGGCTCTAAGTCCTGCTACTCTTTTAATATCTCCAGTGGCTCCTCCTGTGATGAGCCCTAAGCCTCATGCCTT
Organism: Protopterus annectens; assembly: GCF_019279795.1. Taxonomy (NCBI): domain Eukaryota; kingdom Metazoa; phylum Chordata; order Ceratodontiformes; family Protopteridae; genus Protopterus; species Protopterus annectens. The sequence goes on from NC_056744.1 coordinate 200,765,042, forward strand.
AAACACCTCCCAGGTAGAAGTTGAGGAATCTTCTGACTCTTCCACAGAGGATTCCCTTTCTTATGTCTCCCAATTACCTTCCCCCCTTGGCTATGCCTCCCCAGAGGAAGAATCTGCAGAGGCAGATTCCCCAGCTGAGGATGTCATCTTTGGGGAGACCATTGCTAAGATGAGGGAGCTTTTCATATGCGATTTCCTCTGAGATGACAGAAGTTCAGAAAAGATATTATGAACTTCTTCAGATGGACTCCCCTGCCCCTTCAGCCATACCTCCAATACTGCCAGCATTTCCTGCACCCCAAAGGTTTGATAGATTCTACAAAGTCCCTGAGGAAGTCAAATTCCTGGTCAAGTGCCCTGCAGCTGACCCTGGCACTGTCTCAGTGTCAGCGGATAAAGCATCCAAACTCCTTCCATCCTCTTTAACAAGAACAGAAGATAAAGACAGCAAACCAGTAAATCCACAAAAAAAGCTCAAACCAGGTGTAGTGCAGCAAGCAAAGTTGTAGTCCAAATTCAAACACAGTGCAGCAAACAGTGATGCAGCAAGCAGAGATAAATCCAACTTTGAACTCCAAGTTTAATCCAAATTCAAAATGTACGTGCTTTCGTCCCTTAAAACATTAATACAGGAACTTCATCAGACAGAGTACTTTACATTCAGCTTCCTTTTAAAAGGTAAAACGTGTGACCTCACTTCCTCTCCTCCATTCCTTTTTTTTTTTAAATGCAAGTACAACACAGTAAGAAACTACATGCATAAAAACACATAAATAATGCCATGCTATACAAATACAACACAATAAAAAGCTACATTTATAAAATCACATAAATATTACTATAGTTTGTCATGTAATCTAAACATGAAAAACAGTTGTTTTAAAATCCTAAAATGCAAAAAGAATATTTAAGCCATCAAACTCTAGCCTACTGAATGTGTTGATAAATAATTTAGGTATTGTACTGAACATTTAATATTTAGCAATATCAAATCTTATCTTTTCAAAGCTTTATGTTTTAATAAACTGGAAATTGACTGGCTGTCATTCAAGCCTGGCCAATGAATACAGTCTAGTCGGATTTGCCAACTTAATTCTGATTTCTCCAGTAAATAAGGCCCTCTCACTGAGGGAGATATTGATTCTAACATAACAAACTTGAATTTATTTTCATTATATTGCCCTGTGTGATTAGCAAGTACATTAAGTGGGCATTGGTCCCTAATATTCCTAAGGTGTTCACTTATTCTGTTTTTGAGTTTGCCCTCCATTTTTCCAGTGTAAAACCACAAACATAGTTCACAAAGGGCACAATAGACCACTCTTTCAGTGGTACAAGAAAGTCTGTTCCTGATTTTTATTTTTATTCCGTTGATGTTTACTTCATTAATCTCTAAAATATAGGAACAAAATTTACAGGACCCACATTTGTACAAGTATCCTGTACGTTGTGCCTCTTTTTGACATTCAAGTAGTGTTTTGATGTTATGTCCTTTCCTAAACACACATGTAGGTTTATCACCTAGAATTGCTTTTATATCCCTTTCACATACTAAGAGTTTCCAGTTTTTCACTAGTATATCCTTTATAAAGTATGCATCAGTGGAAAAACTGGTTAGAAAACATGATTTAAACTCCTTTCCTTTTTCAATTGTTTCAACATCCAATTGACTAGAGTGTTCGACTATAGACTCAGATCTACCACTAATACTACTTGTATTAACTTCAAAATTTGTGTCTACATTGCATTCAGAATTTAACAAGGGTACAAAGTGTCCACTTGGGGGGTCTGATTGGGGTGCTCAGTTCTGAGATCTGGTGCATGCAGATGTCACTTTTATGGCCCACGTTCCCCTAGCCACGTCAGACGCCCATGCACTTAGCAGTGACAAGAACCTTTTGTATACTGGCCGGACATTCGGGTAGCAAAAGAAGGAAACCCAAGAGTCCAGAATACTGCAACATGGAAGAGAAGGACATCTACGGTTATGGTTTTTACACAACTATTATATCACACATTACCAACAGTTTGACAATAGATGCAAGAAAATCAAATAATAGTAAACCAGAAAAAAAGTCAAAAAATAGCATTGATCATAGAAATTGCTACACTGTGGAATTAATGTCTTACATGCAGAGAGAGACAAAGTCATAAAATACTTTGATTTTCAAACAGAAACAAAAGGTGTGTGGAAGAAGGATAACCAGACAGTTCCCAAAGTAGAAAGAGCAGCAGGTCTAATAGAAAAATAATTTAAAGTCCTACTTAAATGTGCTACCAATACATGTAACTCTGTATGAGTTACAGAAAGAAGAAATTCATGACATGTTGCAGGTACTGAAAAAAAGTACTGTTAGGTAACATCAAAAACTGAAACAATACTGTTTCTGCAAACTGTAATCATACACTGACATGAGAATGGGGTGCATTCCTGTCATGGTATTAGAAACCCAGAGAGAGGAATTGTACCCCATATCCAGGAACAAGCAAGCTCATCAGTAGACAAGCATTGCCTGTTGATGCCTAATGAGTGGTCTCTTAGTCAGCCTGCATCTAGAACTCTGTTCTAGCATTGGGGGAGCCTTGCTTTGACTTCTTTGCATCCCTAACCAATCCCTAACCAATACCAAAAGCAGCACCTTCTTTTCTCTTATTTTTTCCTTTAGAGGGTGTCTCAGGACTGCAGTCATACAGAAGTAGCCCTCACATGCTCCTTACGCTCCTACCCCCATTTCTCCTTATTCCAAAATTTCTGGAGAAGGTCAAGCCACATAAGAATAGTATCATTCTAATAAGGGCCCCAGCAGCAGTGTTTCTCCCCATGCAACCTCACTATCTGGATAGACCCCTCCATTTGAAGCTATCCTGGAAACTCCCATACCCCACCAGTCTTTCATTATCTGTGCCCAACTGCATTGTTTCTCCAGTTCTGATGTTGGCCAGGGACCCTACATACCCAGGAAGTATGGTCCAGATACTCATCTTCAGCTCTTAGAGACCCAACATGAAGAAAATATACGAGTAAGTTGACTAGTTTTTCCATTTGGGACATTGTCTTTGGTGTTTATATCCTTTCAGAGGTCCAGTTCCATCTCTTTTGGAATATTTATCCCAAAAGTTTTACTCTGGCCTGAGTTGTTCTTTAAAGTCCACCTTTCAGCCATTTCAAATATCCCATCAGGGAGCCATCTCTTTATTGCTAGAATCTTAGTCGGCAAAACTTTCATCAGAGGCACTTTTTTGTCCATCGGTTAAATCCTATTCCACCATGTGGTCTATACTTTGTAGCGGAAAAGTTAATACCATCCCTTTGTGAACCTGCTTCTGCAACTGATCTTAAGTGTATTCCTTGGAAAACTGTTTTCTTATTGATGATTACTTTTGCCAGAATTTCTAAACTTCAAGCCTTATTTGTTCATCTTCCCTGTCCTGTCTTGCAAAGACAGGATGTCCACAAGAACAGGTCTGTCACTTATGTCAAAGCTTTCAACAAAAACAAATTTGAATCAAGCCAGTATTCTTTCCAGATTATTCTAGTATTTATTTATTTTATTTATTTTACATTTGTTAACTGGGAAATTCCGACTGGACCAGGTCCATTTTCAGCGGAGGCCCAGGGAGAAAAGCTCCGGCATCAAGTTGTACAAATACAGTACATCCAGCATAATGCACAAAACCGGTTACATCATGTATGCTAAGCATAGTAATATAACAAGAAATTAATAAAATACTCCAGGTAAAAGTAGATATAGAACATAGGAAAAAAGACAATGTCCGTTATACATTGGTAAGAGAAGAAAATATATCATGTAAGATTCTACAGTTAAAAGTACCCTTTCAGATGACCAAGCCTACAGGGGATCAGAGATCCAGCATGTGATCAGAGAGGAGTTTGGGGAGTTAATAGCAGTGTGGATAGGGTTATGTGATACAAGGGCATAACCATGTACTAAGAAGATGCGATTTGAGGGAGTTTTTGAATATGGATGTGGAGGGGGCAGTGGACACGGATAGGGGAAGAGAGTTCCAATTTCTGGCAACGGTGTGGGGGTAGAGTGCTTTCCCTGCATTATTGTTAGCCTTGGTGATGGAGAGGAGAGATTTTTCACTAGATCTTAGGTACCAGTTTGCAGTATAGACAGTAAGTAGGTTGGATAATGAGGGGGTTTTTTTCAGGATATTTGAGAATATTGTAGGCTGTGCTCAGCTGGTGATAGTTAAGAAGCTGTGGTAGCTCAAGCCACATTAGTTATTTTCGTGCAGTACGTAGATGGGTTCTGTAGGTTGAGTTAGTAGCAAATTTGGCTATTTTATTTTAACGTGATTCTAGTTTGTCTAGGTCACATTGTCTGATTTGGGTAAAGATTGGTGCTGTGTATAATAGAGTTGAGAGGAGGTGGCTTTGTGCAGGAGTGACTCTTGCTTTTTGCGAGAGAAAGGACTTATGGCTGTATAGAGAGCCTAGCTTTTTGTGTACTAGTTTTATGATATATGAGATGTGAACATCAAAGTAGAGATTATTGTCTATTTCAATGCCCGGAAGTTTGGTGTGGTTAGAAGGGGAGATGGTGGTGCCGTCCTTGGATGTTATGGTAAAGGAGAGGGTTTTTTTTTTTATCTATTAAGGGGAAATAGTAGCAGTTTTGTCTTTTTGGGATTTAGAATTAGTTGGATACCTGATACCCATTTTTCTACTGAGTTAAGGGTATCTTGTGTGAGTGTATGTAGGGTGGTGGGAGATGGGGTGGAACAGATCAGGGTTGAATCATCTGCATATTGTATGAGTGTGGCATGTTGTGTAGAGCTATTGAGGTTATTTGTGAAAATAGAGAACAATAGTGGGCCCAGTATAGAGCCCTGTGGGACTCCTATGGTGGTTGGAAGTTATGTAGACCGAGTTCCTTTCCACTGGACTGATTGTTGCCTGTCAGATAGGTAGCTTCTGAACCAGGCTATAGTAGAGGAGGTGAAGGATAATTATGTTAGTGAGTCTATTAGAATGGAGTTGTAGACCATATCAAATGTTTTTGAGAGGTCTAGGAAAATAGCTGTTACATATTTATCATTCCTGTGAAGGTTTATATGATTAACGAAGGATAGAAGGGCTGTGGTAGTGCTGTGATGTGGACGGAAACCGTGTTGTATGGTAGATAGTAGATTGTGTGTGTTAAGAAATGTCATCACTTGCAAGTGGATGCATTTCTTAAGAATTTTGGATAGGGGGCAAAAGATGGCAATAGGTCGGTAGTTGGAGAATTCGTAGGAGTTACCTCCTTTATGGAGAGGAATGACGTAAGATACTTTCCAAAGTTTGGGTATGTAGGATTCTAGTATGGAGCGGTTGATTAGGATGGAGACAGGATATGATAGGGAGTCACTAGCCATTTTTAGGTATGCAGCAGGTATGTTATCAGCTGCCAGTGAGGTTGGCTTTAGTTTTAGGAGGAGATTTTTGATAGTTGAGGTGGGTACTGCTGATAGGCTGAAAGAGGGGGTGATATGAGATAGGTTGGGTTGTGATTGAGGTAGACTGTTTTTGATTATTTGACTGGACAGGGCTAAGATGGATTTAGTAAAATGGTTATTAAATTGAGAAGCTATGTCTAGGGTATTGCTAGTAGAGCTGGGTGCTGGAGTAGTGGTTTTGCCTGGCTTTAGTAGGGAGTTAATGGCATACCAGAATTTTTGTGGATTATTTGAATATTTCCTTTGGGTGCTAAGAAAATAGTTTTATTTTGGATTCAGCCTTGGCCTTGTTTCTAAGCTGTTGATAGTATTGCCTGGAGCTAGGGCTTTTGTCAGTTTTCCAGATTTTCCAGGCTTTATCTCCGGCTTTTAGTAAGGCTCTGGTGTCCCTACTTAGCCAGGGTGAGTAGTTGGCTTTAACTCTGATCTTTCTGCTGGGAGCTAGACTGTTGAGGATGTTACAGAAGGTAGTATTGAAGTAGTCTACTGTCTGGTCTAACCCAAGTGTCTGTAGTGGTTCCCAGTTGCAGTGGCTTAGGACAGTATTTAGGTATTGTGGGGTAAGGTTACGGTCAACTTGTATGAGTTTGTAGACTACTGGTTTGGGGTGATTGGAGTGTTTGTGGAGTAGAAAGGTGGGGAGGTGATCACTTAGGTCATCTGGGAGACAGCCTACTGTATAGTATTGTTTGGGATAGTTGGTTAGTGTCCAGGCCAGTATGGATTTGTTTTCTTATCTGTTCTAGTTGGTTCTTCAATTAGTTGCTAGAACCCATATAGATTGATATGTGTAGAGGGGCTGCTGGAGTTGCAGGCTGCCCAGTCGGTGTTAAGGTCTCCTAAAAGGATTGTTTCCTGAGGTAGATTGTCCTTTGTTCAGTGTAGGATGTCTTCTATTGTGAGTGAGTTGTTGGAGTGGCTACTCCTCCTCCTTTCCTGTTTGTTCTATCAGATCTAAGTGTATTATACCCTGGGGGGAGAAAGTCTTCATCTTGGATACTGGGTTCAAGCCAGGTCTCTGTAATGTCGAGTACATCAGGATTATAATTGTCTATGAATGCATGTAGGTCTGTTAGCGTGTTGGTAATACTTCTTATGTTGAGATTTAGGATCAGCAGGTCAGAAGTTTGTCTGGTTGAGAGGGGCCCTGGATTTGGGTGAATGTCACCAGAGGTTAGCAGAGTTTGTAGGAGTGTCAGTATGTGCTTTTTAATATTAATTGTTTGTGAGCTTGGTCTATGTCTGTTTTTCATAGTGTGGTGAGATGGTGTCATTTTTGTTGGTGAGTAATATGTAGTTGTAAGATTTATGATTGTGGGGCAGATGTAGATGTGTGAGTGTGTTTGAGAGGGTGTGCTAGTGTGGGTAATGTGATTGGAGTAGTTGTGCAGTGGTAGGTCTGTTTGTAAGGAAGTTAGGAAGGTTAGCGATAGTAGAGCTAGTGATAGGGATGTGGGTGTGGGTAATATGATACCACTTTGAGTGAGTAGTACAGCTAGGATTCCTGGTTGGTTGTGTGTGAGGGTGTAGGTGTGTTGTCTGGGAATGTGTTGTTGGGAGTGGGATCAGTGTGGGATGTAATTGGATTGGAGGGTGGGGGGAGGTAGGATGAGTAAGGAGGTATATATGTGTTGTAGTGCATGGGTATCCACAGGCAGCTCAGATTTTATGTGGACTGTATTAAAGCAGTTATGACAGACTGTCTGCTGTTTGTGTCTTATTCGAAAACTAAATTTGGGTCAAAGGTATGAAAGTTAGCACATTCGAAATGTTTTTCAAGTTTTGTATGAACAGCAAAATTTACTAAGTCCACTGCTCACTCAGTTCAGGGCTATGGCTTCAACCAAGGCTATGTTTTCCTCTCAGATTTTAAGAATTCACATTTGGATGATATTTATGCAGCAGCTATGTGGGCATAAATGAATACTTTTGCAGGACCCTACAATCTTGATGTGATCTCTATACCTAGGACTTCTTTGTGCTACCATTGTTAAGAGTATTCTTTCTTGAGGAGCCACCTAGCAATAGATGATCCAGTGTTGTCTTGTCTGTCCATCTCAACCTGTGTGTTCCTTGGATCCCATCAGATGTGATGCTGGGTATACCAAACAGTCAGCCGCAGACTCTCCCATAATACCCTGCGAGCCTACTACTCCCCATATCTCCTTTACTGCTCTACGTAACAGTTCAATGATTTTTCTTTTCTTTTCTAGTTGCTAGTGTATTTTACAATTCTTCCTCCTTTGGTTCCATTGGCCAGATTTTCATGAGGGTTCTACAGTGGATATTGTCCATCCAGTGGTCCTTGACAGCGCACCCAATGGATTTTCCCATTTGCCTGACAAACAGCTGTCAACATGGATTTGATGGGAGGGGGGGTATTTCGAAGGGAAGATGGTCCAAGTTAACCTGGTCTCCTTCAGAGGCCTGCATTCACATCAGCATCTTGGAGATGAGCGTGGTTCTCCTCATGTTGCAGGCCTTTCAGAGTACTCTTTTCAAATGTGTGATAGCTCGCCAAATGGACAATATGTCCGTAGTCTGGTATATAAACAAGCAAGGGGAAAGATGGTCCTACCCCCTGATTCGAGAGGCTGTGAGGGTTTGGCAATGGGTGATGTCCTCAGTGTTTTCTGACAGCAATGCACATTCCCAGGAAGTCCTTCTTACTTGCTGACAGTCTCAGCAGGAGCAGTTTGATTCATAAATGGTCACACATTCCTTCTCTGGTGGCTCAGATATTCAGCCTCTGTGGCCAGCCTTGCCGCAACCTGTCACCCCTCTCAGCACCAAATGCATCATCTATTTTCCCCTGGTTCCCTCCACAGGGGCAGTCAAAAAGGAATGCTCTTCTGCATGCTTGTCCTCCCAGCCTCCTGTAGCCTTCTTTCACAGTCCCCTGATCACCAATTTCCTGTGGTTTTACAAGCTTTAAATTCTGCCCCCTTTTGATCCTTCTGAATTAAATTTAATTTCTTGGAAGATAGTCCGTCTCTTCAGCCAGAAGAGTGTCAAGAGCTTCAGACATTATCCAGTGTACCTAACTATTTGCTTTTTCATGAAGACCTGGTTTCCTTTCACTTTAATCCATCTGACCTTCCTTCCAAAGTGGCATTTGAATCTAATATAAATAACTCTCTTCAGCTTCCTGTTTTCTTTCTCAATTTTACTAACAAAGGAGTGTATGCTTAATTGTCTAGATGTTCATTGCCTACCGAGGTTCTGTTTAAATAGGACAAAACTTTTCAGGAAGTCTGGTCGGCTGTTTGTATCCTTTTTCTGAATCTAAACTAGGGAAACCAGTCTCCAAGGTGACTCTGTCCAGATGTCTGTCCAATTGTATCTCCTTCGTTTACTTAAACAAAGGTCTTTCTCTTTTCTGCAAGCCCAAGGCACACCCCACCAGGGCAGTTGCCACTTCTACTGCCTTTTTAAGTTGTATCTGTTTGGATGAGATTTGTGCAGCAGCAACATGCTCAAGAACTCTTTCCTTTGTTACCCATTACAAACTTGATATTCAGTCCAGGTCAGATCTACCTTTGGCTCCACTGTTTTGCAGAGTGTTCTGTCTTAGTATCAACCATCTGACAGGCTGGGATCTCTGCCCTATAGGTTGAGATGGATGGATGGATGGATGGATGGAAGGAAAGACGACATTTGATAAAAAACATTATGTACTTACCATAGTGATGGATACATATTATCTTCTTCTGTCCATCTCAAACATCCCTCTCACCATTCTCCCTTACAAATTGTTATCGCAGTTTATATCTATTAGGAGGCCTGACAGACTAGCACAAGGAGTAGTTGGGATCATTTGATCTATTTTTTCATATCTATCATAAGGGATCTGTCTTCCCTCTTTTATTGTCTATCTGTTTGCATAAGGAGCAGACTCAATCGGAGAAGCAGTAGCCGCATAGGGTATTCTGGGAGAGGAGTTGAAAGTTTGGTATAGCTGGCATTGGATGCAATCAAATCTAATGAACCCAGAGGTTGAGATGGATGGAAAATGACAACAAGGATCTAACATTATGGTGAGTACATAACTTTCACTTTCTTGCAAGAAGTGGATATAAAAAGTGTACACATCCCTGTTAAAATGCCAGCTTTTTGTAATATAAAAAAATGAGACCACAATATAACCTGTACAATTCAATTGAAAAACAAACAAATCTGTTAGGGAAAAAATAAAAAATGTACAATAAGCTAGTTGCATAAGTGTGCACACCCTTAAACTAATACTTTGTTGAAGCACCTGCTGATTTAATTACAACATTCAGTCTTTTTGCCCACTCTTCCTTGCAAAAGTGCTCCAAATCTGTCAGATTGCAAGAGCATCTGTTATGCACAGCCCTCTTCAGGTCACCCCCACAGATTTTCTGTTGTATTTAGGTCTGTGCTCTGGCTGGACCATTCCAAAACTTTAATTTTCTTCTGGTGAAGCCATTCTTTTGTTGATTTGGATGTATGCTTGGGGTCATTGTCATGTTGAAAGGTGAAATTCCTCTTCAGCTTCCGCTTTCTAGTAGATGCCTGAAGGTTTTGGGCCAAAAGTGACTGGTATATGAAACTGTTCTTAATTCCCCTCCACCTTGACTAAAGCTCCAGCTCCAGCTGAAGAAAAGCAACCCCAAAGCTTGATACTGCCACCACCATGCTTCACCATGGGAATGGTGTTCTTTTGGTGATGTGAAGTGTTTTGTGCACCAAACGTACCTTTTGGAATTGTCCCAAAAAGTTCAGCCTTGGTCTCATCAGACCATAACACATTTTCCCACATGCTTTTGGGAGACTTGATGTATTGTTTTGCAAATTTTAGCCAGGCCTGGATGTTTTTCTGTGTAAGAAATGCTTCCGTCTTGCAACCTTATCCCATAGTCCAGGCATATGGAGAATACGGGAGATTGTTGTCGCATGTAGTACACAACCAGTACTTAACGGAAATTCCTGCACCTCCTTCATTGTTGTTGTAGGTCTCTTGGCAGCCTCCTTGACCAGTTTTAGTCTCGTCTTTTCAACAATTTTCGAGAGACGTCCAGTTTTTTGCAACAGCACTGTTGTCCCATATTTTCTCCACTTTTTGATGACTGTCTTCACTGTGTTCCATAGTATATCCAATGCTGTGGAAATGTTTATTTTTTTTGTACCCTTCTCCTGACTGATGCCTTTCAGCAGTGAGATCCCTTTGATGCTTTATAAGCTCTGTGCAAGCCATGGCTTTTGCTGTAGCAGGCAACTGGGTAAATGTCAGGAAAATCCTACTAGGACAGCTGAACTTTATTTGGGGTTAAACCGAGTCCCTTTAATTGATGGCAGGTGTGTACCCAAGAAGACTGAATGTTGTAATTAAATCAAAAGGTGCTTCAACAAAGTATTAGTTTAAGGTTGTGCACACTTATGCAACCAGCTTATTGTACATTTTTTTAGTTTTTATGTTTTTTCCCCTAACAGATTTGTTTGTTTTTCAACTAAATTGTACAGGCTATAGGTCACATTAAAGGTGGGAAAAGTTTTAAAATTATTTATTGTGGTCTCATGTTTTTATATCACAAAAACCTGGCATTTTAACAGGGGTGTGTACACTTTTTATATCCACTGTATATTAGGTGCCAGTTTCTTTAAGTATGGAAACAACTTGTCCCTCTTAACTGGGATGGAAAACCCATTCACATTCCAGGAAACTAATTTGAGAGAATTCATAAGCATGCAAAAAGCAATCCTAACCTTGGCAGTTGAGAAAGTTACATTCCCACCCCTTTTATTTATCAAGCTTAAAAACCCACATCAAAAAGGAGCAGATATACATGCCCAAATTACAACAGCCACCTGCACACCTTCTGAACCTTAACAATCAACTCTAGGAGTAAACACAACTAACAGTGAAATAATAAGTAACAAAAAGCATTTCAGTAGACACTTACATGTTTTTGTGGTCAAATAACACTGAGTAAGAAGTAACCATAAGCATTTCAAACTTGAAAAAGTGAAGAATCACAAACTTCACACTGATGTTCAAAATGGTCCTGAAAAGTCCCAGTTGTATATGGAACACTTCTAAGGAGGAGGAATACTGCCATTGCCTTATGGAAATATACTAGTGCAAGATGAAGACACTCAGGGAATTCTAAATGAAGGAAGGCTCTTGCACTATTCTCATGCACGTAGGCTCATAAAGCACAAATGTACAAACTTCCAAGATGGCTGCACAATGACCAACAAGTTCTCCCAGTGTGAAAACAGAAACTGAGAAAATGCAGCTAGAGATATTGTCAAATTTGAGTAAAATTCAGGTACTGCCAAGCCTGTGTGCCTGCAAAGAAAAAAAAAACTAATAGAGCCTGAAAGAAAGTCATCTAGAAAAGGGGAAGAAAAAACACTGACTGAGAAGAATCTTGCAGCTGTTCATCAAATAGCACTTCAAGCTCCAGCTTTGGTGCAAGACATGACTTCCAAAGTGTCAAATGTGCTCAGAGATGTTTAAAATAAAAGATTCACTGAAGGAGTATATTGAATTGAATAACAAAAGGATAATGGAAGAAGCTTTAAACAGATATTCAGATGAGCTGACAAAACTGCAAAAATCAGAAGCTGAAATGAAGAAAAGGTTGGCAAAGTACGAGACTGTTCAAGAAGAGATGTTTCAAAAAAATTGTAGAATTAGAGGACAGAGCACGTAGGGAAAATCTGAGAGTCTCTACTGTACCAGAGAAACTAGAAGGAACTGGCTACATTAATTTTACGAAGACACGATTAAGCAACTGGACTGGTATTTCACAGCAGGAACTATTAATTGAAAGGGTACACCTTCTGTATGTGCAATTTGTAAAGAAGCCACGACTTTTATTAGTAAAGATGCAAATTTAGCAGCAGAAAGAGTTGATCCTGACAAAACTGTGGCCAAAGGGTAAAGTATTAAAAGTTGGAGACAGCAGACTGTTTGTGGAAAATGATTATTCACTGTACAGTAGGTAGAAGAGAAACAAATTTATCCTAGTAATCAGGGAATGCTGAGAGGCAGGTGTGAGATTCAAGCTGCTGTGTCAAGCTGTGTTCAGGATATTTTTTTCTGGGAGGATCAAAGACATTCTTTGATGCAGAACAGGCTAAAGAGGAACTGCAAAAGTTTGCCAACAACAGGTGAGCTGTCAAGCAGAAGGAAACTCTGCTTCTCATTCTTCTGATAATAAAGCACACAGAGAAACATTGACAGTGAAACTTTTTCCACTGTTCTGAAGGAAAGTGATTTAGAGACAGAAAAGCACAAGAGTTGATCAAAAGAATCAAGAGCATTGTGGAACTGAACCATACTCTGGATTTGAGAGCTGAAAATGAACAGGAAGACCACCAGCAACATGGACATTTGTGAATAAGTGTGAAACTGCAAAGCATCAATCACATTTGTGAGGTATGGCTGTATAAGAATACATGGAAAGAATGGACTCTAAACTTGTCGGGAACTGAAAAGCATTTGCCTCACTTCAGTCATTAAAGTTTTGAAGGACTGTTAGAGGAGGAGGGGGAGGATGGAAAAAGATAACTAAGTAAAACTGTTTTTTCTCGTAATAGTATTGCTATGAAACGTTCAACATATAAATTGCATATTTTATAGTAAAGTATTTTTAGTTCTTGTATGTGATAAAGTTATCAAAGTAAACAGATGCCTTTTCCCTTCCTCTCCTCTTTCTTCTTTTTTGGTGTTAAGAAATGTAAGCACTACAGTACAAAAAGAAAAGTTAAAAGCATGTTTAAGTTAATCGGCTGTAATCTTGATTTATTGAGGTGGGTGTAAAAATACAGATCATAATATACATTGAGCTGATATGTTACCTCTTACTTCTATATATGTGAATGTCTGGATTAAGACCCTTGGTTGAGTCTAAAATTTTTAGTGGAATTAAGTAAATATGAAAACACTAAATATAATGAAAAAATGTCCTTTAACAGTATATGTTTCAGCTTGTCTTTTAGGCTGCAACAGAGGACCGCCATTATCTTTTTTTTGCTTTTCCATGGAGGCAAGGTGATAGTAGGGCAATAAAAGACAGAACATTGGTTTCTTCATGGCTAAAAGTTAATGATTTCTGAAAGCATGCAAGTAGTTTTCACATCTGGGGAAGGGGGGAATAAAGATAAAAAGAACAAACACCAACTAATGTAAGTAGAAACACAGGCAGTAACATGCATCTTAGAATGGATAACCTCAATTCCAGGTTAACTAGGGCCTATGTTAGTAGCTGTCTGTTTAGTACAAATGTTCCTGTTAGGAGGGTTAAACTTCATTATTTGAAGATGTATATAGTTACGTGTGTTTGTATTAAGTTAATGGGTCATGGTGTTGTTCTGGGGGTGTGTTTGGTTTCACATTTGAAGTTTTTTTTTTACTAAAATAAAAATCTTGTAAAAGGCAACATAAATTCCAATGTTGATAAGAAAAAACTGTATAAAGGGTTAACCTGCCAAACATAATGGATGCCTGTATCACAAAAGCTGTAATTAGACATTTAAAAAAGCTGCAATATATAATAGTTGGGAATAATGACTTTTCATCATAACGGCAACTGTTTCCATATTATCTTGAAATAATCTCACAGGTATAGACAAAAAGGAAAGAATACTTAATTATAATAAGACATGCAGAGTGCAAGTAAACATGCAGAGTGCAAGTAACAAGTAATGCTACAAGAGATACGTTTGGAAAGAAAAGAGCATGTTAATTTGATAAAGAAAGGATTTCAGGATGAATAATACTGTAGAATATTGGGGACAGAGGAAAAGAGGAGTACTTGTATTAATTGCCAGTGGAGCTCTAGTATTGATAGAAGAGGAAGAAAGATAAAATAATGGCAGATTTGTAGTAGTAAGGGGCTACTGGAAAGGGATGAGGATTATACTGGCATGTATTTATGTTCCACCTAAAACTGCTATTTTGGCTTGAAATTTTTTTGGGAGAAATGATCAGCTTTCAGCAGGGAATATTACTTATAGGTGGGGACTGGAATTTGATTTGCAACAGTGAGGATGAATCTGGGGGTCTAGAGGGGAAAATATAACAAAAGAAGGTAGACTTATGAACAAAGACATATCTTGTATATCTACAGATTTATTTATGGGAACGTTTAAATGTTATGAGTGTAAATTTTGTAGCTATATAAATGAAGGTTCCATTATTATTATTATTATTATTATTATTATTATTATTATTATTATTATTAAACATTTAGACAAATTTGGGCTAATAATAGATTAACTTATAATTTGAAAGGTGTAGTATATTTAGCATCATGTAATTCATGCGCTGTCAGAAAGCTTTCCAAAAGAATTTATGAACATTTACAAGCTATTAAAAACATACATTTTAGTAAAGCTTTAATGAAACAAGCTAGTATATGTACAGTTTTTAAGACATTTTTATTTTTTTATTTAGACAATGTATCATTGGCGCCATTAGGGGGAGACATAAATGCAGTACTTAAATCCAGAGAAGCTAATTGGCAAGTTCTTTTAGCTTCTGATAAGCCACCAGGACTGAATGATTATATTAACATCAATTTTTTTTTTTTTTTTTAATTCAAAGGATTGGTAATAAACATTTTTAAGTAGGAAGTTAATGCTATTAATTTGATTGTTTTAATTTTATTCATGATGTAAATTTATAATTGTTGATATTAATGAATTGGTTAAAATAGGAAGTTGTGTCAAATTTAATATGGCTATCATGTGACTTTTGTTAAATTTGCGTTACACTATTTCACAGAGCTGTTCTATCGAATTTTTAGTGTACAATTAAAAAATATAGAAATACTTAACTTTAGCACTACTGAATTGTTCATTTTCTTTTGAACATTCAGTTTTTATTAAAGTAGACTTCTATAGAAATGAAAATACTTGGTATGAAAGACATGAATTCAGTAGCAGGAACTCAGAGAATTTGCATATTATTCCCCAAGGTACAATAACTGAGCTAGACTTGATAGAAGTTATATTTCACATGAACATGTACATTTAATTGAGAACGTTGATGCCCATTCAGTAATTATTTTAGATCATGCACAAATAATTAGTAAGTTAAAAATGCAGGGTGATGAATTAAAGATGAGACACTGGTGCTTCCCCACCTACCTGTTAAAAAGAGAGGAATTTAAGGAATGGATAATGAAAATGATCTGGGAGTTATTGTAGTAGACTGAAGGTACTCCAGAAGTTGTAGCTAGTGAGTGGGATAAAATAAAAGTGGAGTTTAAAAATAGAGTAGAAAGAAAAAACAGATATGGTTAAGAAGTAATAAGAATTATTTACAGGAGCTGACAAAGGTTAAAAGTATTACAAAAGTAAGGGAATCTCACTGAACATGAGGAGGCGCAAATACAGAGTGTTAAAGAGAAAATAAAGGAGTGTATGGATAAAATGCATGAGTTTAGAAAAATTGCTGTTAAGCAGACTGTTTTTTGATAATAAATCCAGAGCACAAAAACTTTTAGCACAATGGCTCAGGCATCAGAAAGTAGAAAGGGATTGTTGCCAAACTTAGAGAGCCTATAGCATGAAAAATAACCAGAGATCCTGTAAAGGTATTAGAAATATTTCAGAAATTTTATGAAAACTTGTGTATTGCAGAGACATGGATAAACCAAGAAAAAGTACAAATGGAAATATTTATGGAAGACTTAAATATGCCAGGGTTAGAGGTAAATGAAACTAAACACTAACAGGATAGGAGGAAATGAGATAATGATGATTTATAACAAATCTACAGGAAAGTCTCCAGCAACGGATGGTATTCTGGTGGAAGTTTGGAAGTTGGGAGGGGAGAAAGTGGTAAAAATCTGGAAGTTTTTTAACAGTATTTTAAAAGGAGGGGAGGCACCAGCATCCTGGAAAAAAGCTGTGGTGACGCTAATACCTAAAGACTGTAAAGAACCACCTGATCCAGCTTCATATAGGTCCATCTAAATTCTAAATCATGATTATAAAGTGTTTGTTGGTAATGCTAAAAGAATGGCAAAGGTGAAGGGAGACAAACATTTAACAACATTAACAGAACGATAATCCGGAGAGAAGCAGAATGTTAAATACTGTTATTGTTAGGTCTTGATGCAGAGAAAGCATTCAACAGAGTAAACTGGGATTTTGAGTAGGGCAGTGGAAGCATTTGTATTTCTTGATACAATAAAAAGATTAATTTAGAAGGATGTATGAAGGATTGGAGGCAAAAATCAAAGTGGGTGGGTTCCTCTCTGATAAGTAATGTCTGAAAAGAGGAACCTGGCAGGGTTGCCCTCTTTCCGCTTTGTTATTTTGTGTTATGTTTAGAATCACTGGCAAAGAAAATAAGGCACTCTGGTAAAGATATGATTGGTGTAATGTTAAAGAAAAGTTGTCATTATTTGCAGATGATATTTTGTATCTGGTGGAACCAGAAAAGGGCATCTCAATGCTGTGGAATATCTTGACACAGTTCCTGTTTTTGTGATATAAAATTAATGAAGACAAACAAATGCTACAGCTATGAATTTTGTACACCCACATGAATTGGTCCAGCAATACTCATATTAATGGGTCATGATAAAATTAAGTATTTAGAAGTATGGATTAAAAAGGATTTAGTTTTGGCAGTTAAGGATATGTGGGAAGAGACTAAAAAGATAATATAATAACAGAAAATGGCAGCCCTTGCCAGTGGACATGGATAGCAAGGCACAAGCAGTAAAAATGTTTTTAGTCCCTTTAGTTTTATACACAGGTAAAGATATATTTTTATGAACCAGAGGAGAAGTTGTGGACAGTAATAGAGATGAAGGATTCTATTTGGGAGGGGAAGAGGGCAAGAGTGAAGTATTTCAGAGCTACACAGTTAAAACTCTTATGCATAACACAAGCAGAAAACTACAGTTCATAGTGGAAAAGGATGATGATGGAGCAGGGAAGTAATTCAAGAAATAAGGAAAGAATGGGATTTTGTATGCAGATCCTTAATGAGAATAATAGTCATACAAAAAGTAGCAGAAAATATACTAAGAATTAAGCCAACATGGGAATGGAGAAAGGAGATTCTGTTGATAGGAATGACTGCAGTTTGGGGTACAGAGAACAGCCAATAGAGGGCATGAATTTACTGGGAGAAGTTGGCAAAGGAACTACGGTATTTGGATCAAATAATTAGAGAAGGAAAGGTACTAGAATGGGAAGAGGCCAAGAAGATGTTTGAACTGCAGGCTAGTGATTGCCTTCTCTGTCAGGGATTGATATCAGAATATAGACAGAGAATGGGGTAGGTGACTCCTAAATAAAAGACCTGCACTGTTTGAGTTTTTAATTGAGCCTTGAACAGAACCTCCTGCTAAAAAGTGGGATAATTAGTAGAGAATATAAAATATTACACAACTATAGAAGTCAATTGGAAGAGGTCAGAAAATATTGGGAAGAGAAATTAGATAAGCAATTCACAAAGAAACATTAGGAGAACATGTGTATGACTCCCAAGTACGCAACAAAGTCTAGAAGATTTAGGGTTTGTGTCTGGATGTATTTGCATAGACATTTCTATACCCCAAGCAGATTCCAAATAATTTTTCCTCTGGTAGAAAGCAAATGTTGGAGGTGTGATTTGGAAGTAAGAGGCAACTGGCAGCATATGTTTTGGAAGTGTAATGAGTTGGCAGACTTTAAAAATTCCATGTAGAGTATTCTGTCAGGAGTACTGGGTGAGCAAATGTTGAGCTGGGATACAGGATCTGAATTGCCTAGATACAGTAAGGCCTTAAGTTTAATTCTAGTGGCTGCCAAGCAGTTAATAAAAAAGGGAAAACAAAATCTAAACCAACTATACCTGAAGTAGTGAATATTGTAACAGATAAAAGAACAGGAAGTTGGCTCTTTAGAAAAGGGTAGGAGTTATCTGGCCTCCATAATGCTGACATCATTCTTTCTTTCAGATTGTGTGATATATATCTAACCAAATTTGTCCTGGGTCTGTCCTGTAATTGTCACAGGGATCGCGGGAGAAAGAGGCGATATGCTTTGTAATGCTTCCTCCAACTAATCAGAACACTCAGTCTCTTAACCATGTGCTGCACACATTTCCTGCCTTCCTAGCTTTCATTGGTTCCATTAAATCTTAATTTTTTTTGCAGGGTTCTATCATCCTGATATACCAGTCTGGCTTTGGTGGATCCGTGCCTTGCCACTGAATCTACCATTCTCACTTGTAGGCCTGTCACCACACTGTCCAAGTTTGCCATGTGGTCCAAGTGACAGGATAGTAACCCTTCAGTCTTAACCAGCTTACCCAAATTTTTTTCTGTTTATCCTGCTCATGCAGTGCTGATGTTCAGCAGTTCCAGTAATATAGAGGTAGACTTAGCTTGCATTGAGGAGGGATCCTGTAAGTATATCCGGCTTGTCAGTAGTATCTGCACCGCTTGACTCATTTCCTGCTTGTCACCAGCATCAGGAGCAGCAGTCTTCTTTATGCTGAACTTTTTTTCTGCAGGACACAGAAACAACCAAATGCACTGCTATTAAGTAATGCTAGAGGGAAAGGGGGGTTTAACTATCTCATGGCATGGCTGAGAATTAATTTTAAAATGCAGGAAGGAGAGACCCAGCAGCTTTAGGTGTTATCTCATCTCTATCTTAACTGGTAGTCCACAAATTGCCATATTCACATTCTTCTGAAGCAAGGGAATGTCCTCCTTTCATACATTAATTAACATGAGTGCTTGTGGCTGATATATCCCTTCCAAAGATTGCCACACCCAGTGCTTGTGCAGTTTAAGGCCTGCACACAATTTAGGATGTTGTATTTGTCAGAAGTTTTGAAAGCTTCTTCATACTTGCCAGATAAGGGCCTGAGGTTGCAAGAAAAACAGACTAAGAAAAAATGTCTCCAGAGCACAAAAATGTTCCACCACTGAGAGACAGGAAGTAAGCAAGGGAGAAATCTACAGAGCAGAAATTAGTTACAAGTGATTCTGAAGGGTTCAAGACCTCTACATATCCTTCAGAGTGTGCTACTCAGCTTCAACAGATTTCAAAGCAAGTCTCTGAACTATTCAGAGATGAGTCTCTAAATCAGATGCTTTAACCAGTAAAAATGAACGTGACAGTAGTACCTGCATCTGATCCTGCCAGAATAATTTTCAAGGAATTATTGAAAAGTTATCTGAGTGCATTACCGTTGAAATAATTAAATCTGCAGTTTCTTGAAAACAGTCTGCCACTAACACTTATGTCTTGGCCCATTATACATTTGTGCTAAGTAGTAGTAGAGTTATTCAAGAATTTGTATTTATCTATTAGCAGATTGCATCAGTTACCTGATGCAGACCAGTGTTTGACTAGTCTCATATAGAAACAAGGGAACCTTTGCTAGTAGATTTGAAGGAAACATTGTTCATCCTGTGTATTCAGATGAAGATAATGATTTTTTTGTGTGTCAAATTAAGTTCTCCCTCTTTCTTCATTTGGATTACAAAACATATCCTCTCAACACTCATGGTTTCTTCCAGAAAGGAGTTTTGTTGGTGGAAAGATCCATTTAACTTTTCCAAAGAAATGCATCTATCCCCTCCTGCAGCATATCAACAGAGGAAGACGGCCTCCTCAAGTTATGGATGAAGAAGAACACTTCAACAACCTATCATTCAGGGCTATTAGACACCGTCACATCAGATGAAAGAAATTTTGAGATCTAGATACAGAGCTTTTACAGTCATTTAGGGCAACCTGCTTACCTAGTCACCTTCAAATCAGTTGGGCTATATTACGGTAATATTGAACATCAGTTCATATTAGGAGCCAGATATTTAGCATGCATGACCCCTGTTGTCAGCCAAACAGCAGAACCAAATAGTCAATTTCTTTAGCAGATAGCAGGTGGCACAGCTTCCCTGCTGTGGGTTGAGTTTTAAACTGGACAAAATTTCAGCATGTTGAATTTGCTGCTCTGTTATGGAACTCCTCAATCACTGTTCTACACAGGGAATCGACTGGTGGTAAGTTTTATTTTGATACTTAGTTGAGTGGCCATGAAGATAGTATCCAGGAGTAGTAGGCAGAGACGAGTTTGCCCTTACACAAAATTCTATTTTTCATTCAGTCAAAGCACTGACCCATCTGATTTAGCAGCTGAAGCTTCAAACAGCTTATATTCATTAAAACATTGGGTAATCATTTGGCACAGAGATGGAAAGCTGAAACACTGATATTTCAGTAAATGGTACACCAGCAAAGCATTCCAGTGGTGAAGCTACTTACTTACACCCCTCTTTAATAAAGCATCACAGTGCATTATGGAAAGTATATGCTGTATGTCTTGTGTTCCCATGAACTCAAGGCATGCTATGTTTTTCCTGCTGTCCCATTGATTCAGAAAAATTGTAACCATAGCCAGTACTTCCTTACAAGCCACTTCTGTGTCTGAATCTTTGGAAGATAGATTTCTTATTCCTTGCGGTGATTCTTTTTTTTTTTTTTTTCTTTTGTAAAAGCACCCCCCCCCCCAAAAAGCTAAAAGGCCAACATACAGAAGATCTTATCAGAACTGGTTGTGTCTAGGACATCAAAAAGTTTAGGCCCCTTGAACTGTCCAGTAAAAAGAATATTGGATAACTATAATTATCTCTTTGAATACCCTAGCTCATTCCGTCCATCAAAATGCATGTTTTTGTAGCTGTGCCAGTGATCAGCATTTCCACAGATGGCAATGAGCCCTTCTGTTAGGGCCTTTCTACAGAGAGTTTTGTATTTAAGGCCACTGAGAAGACCTATTTTCTTCCAGGGATTTGTTGGAAAGGTTAATTTCTACCTACTTATGAACTGTCAGATTCGGTGGGCATTAAACACTTTTACTGGAAATCCATCTTTGTGCTTCTGATAACTTCATCCAGAAATATTTCAGGATAGCCACAAGCCCTGGTGTACAAACCATCTTATACAGTTTTTGATAATGAAATGGTATCACTACAAATTACCCTTCTTACACAGGATGTCTGTATTGTTTCTATTAGCCTGTCCTGCTAAGTTTCCTTCCTTTTATCCAAACTACCAGAACAGCTAGTATTAGTTTGGAACTCCGTAGTGAACTGACATACTTAAAACAGGAAGACATTTCAGAAAACGGATAATATTTTTATTTCCATCAAAAAATGAATGGAAATGATGCCTGTTTTTAATCAAGTTTTGTCTGTGATTGACCCATTGTATCATCTTTTATTATTTATATTTCTTTACCGGGGTAGGGCACTGATCTCTAGGAACTATTTGCAGGCACAGCCTAGGTGAATAATACATATTTACAGTTAAAACGATATGCTAAAAAATGTATGTGTGTGTGTGTGTGTGTGTGTGTGTGTGTGTGTGTGTGTGTGTGTGTGTGTGTGTGTGTGTGTGTGTGTAATTATGTATGTATATGTGTGTGTGTGTGTATAATTATGTATGTATATGTGTCTGTGTGTATAACTCTCTTTATATGTGTGCGCATGTATATATATATATTTTTTGTGTGTGTGTGTGTGTATATATATATAATATGCATACACACAAATTATATTATATATATATATATATATATATATATATATATATATATATATATATATGTATGCAAAAATATGCTTTAACATTTAGTTCAAGAAGCAGTTTACAATGTCAAAACATGGATGGAAAAGTGGAATTATGCTTAGCAGAGTGTTGTAGATAAGATGTAGCATAAGGCGTCTCAGTTATTACGGCTGCAGGTAAGACGACATTAGCAGTGGCAAGTGAGAATAGTTGCAGGAAAGATTACCATGGGGAGAAGCCAGAGAAAAGATGAGAGAGGCATATAGAGGGAAGTAGAATAAAAAGAAATGAGGGATGGATACAAAGGGGAGGGAAAAAGGATAAATGAGAGGCAGTAAGGTTGATAAGATGAGTTAAGGAAGGATGCAATAGAGATAAAAGGGTGCGAGAGAGCTGCATGTTAGAATAAATGCAACATACCTCAGCAACACACAGCTATAGCATGATGTTCTTCATGTTTCACTGTTGCAGTCATCATACTTGGGTTATCTGCCTGCAGGTAGCCCTCAGTCGTCCCGAATACCAGAGTCTTGGGATTTCTGCGTCAGATGCTGTCACCTCTTCCATGACGTCAGGCCGTCAGGGGTATAAAACATGCAGCCGATGCCATTACATCAGCATTTCTTGTTGCACGGGAGCCCGAAGCAGAAGCAGTTTGCAAGTGCTAGTCGGCCACTACCTGAAATTTTCATTTTTCGAGTTTCACACCTGAAGTCTTCTAAAGCAAAGTACCTCGTTGGGTATTCTTTTTTCTTGCTCTAACTGATGTCAGAAAAAGTTAACAATTGTCTTGCCTGTGGAAAGCATATACCTCACAGAGATTTTCATTCTTACTGCGTCACCTGTTTAGGCCCAGACCACGACGTCCCTCGCTGTTGATTTTGTGCTTTGTGCAATGCCCGAACTATTCGTCGTCGGCCTATCTTTGTCGCCAAATTCTTTTGCTCTCTTTCTCTGTATTCTGAAATGGCTTCGATAAGCCATCCGACTACTGATCTTCTGAAAAAACATAAGGATAAAGACAGATACAGACCGCATAGGTCCAAAACTGCCGACAACGCTACCGTTAAGCTAGTTGCCAGTCTACCGGTACTCAGTAAGGTGCTTTTGCAGCCCCTGATACCCGCTTCTACAGATTCGCAGGCCTCTACTGAGACCCTTTCGGAGTCCAGTATGCCCTGAAATGCTTCTTCGACTATGTAACCTGCGGATGTCTCTACCTTGGATGGGTCCGGAGCCGCTGTGCAGGTGCCGGCTTCTGAGGGTGTATTCAGACCTTCCGATATTCGTATTAAACAGACTACTTCATTTCTGAATAAAACTACTGAGCTTCCACGGCCCAGAGTTCGCACTACGCCTAGGAAACCAACGACCAAAGCGCATTCTCAAGCTCCCATGCCACAGAAACAAATGCTTAGAATGGCTGAAGACCTTATTACTTTAATTGGGGGAAGCCACCTTTCCCCCTCTAAAAGACAAAGAATTGATTTTCCTTCTGATTCTACAGACCATGAGTCCAAAGACTCTGACCTCTCTGATTACCAGGATATACCTTTATCTACCCATAAGCATTCAGATGCAGAGGATTCCATTCCCTCTGCCCCCCCCCCCAGAGGACTTTTCTTTCGGTGGAACCATGCATACCCTAAGAGAGCATTTCCACTGGGAATGCCAGGACTACCCACAGTCCAAAAAGAGACTCGGGGAATTTTTAAACTTGCCTCAGCACAGGCCTCTAGCTATGCCCCCCTGTCCTGGATATTGTAGATGTTGTCTTCATGGAGTCCAGTCTTACCCCTGATACTTTAACACCAGCTCCTAGAAAGCCTGACAGGTACTACAGAGTACCTGACTCTCTCAAATGTCTCTCTCAAAATCCCATTGCGGATCGAGAGATCATTACCCAGGGACCTAAAGGTATTAAGGCTACTTCAGCCAAAAACCCTACCCCTTCAGACAGGGATTCTAGGGCTTTAGACAGATTGGGTAAGAAGGTCTATACCTCTGCAACTCTTGCCATCAGCCTTTAAATTGCCAGTTTCACATGTTGAAGTACAAGCAGCATATTACAGAACTAATTAAACAAATAAAGATTTACAAGAGTTAATCCATTCTGTAAACCAACTTGGTAAACCTACTTTGCTGTGTGGTTTTGATGCCTTAGAAGCATTTTGCAGGGCTGCTTTCACTGGGTCTGTTCTGAGAAGCAATGCTTGGCTGAAGGAACAAATCTTGCCCGACCATGTCAAAGCAAAATTACAAGATGCTACATTAAACCAAGAATGTTTGTTTGGCACAAATGCAGAAGTTGTTCTTAAAAAGATGGCGGAAAAAGCCAAATCTGTGCAAACTGTTAAAAGATTTCTTACAGGTACAGCCACCTCGATTCAGTAGACATTGGCCTTCAAAAAACTGGTCCTTTCCAGTCCCTCCTAGACCTTCTCAGTCCAAACCCAGGGGCAACAGACCACAAAGACTACAGTCTCAGGGTATGCATAGATCTAAACAGTGGAGTGCTCCCTCCTCAAAAACAGGAAGTGGTAAGCCACCCCTTATGGAAAAAGTTCACAATGACTTGTCCTTCATCCTTCCCAGCCATGCCCAAGTACTTGCACCCCTAGGAGAAAAGCTCGCCGTGCATGCAAAAAACTGGGAGTATATTACCCAGGACCGATGGGTCTTAAACATTGTATCCCAGGGATAGAGATTCTACTTCCACTCACTGCCAAGCCCAAGCGGATTGCCAGACCTTCCTCCAAACCAGTGAGCAGAGGCCCAAAAGCAAGTACTTTCTCTTCTCAGTATCAGGGCTATTCAACCTGTTTCAACAGAGCAAAGGGGACAGGGTTTCTACTCAAGACTGTTCCTGGTGCCCAGAAAAGAGAATTCCTGGCACCCTATTCTGGATCTGTCAGTTCTCAACACCTTTCTGGTGGTACCAAAATTCAAAATGCTTACACTCCAGCAGCTGCTTCCTGTGCTAGCCAAGGACTCCTGGCTTCACCCTAGACTTAAAAAAAGCTTATCCGCACATTCCCATAAGGGAATCTTACAGGAAATACCTACATTTCAGGGCAGGCTGTATGCACTATCAGTTCTCTGCACTTTCATATGGATTATTTATTGCGCCCAGGGTATTCACAAAGTGCCTAGCTCCAGCCATTGTGTACTGCAGGCAAAGAAATATTCAAATTTACCCATACTTGGATGATTGCCTGATGCAGGCGGACAGTCAGGAATTGCTATTTCAGCACTGGACATTTGTAAAGAGACTCCTAACGTCTCTGGGATATACCATCAACGAAAAGAAATCACATCTGGTACTCAGCCAAAAGATTGTATTCCTGGGAGCAAGCTTGAACACAACTTCCCAGATAGCATTCCTCACTCCAGAAAAGCAGGTTTATTTGACAAATTACTTCAAACTACTGGCCAACCAGCCCAGCTATCCGCAAGAAAAATACATACTGCAAGCCCTAGGGTTCATGGCCTCATGCATTCTCTTAATTCCATATGCAAGACTGCATATGAAGAAACTTCAGTGGTACTTAAAAAGTCTCTGGTGTCCACATTCTCAGGACCTGGAAACAGTGATTCCCATCATTTCTTGCCTAAGGACAGAGTTCCTTTGGTGGGCAGAGGCTTGCAGCCACAAAGGAGGACTCCCTTTCACTCAACCCTCGCCGCCCAAACCCTGACAACAGGCGCATCAGACTATGCATGGGGGCTCACTTGGCAGGCAAATGCATTCAAGGCAAATGGAGCCCAGGACAAATTCAACTGCATATCAATCAGAAAGAAATGTTAGCTGTACAGAATGCACTGACAGCCTTCAAATACCTTATCCTTCTAGGACAATTCTTGATAAGGACAGACAACACCACAGTTATGTTGTACATAAACAAGTAGGGGGGAACTCATTCCTAACCACTCTGCAGGTTAGCCATGGTTCTGTGGAACACAGCCTTGAGCAATCAAGTGCACCTGCAAGCTCAATTCCTGCCAGGTAAACAAAATTCACTGGCAGACGACTTAAGCAGAAATCTAATGGACCCACACGAGTGGAAACTGGAACCCAACTCATTCAAACTTCTAATGCACAGGTGGGGGACACCAGAGGTGGACCTCTTTGCTTCCCCCCAAAACCATCAACTAAGCAGATTCTGCACGTGAACTCTCCACAGCCAAGCATAGAAAGTGGATGCCCTATCCTTTACATGGGAAAACATCTCAATCTATGCCTTTCCCCCTCTGCCCCTCCTTACAAAAGTACTACTCAAGGTCAAACAGGACAGGCCAAGGACAATCCTTATTGTACCAGACTAGCCACGCCAGCACTGGTACCCATACCTGCGCAGTCTGACAGCAGTGCCACCCTGGCACCTACATCAGGCCCCCTCCCTGCTGCCCCAGCAGGAGGGACAGATTTTGCATCCTCAGCTTTAAACCCTGAACCTGGCAGCCTGGCTTATTCCCTGAATACATCACCAGAATCCCTCAGCAAACAGGCACTGGATGTCATCCTTGAGGCCAGGAGGCCTAGTACTAGGAAATCCTATTCAGAAAAGTGGAAATGATACTGTTCTTGGAGCCATTCTCAAGGAAAGGACACAGCCGTGCCCACCTTACATCAAATCCTAGCTTATCTAGCAGAGCTGCTCAACAAAGGCCTATCCTTCTCATCAATTAAGATTCATGCCTCTTCCATCTCGGCTCATTACAATACTGAGCCACCCCTCTTCTCTCACCCTCTGATCAAACAGTTCCTGAGAGGAGCTAACAATTTAAGACCACTCCTGCCTGGGACCTTAACTTTGTACTAGAGAAGCTAACGCTTCCCCCTTTTGAGCTTGCTGCTACAGCAGAGTTAAAATTCCTCTCTTGGAAAACAGCCTTACTTCTACCCATCACTTCAGCAAGAAGAGTGTCTGAGTTACAGGCCCTTATGGCTATGGAACTCTTCATTATCTTCCATACGGACAGGGTTTCCCTCGGGACTAACCTATCATTTATGCCCAAGATGGTATCCAGTGTGGTTTTTAACCAATCCATCCATTTACCAACCTTTTTTCCTAATCCACAGAATAAAGGGGAAAGGATCCTGCACTCCTTGGACATGCACAGACAACTCAGGTTCCACCTAGACGAGACTAAACCTTTCAGAAAATCTGACCAGCTGCTAGTCAGCTTTGCTACAGGGGCAGAAGGCAGGGCCATTTCAAAGCAAACCATTTCCAAATGGATAGCACATTGCATCCATTTCTGCTACAAACACCATGGAAAACCTACCCCACAGGGGATCAGAACTCATACTACTAGGGCTACCTCAACCTCTACAGCATTTCTCAGGGGAGGCTCTACCAGGGAAATCCTGGAAGCTGCAACCTGGAGTTCTGTACACACCTTCACCAAGCATTACCACTTACCTATCTTTTCAAAATCCAGAGCTGGCTTTGCCACTTACAAGGCCTGCTAGCCAGCCCTTACACTTCTTGACTGCCTCCACCCTTCCTCAGCTTTGGGAATCAACCCAAGTGTGATGACTGCAACAGTGAAACATGAACATAGTACAGTTGTGTACACTTACCGTAAATGTAGATGTCTGAGTGTATTCACTGTTGCAGTCCTGGTTACCCTCCCTCCAGCCCTCTAACTTCTCTATGCCTTCTACCTTTGCTATTTTATGGCCATATCTTATGGCTATGTTATTTACTTTTTACTGGAGGTGTTCCACACCATTTAATTGCTTCCTGTTTTGGGGGCTCCTGATGTCTGTGGCAAGAAAAACTGATGTAATGGCGTCGGCCACATGTTTTATACCCCTGATGTCATGGAAGAGGTGACAGCATCCAACGCAGAAATCCCAAGACTCTAGTATTCGGGCCAACTGATGGCTACCTGCAGGCAAATAACCCAAGTATGATGACTGCAACAGTGAATACACTCGAACATCTACATTTATGATAAGTGTACACAACTATACTTTCTGTTAGACAGCAGCTATGTCCTCATAATGTTTATATATTTATAAATGGATATAGATATAGAATTTAGTATCTGCTTGAGACATTTTAGACCATGGTCCAAACGTTAAAAAAAAACAACATTTTAGATGCCTTAAGTGCAGCTCAGAGTTTGACATACCTACTATAAATGATATCCTGTAGTTGTGTATCTGTTGGGGGAGGTAAAAGTACTGCTTGAGATTTTATCCAAATGTAATGATTTACCATTAGATTAGCCTTCCTAACAAGGTAGTATAAATGTGTAAGCAATCAAACCAGTAGATCTTCAGAGAGGACACTTCAACAGTACAGCTTCCCAGTCTTCTCCACCACACCCCATGAGGTCTTCGTACATAGTTATAGTATTACCTCAGTGTCACTGCTCGACAGAGGCACAGCAAAATAATGGGTATAGTTCCCCATACTAAAGGGGTGGCGTAAGCCACAAAACTATGGGCTAGGCTTGTAAATGCCCTCGGGCAGATAGCCTAGTATGAACCTATGAACCTATGAACATGTTGCATTTTTTTTGTGCTTATGTGAATTACTAGGTTACTTTAATGTCGATTGTTTTACATAATATTCTAGATTTTATGCACTAGATTTGTGTATCACAAGCACACTTTCCTCATGAAGCTTTTGAGTTGAAAGAACAGAAGAGTGCATTTGCCATTGCTGGATTTATATGGAACTTTTGCTCCAGTTAGATAAGTACTTATGTGACTGTCACTGACAAGGACCAGAAGCAGCTTTGAAAAACTAATTTAACCAGCATGTAAAGATTCACTGTTAAAGTGACCTCTCCTTGGCTAGTTGTACCAACATGTAAGGATTCACTGTCAAAGTGACATGTCCTTGAAGATCCACTGATATGGTAAATGACATTACTCTTAAACGTGGTTAAAATGGTTTGCTGTCACATGATTCTTAAAGCTGATTTCCTGGTCTGGAAAGTTCCCAAGATGGAGACCAACTTGGAGATTACCACTTCTTGATGGCTTCACATCACTTAGTCAAATAATTGTAAGCAGCACTAATCAAGCCTGCTGATGAAGAACAGTTTTTCTTTATGCAACAGTTTGACAGTTTGGTCCTTCCGTTTCTGGTTCAGGGGAAGAGTCCTATCTGAGTTCTCAGCTTTGTTTAGTTCATGAGGAACCTATGCAATGGAGTCAGTGTTTTATTTACAGGATTTACAGCATTAGGCATTCTGTCTTGCACTTTCCAGAATGAATGCCAATAGGGCAGTACTCATCTTCTCTAAGCTAACAAGTTCACACAAATATCACAGTTTTTCCATTATTTACTGCGTTTATTTTTTTTTTGCTGTTTTTTAATTTGGGAATGTCACCTTGCCTTTATTGTGAGTTGTTAAATTTAGAATTACCTACCTGTATGCTTAAGAGAACCTGATGATATTGCATCACTCAAACTCATTCTTAATGGCTACCTAAAATAATAGGCTAGGTGTACCTTTTTGTCCACCTGCATTAGTTGATTTGTGAATAGGGGTGTAACACGTTGCATTTTACTGGATTATCACATACTTTTGGCACAAGCCTCTTTTTGTTATTTTCTGTAATGTGATTGAAAATGGTCCATTATATTCGGCCAAGTGTTTGTTTCATAACTGCTTTGCTTTGGGGAGCACACCTTTAATTGACAAACAAGCCTTCCCCCTCGGCATCCATTTGATACATTTGTTCCTTCCAGAGTTGACAGTCAGCTGATCGATTTGCTCCTGGAGAGGCAAGTATGGATTACTGAGAGTAGTGCAGTCATCTAATGGGAGTTTTCCTTTTTAATGCTCTTGCCTTCTTACCTCCATCAGCTTGCATTCTTCATAGTCGGCAACTGCTAGGTGACACGTGTGCTGCCACGCATGCTAAGTCACTTTTCCAAGTGATGCACCTATTGCAGCTTCTGCAGTCAGTGCTGTTTGCTGTGGATGGTATACCTGCAGTCTTGCTTGTTTTACCAAGGCAGTGAACTAAGCTGCCGCCCCAAAACTACTTCAAGTCCATGATGGATGAGCTGGCATCAACCACTCACTTCCATCCTAACCCACCTGTTTCACCAATCACCTGTACTATTAGTCAAGCACAGGTCATCTGGAGTTCACTCAGGGCATTATACTACCACATATAGAGCTGTGCCTTCAGAATTCCTTCTTGAGCTTTTCCTGCCATGTAATATTTTTCATTTAGTTCTGGTAAACATCAGGATCAAACATTCCAAGTTTATCCTAATTTCTCCTTGGTAAAGAACAGCTTGATTCTGTTGTCTTGAAGAACATGGCAAGCAATATTTTTCCAATTATTCCATTTGTTTTTATCCTTAAAAGTTTCCTTATTCCTTTGCTGACTTTTGAAAGCATTTTTTGCTGGAATAAACAAGCTGTCAGTTCATTCTGGTAAAGGTGCGCTGATTTGTTTTTCTTCTTGAGCCTGAAAGTGTTCAGTCGCAGTGGTGCAACAGGTGGCACACTTGCTTTTCTTTTCTACAGAAGGCTATGGGTTCTGTTCCCACACCAGATAGCTCAATTGCCAACAGTGCAGCGTAAGGGGATGTTGCACTCCTAAGTTTGCCGTCCTTTTGGATGAAACGTTAAACCAAGACCCCATCTGCTTGGGGTGGTGGTAGCTCAGGTGGATATTAAAAGATCCTGAGGCATTCATTGAAAGAGTAAAGGCAATTCCCTGATGCCCTGGATAGATTTCCCTTAATATTATAAACATCACCTCTGGTCTCCCCTGAAATGGAGCTGCTAGGGTAGTGTGGGTACCTGGTCAAAAGAAAAGGCAAAATAATTAATTATAATTAATAAAGCAAGCAAGCTAAGGTGTTTCTTCAATCTTTTTTCTACTTGCATGGCTTATTTCAGACATCTTTATGCCACAAGCTTTCTAAACTCTATTACTGTGAATGTATGCTAGTAAACTTTGTTTGCCTTCCAAAACCTGGTGGACACTAGGATTTTTGCCTAGTATATGGTCATGAGGCAGCTGTTACTTGGAGTTTCGCCATCTGACTCCTCTTACAAAGCATTCACTTCCTGCTTGGGACTTGCAGTATCAGGATTAAGTGACTGCCTGTCTTCATCCCTTTGAGATAAGTTATTCCGCAATAGTTTAGTTGTCTGGAAGATAGGTTTTTGGTAGCAGTTATTGATATGATACAAATGTTGGTGATTTATGCCCTTATTTGAGAAAAAAACTTAGTTGTTTCTCCACAGAAACAGATATTGAGAGTAAATCCACTTTTAAAGGGCTGTATTGTAATGAGGTTCTGTAAATGTCACCTGACTGTTAGATTTATGGTTTCCAAATTTCAGAATGAAAATCCATCTCTGAGATCTGTGTTGCCAGTCATCAAGGGTAGGGAACACAGAGGTGATTTTTTTTTTTTTTTTTTTGGATGAGTCATCTGAGACTCACTAGCTTTCCATTGCTCCCTTAATTTAACTTCCTGAAATTTTAGTAGGAGCATCTTACAATTGGTAGATCAAACAGTGAACGTCCAGGAGCAAGCCAGTTATTGTTAATTAGTAGTGGTTGTCTGAAGATTGCATATCAGCAATGTAATCGTTGCCCCTCCCCCCAAGGGTTTCCTTACAGTTTGATACCATAGAATTCACAGATAAATACTTGGCTGTACCACAAAAGTCACCCAAGTCCTTCCCTCTGACACCAAGACTTCAACCTCAGACATTTCTGAGGAGAAAAACAGGTCAAGGCAGTCCACCTCCTCACCTTCTTATTTAGTGATAGATTTTACGTTGTTGTTGTGTCTTTCGGCTTTTCCCGGTTAGGGGTTGCCACAACAGAACTCTGGTCTGCTAATGATTGGCAGTAGATTTTTACGTGCCGAGTTGCCAGCCGTGATACCCAACCTTCAACGAATGTATGCCCATTCACGCATGTCTCCACACAGAAGACGCTCTAGCTGAGAATTGAACAGGACAACGTCTTACTGTGAGGCGACAACGCTACCGCAGCGCTACCACCGCATTCCTTCTAAATCCAAGCCCAAATGCTTTGAGACAAAGGTAGATGTCCTTCCATATCACTGTTGTAGTGTTCATAACCTATGGGATCTCTTGCCAAGGATAGCCCAATGCCTGGCCAAAATATCAAAGCCTTTGCATCCTCCTAGCATCGTATGTTAGATTTATGCTCCTCACATAGACATAGGGTTTAAAGGTGATGTACGAATGCTCCATAATCAGAACTTCTTTGCCGCCAGTCCAAATGCCACAGTTGAACATTTGTCTGAATGTTCTGTGTGAGCTGGTTTCTACCAAGTTGTTTATAGAGAAGTGCCTTATTGGGGTTCCTCCCTTTTTCATCCTTTGTTTTTGTACTTAGGGCTCATGTCATCGAGGGAGGGAAAACGTCAGTGTGGGAGGCAGATTCTCTATAAAGAACATTATAAGAATTGTTCTGCCTTGGTGCTTCTCAAAATGCTTTGCGGCCATCTGTCCTCTGTATTTATCTTGAGAATTAATGTCTCAAACTTTTGACCCAGGGTACTATGGCCAAATCCACCTGCCCTATGGTGCAACCATGTCTTAAAAAGAAGACCCAAGAAGTCTCGGTTTGACTCTACTGCTGTCCAGCCTCCACTAGACATCTACCTTGAAGCAAGTAAAACCCTTTTTTCCTCTGCTGCAACCCTGTCAGAGGCTGGCATGGAAGTGGCTTCTCTCATGTCCTCTGAGTCAATGCAGACGTACATAGCAGGCATTGAAGGGAATCCATGGTTGATCATTTCTGAAGGGCCTAGAGGGATTCCCCAGATTCTAGTTTGGGAAGAGGTCCCTGATACCTTTATTATGTCTAGGCATGGCTCAGAGCCTCATTGGTTGGACAAAACAGATATCCCACTGAAAAAGACACAGAAAACTAAGCACATTCCTCCCCTTGCTAAAGATCCTCATTTGGAATTGGCAAGATTTTGTTCAAGGCTTGTTCAATGCCCTGATGGCTTTAAGACCACCTCAGTTGGTGTCTGTTCCTGATTCTTCTTGGTCCTTTACCCCACCTAAAAAGACTAGGATGTCTGATTCTTCAGATGAGGAGGTTGATTCAGGGGATGAGTTACTGGCGTACTCCTCACAAATTACCTGTCCTTTAGACTGTGGATCTGAAGAAGACGATTCTTTGAGTCCTGACTTTCCTTTTGAGGAGTTGCCTTTGGGGACTCAGTTGTTCGCATGATGGATTATTTAAAGTGGGCCTGCTCACTAGTCTCTGGCATTCAAAAGCGGTATTATTAGCAGTTGCAGATGGAATCTCCTAAACCTTCTGCTGTCCCCCTGTGTTAGATGCCTTGTTGGAAACATTTGCAGCTGCTGCTTTGGCTCCTGATTCCCTAAGAAGCCTGACCATTTTTATAATGTGACTGAGGCCTTTAAGTATCTTTACAAGTGTCTTTCTTCATACCCTGCTGTGGTCTCGCTCTCTCTCTCTCTGCTGACAAGTCACCCAAGCCTTTGCCCTCTTCTAAACTCCTTCCTTCTGATAAAGACAATAGGACTATGAAGATGTTTGGGAAAAAAGTCTACACTTATGCCACTTTGGCCTTCAGGGCCAAAAAATATCAAACCCATGTGACCAGGTATGTTTTGGCCATTTTGTCACAGCTTGGGGGGGGGGGGGTCTGACCTTCCTGACTCTGAAGGAAAGACTGCTGCCCACTCCTTATTAAGTTCCACTTCTCAGATTGCCTCTCCCTCCATCAAATATAGTTATGATGCAGCTGATGCATGCCCTAGAGCTGCTGCTTCTGGCTCATTTATGAGGAGGTGCCCTTGGCTTTCCCTCCTGACTTTACCTGATGATATTAAGACCAAGCTACTAGATGCTCCTTTGGACAATCAGAATTTCTTTGGTTCAGCTACTGCTGACTTGCTTAAGACTCTACAAGACGAAGGTCAAGTGCGGATCTTAAACACATCTTTGTTACTCCCCTATTCAAATTTAAGAGAAACTATCCTTCTAAGCCTGCCTTTGTGCTTAGGCAGCCTCAGCCT
This sequence comes from Protopterus annectens, assembly GCF_019279795.1. Classification (NCBI taxonomy): domain Eukaryota; kingdom Metazoa; phylum Chordata; order Ceratodontiformes; family Protopteridae; genus Protopterus; species Protopterus annectens. The sequence continues at coordinate 200,799,110 of NC_056744.1, forward strand.
TTTAAAGGGAAGAAGGTTCCTAAGCATGTTTTCACTGATAAACCAACCAAGACTTCTAAAACTGAAAAGCCCCCTTTTCAGGATGAATCTGCCTCCATATTAACATAGTTTTTCCCCTTCTCTTTAGCTAGGTTTCTCTATCTCAGGCTTTCCCTGTCCCTTCTTATCTGGCAGTAGATAACTTCAGACTCTTGGGTTCTGTCTGTTTTCGTGGTTATTTTACTATATTGAAATCCCATTCCTCTTTCTCAGGTCTTTATCCTTCTCCAGACGAATGTCCATATTTTTCTGGCATTTTGCAGGATTTACTGGATCAAGGCACCATTCATCTTGCTCCAGTATTTCAAAGAGGAACAGGGTTTTATTCCAGAATGTTTTCTGGCTCCCAGAACAGAGAGATCATGGAGACCAGTCCTAGATCTTTCCTTTCTAAAAATACCTTACTTTTGGATGCTTTTCCTCCAGACTCTGTTACTTGTCTTATTTCCACAAGTTTTCTGGTCTCACTTATACCTAAAGGATGCCTGTCTTCATATTCTCTTTCACCTTCTATTCAGGAAGGTTTTGGTTTCTTTCATCCTCTCGTTGCAAGTTATCTGCTTTGCCCTTTGGCCTTTCTGTGCCCTCAGGGGTGTCCACCAAATGTCTGGCCCCTGTCATAACCTTTTGCAGGCTTTAAAGAATCCAGACATTCTTATATCTGGACTATCTGCTTCTTCAGGCTGCCTTCCAATCCTGGCTTTTGCAGGATCTGAACTTTACCATGCTCCTTCTGCACAGTTTGGGATTCACCATCAATCTCAAGAAGTCCAGTCTGACTCCACTTCAGGACCACATTTTTCTGGGTTGCAGCATTCAGACTATCCCATTGTTGACACACTTCTATCAAACTTCTGTCTCTGACAAACTGCTTTCAGTCCCTGCTTCCCTTTTCTGTCATTTCTCCAAGGGAATTTCTCATTACCGGGATTCATGGCATCCACCATTCCCGTGCTTCTCTTTGCCAAGCTTCACATGAGGAAACATCAGTGGTGCCTAAAGATGGATTGGCTTCTGCATTGCCACCTTCTGGAGTTTCCAGTTCGCCTACATTCTTGACTAATAGAGTTGTACTGGTAATTCAGCAGATCTCTCTCAGTTTGGGGCTGCATTTTCAAACTTCTCCCCTTACTCAGTAGCTCTTCACAGACACTTCTGATCTGGGGTGGGGGAGCCTTTTCCAACAGAAGGTTCAGGGTTGATGACCCTTTTTGTCAGAGTTCAGACCACATCAACATAAAGGAAATGAGGGTGATCATTCTTGGTATTCATACCTTCCATTCTCTTTGGTCTCTAGACGCTATAAAAGTCTTTATAGTCAACACCATGGTCATGTAGTACATTAACAAATGGGGACACAAGGTCTTATCTTCTTTGCAGACTAGTCCTTCAGGCCTGGGATTTGGCTGTTCACCACCAGGTAATCCTTCAGGTGGTCTACATCCCTTCAGAACACAACTTAGTGGCAGACTCCAAGTAGGTCCAGGACACAGCCGCATGAATGGATGCTTCACAGAGAGGTGTTTCTGGACATACTATATTGGTGGGGTATTCATAAAGTGGATCTTTTTTGTTTCCACTCTGAACAGGCAACTTCCTAATTTCTATTCCAGAGTCCCAAGTCCTCTGACTTGGTAGGTGGATGTCATGTCCTTTTCTTGGAAGGAAATTTTCCTGTATAATTACCCTCCCCCTCCCAGGGTCCTGCACAAGAACAGGAAGGACTTGCCAAGAATCATACTGGTGACTCACTTTTGCCCCAGACAGCACTGATTCTTCCTCTTCTTTCACTTGACCATGAGCAATCATTACAAGTTACCCCACCAGATGGGTCTTCACACTGAAGAGGAAGGGGCTCTCATTCACCAGGTGGTCTACATCCCTTCAGAATACAACTTAGTGGCAGACACTTGGGGTGCTAAGATTTTGATCCCATTCAGACAACACTTTTTTGAGGCTGTAGTTACAGTTTTGCTGGAGGCCAGGAAACCCACTACCAGAAAGTCCTATATGGCTAAATGGAAAAGATTTTCTGTTTAGTGTCTAAAGCATCACCAGGATCCCTTTTAGTGGGTACCCTTTGGTCCTTTCTTACTTGCGTGAACTGCTCCATGCTGGCTTAGCATATTTTTCTGTTAAAACTCGCTTGTCAGCAGTCTCTGCTTGTCTGCCCTTGAACCCACCTTTGACCTTTCGTTTTGATATCAAACAATTCTTGAAAGGCGTCCTTCATATCAAACCTCAAAAAAACTTATTCTTCCATCTGGGGACCTTAATTTTGTCCTTGAAAAAGTGACTCGTGCTCCTTTTGAGCCTACCTTTTCTTCTTTGCAACCCTGCACCAGAAATACTGTTTTGTTGGTTGTTCTTACTTCAGCCAAGAACATTTCTGAACTTCAGGCTCTAATGACTATCCTTCCTTTTTGATTTTTCATAGGAACAGGGTATCTCTGCGTGCTAATCCTTCATTTATGCTCAAGGTGATCAGTGAGTTGTCTCTTAATCAGTCTATCCAACTTTCTTCCTTTTTTCTTTCTGCTTAATTTGCAAGAGAGAAGGTTGGATCTTAATACACAGCTCTGGTACTATTTGGATAAGACAAAGGCTGTCTGCAAATCTGAGCAGCTTTTTAAGAAACCATCTCATCCTGAAATCTTAACGCCATTTCATTTTGTTATTCTTTCATGGAAAACAGCTTTTTGCTTCAGTTAGGGCTCATTCTATGAGGGCAGTCACCTCTTGTGGAGCTTTCTTAAAAAATATATAGATACTATATCCATCCTTGAAGCACCCATTTGGTTGTGTGTCCACACTTTTACCAAACACTACAAGTTGGATGTCATTTCCTCAGATAGGGCAGGATTTGTCAGGGCTGTCCTGTATGGGTTTGTGGAGGACTCCCCTGTGCCTTCCTCCTCCCATCCTTTTCAGTAGCTTTGGTACTCTTCCACATGATGTTCATCGTGTTTCACTGTTGCAGTCATTACAATTGGGGTATTCTGCTGGCAGGCTACTCGCAGTCGGCCTGAGTTCCAAAGTCTAGGTCCGGCGTCGGTTGCTGTCGCCTCCTCCCTGACGTCAGTGCACCAGGGGTATAAAAGATGCAGCCGACGCCATTTTCTTCAGTCTTTCTTGCCGCGCAGTGCCCAAAGCAAAAGCAGTTCGCAAGTGCCGGTCGGCCGACTCCTGAGATTTTCAAATTCGAATTTCAGATCCGAAGTCTTCATTAAAGCTAAGTGCCCCATTGGGGAAACTTTTTTCTTGCTCCAGACCGATGTCAGAAAAAGTTAATAATTGTGTTTCTTGTGGGAAGCAAATAACTCATAAGGATTTTCATTCTTACTGTATTCCTTGCCTAGGCCCTGACCACGAAGTTGCTAGTTGTCGGTTTTGTGCTAGATTTAACCAACGCACTATTAAGCGACAGTACGATTTTGCATTTTATTATTTTGGCAGAAGATTTAACTATATAATGCCATCGGAGCAACCGACTACTGGAGTTTTATAAAAAGCGCAAAGAAAAGGACAGGCACCTGAGGTCCAAAATCGACGACGAGGCTTCCACTAGGCCTGTCGCCGGTTCGCTGGTTCTCAGTGAGGCGCTTTCGCAGCCCCTGACGCCCGCTACCTCAGAGCCACAGACCGCTTCCAACTCCCATGTGGAGCCAACTAGGCCGCTGGAAACTCAAGATATTGGACTCTCGGAAACTATTCCCTCAGATGGGTCCAGAGCCGCTGAGCAGGCATCGGCTTCTGAGGGTGTTTTCAGGCCTACACAGTTATATGTAAAACCAACTTCAGCTTCAAAGGCAAAGACTAAAGCAGCTCTAAAGACAAAGAAACAAATACAGCATTCTCCTGGACAGGCCTCCATGTCTAAAAAACAGATGCTTAAAATGACCGAAGACTTAATTACCTTGATCAGGGGTTCCCATCCCCCTCCTGATAAGAGGCCTAGGCAAGAGATAGAATATGCATCTTCAGATCAGGTTTCCATTTCCTCTGATTCCTCTTCTGAACAGGAATATTCTCTTCCTCCCTATGAGGATTCTGATGCTGAAGAATCTATTCCTTCAGCCTCTCCTCCTGAGGATTATTCTTTTGGGGAAACCCTGCATACTATGAGGGAGCATTTCCACTGGGAGAGCCAAGATTACTCAGAATCCAAGAAAAGGCTCTGAGACTTCCTTTTATTACCTCAGTACAGGTCCCTTGCTATTCCTCCTGTTTTAGACATTGTAGATGTATTTTCAGAGTCCGGACTGTCTCCTGACTCTTTGCCACCAGCTCTTGTTAAACCAGACAGATACTACAGGGTTCCTGATTCACATAAAGTTCTTTATAAAAACCCTGCTGCAGACCCAGAAACTATCTCTCAGGGTCCCAAAGGGGTCAAGGCTTCCACTGCAAAAAACCCTATACCCTCTGATAGGGATTCAATGGCCCTGAACAGATGAGGTAAAAAGATTTATACTTCTGCTACCTTGGCTGTAAGAGCTTTAAATTGTCAATTTCATATGCTTAAATATCAGCAATATCTAATGTCACTGCTTAAACAGAAAATGTTGACAAATTCAGAATGTGCAGAAAACAAAGAAATGCAGGATTTATTGCATGCATCTGAACAAGTAGGAAAGCATACTTTGCAATGTGGTTTTGATTCTCTAGAGGCGTCTTGCAGGGCCGCTGTTACAGGTCCTGTCATTAGGAGACATGCTTGGTTAAAAGAACAGAATCTGCCCGATCATGTTAAAGCAAAATTATTAGATGCTCCATTACAACATGATACCTTGTTTGGTGTTAAAGCAGAAGAAGTGTTGAAGAAAATGGAGGGCAAAGCTAAATCTATGCAAACAGTCAAGGATTTCTTACAGGTAAAGCCTCCCAGATTTAGCAGGAACTGGCCTGCAAAGAATTGGTCCTTTCCAGTGTCAGACAGGCCACAAAGAGGCAGATACAGACGCCCCAGAGGCAGATCACAGCCCCAAGGCTCATACAGGCCTAAACAATGGGGTGCTTCTACCTCCAAAAGCAGAGAAGAAAAATCACAGCCTTACAGGAAACAGTCTCAATGACTTTCCCCTGCCAGCACCAAGCACTTATCTTCTGGCAGCTCCTTTGGGGGGAAAACTAGCACGTTTTGCACAAAATTGGCACATGATCTCCCAGGACAAATGGGTCTTAAATATCATATCCCAGGGCTATAGGTTCCATTTTCACACCCTGCCAAGGCCAAACGGTATGCCAGACCTGCCACACAATCAATGGGCAGAGGCACAAACACAAGTTTCATCCCTCATGGACATGAGAGCCATTCAGCAAATACCACAGCAAGAGCAGGGACTAGGATTTTACTCAAGGCTATTCTTGGTGCCCAGAAAGGACAAAACCTGGAGACCAATACTGGACCTGTCTATCCTGAACACATTCCTGGATATTCCAAAATTCAAAATGTTAACTCTGCAGCAGCTTCTGCCCATGCTGGCAAGAAGGCTTGGCTTGTGACTTTAGACCTAAAAGAGGCATACCTGCATGTCCCAATCAGACAATCATGCAGAAGATACGTCAGATTTATAGCTGGCTCAATGCATTACCAATTCTCTGCACTGCCCTTTGGCTTATCTACTGCACCCAGGGTCTTCACAAAATGCCTGGCACCAGTAATTGCTTTTTGCAGACAAAGAGGAATTCAAATATATCCTTACTTGGACGACTGCCTTATTCAATCAGAGAGCAAGGACACTGTACTACAGCATCTGGCGTTTGTAAAAAACATTAATAACAGGCTTAGGGTACACAGTAAACGAAAAGAAATCAAACCTCGTACCCTCTCAAGAGGTAATATTCCTGAGTGCAAGCTTAAATACAACTGCCCAGATGGCTTATCTCACGCCAGACAAACACAGACAACTGACTACTTATTTCAAAATGTTGGCAACAAAGACCCAGTTATCTGCAAGAAAAATTCTGCAGACTTTGGGCTTCATGGCATCCTGCATTCTGATAATTCCATATGCAAGACAGCATATGAGGAAACTTCAATGGTATCTAAAAAGTGTTTGGACTCAACATTGCCACAGCCTGGAAACAATAATTACCCTCATTCCCTGCCTGCAACAGGAGTTTCGATGGTGGGCAAAAGCCTGTCACCACAACACGGGACAGCCATTCACCTTCCCCACAACCAGGCAGACATTGACAACAGATGCATCAGATTATGCCTGGGGGGCCCATATGGCAGGAAGATGTATTCAGAGCACATGGTCTGCAAGTCAAATGCATATACATATCAATCAAAAAGAGATGCTAGCAGTTCAGAATGACCTGACAGCCTTCAAGGGTCTACTTCATCCAGGACAACTACAGATGAAGACAGACAATACCACAGTCATGTGGTACATAAACAAGCAAGGGGGCACACATTCCTACCCCTTCTGCAGACTAGCCATGAACTTGTGTGACACAGCATTGACTTACCAAGTACATCTGCAAGCACAATTCCTGCCAAGAAGGATAAATACTCTGGCAGACGAACTAAGCAGAAACCTAATGGATCCCCACAAGTGGAAATTGGATCCACAAGTCTTCAGCATGATAACAAGGAACTGGGGATGCCCGGACATAGACCTATTTGCCTCCCCTCACAATTGCCAACTACAAAGATTTTGCACAAGGACTTATCACAAGCAAGCATGGAAAGTGAATGCTCTATCTTTCAGCTGGAAAAACCTAACAATATATGCCTTTCCTCCTCTGCCTCTCCTCCCCAAGGTACTCCTCAAGGTCAGACAAGAGAAGCCAAAAATGATACTGATTGTCCCAGACTGCCCCGCCAGCACTGGTACCCAATCTTAAAGAGCTTGTCTCAATGCCCAGCTTGGACATTACCTCAAATTCCTCACATAATGACCCAACAAGACAGTCAGATACTGCACAGCCAACTCAGGACCTTAAACCTGGCAGCATGGCAGATAATGTAGCCATTCATGGCACACCTCTTTCTAAAGCAGTCATGGATGTTATTTTGGAGGCCAGGAGGCCTAGCACCAGAAAATCTTATGCAGAAGAGATTCTGTGCTTGGAACCAGGCATAAGGTATTGACACGAGTGTTCCAAATATTCCTCAGATTTTGCAATACTTAACTGAGATGCTAGATAAAGGCCTTTCCTTTTCATCAATTAAAATTCATGCCTCTGCCATTTCAGCTCATTACAATACAGAACCACCTATTTTTTCTCGTCTATTACTAAGGCAGTACCTCAGAGGGGCCAAAAACATAAGACCCCCAAGGAGAGCACCAATACCTGCATGGGACCTCAACTATGTCTTGGAAAAACTTACACTGCCTCCGTTTGAGCCAGCCTCTGCAGCTGATATAAAATTCTTATCCTGGAAAACAGCTCTACTCCTAGCAATAACCTCCGCTAGATGAGTCTCAGAGTTACAGGCAGTCATGGCTGTGGAACCTTTTATCATTTTCCATCCTGACAGAGTTTCTCTGAGGACAAACCCTACATTTATGCCTAAGGTAGTGACCAGTGTGGCTCTTAACCAAAAATTCACTTGCCTACCTTTTACCCAAACCCACAGAATAAGGGTGAGAGACCTCTGCATTCTTTGGACATTCGCAGACAGCTACACTTCTATTTGGACAGAACCAAAGCTTTCAGAAAGATTGAACAACTTCTAGTAGCATATGCTGCAGGATCACAAGGAAAACCTATCTTAAAGCAGACTATTTCAAAGTGGATAGGCCACTGCATTAGCTTCTGCTATTCTCAGCATGGCAAATCAGTGCCTAAGTGCATTAGGCCACATTCCACCAGAGCAGCAGCCACTTCAGCAGCCTTCGTCAGAGGAGTACCAACCAAAGACATCTTAGAGGCTGCAACTTGGAGTTCAGTGCATACTTTTACAAAGCACTATTACTTACCTCTCTACTCTAAATCCAGGGCGGGCTTTGCCACTACAGATGTTCGTGTTACCCTGCTGCAGTCATCACACTTGGGTTATCCTGTCATCAGGCGGTCCCGCAGTCGGCCGGAATTCCAAAGTCTTGGTCCGGCGTCGGTTGCTGTCGCCTCTTCCCTGACGTCAGTGTGCCGGGGGTATATATAATGCAACCGACGCCATTTTCTTCAGTCTTTCTTGCCGTGCGGTGCCCGAAGCAGAAGCAGTTCACAAGTGCCGGTCGGCCGACTCCTGAGATTTTCGAATTCGAATTTCAGACCGAAGTCTTCTATAAAGCTAAGTACCCCGTTGGGGAAACTTTTCTTGCCTCAGACCGATGTCAGAAAAAGTTAACAATTGTATTTCTTGTGGGAAGCAAATACCTCATAAGGATTTTCATTCTTATTGCATACCTTGCCTAGGCCCAGACCACAATGTCACTACTTGTCGGTTTTGTGCTAGGTTTAATAAGCGTACTATTAAAAGGCGCTTTGATTTCGCATGACACTACTTCGGTAGGAAATTTAACTACGCCATGCCGTTGGAGCAACCGACTACCGGCGTGCACAAAAAACACAGGGATAAGGACAGACAGCCCACACCTAAGCCAGATTCTGAGGCCTCGGCCGATCCGGTCTCCGGTTCTCCGGTCCTCAGTGAGGCTCCGACACAGCCCCTGACTACTGCAGATCTGGAACCCGAGACCGCTACGGAAATTTTGACGGAATGTACCAGGCCGACGCAGCCTTTTACTTCAGGCCCTTCTGACGACTTTGCTACAAAAGACGTCGGTGCTACAGAAACGCCATCGGTTTCTGAAGGCGTTTTCAGACCGACGACACTCACCATTAAAACGTTTTCTAAGTCGAAGACCACTTCTAAATCTAAAAGGACTGCACTTCAGTCTCCTGTTCAAGGCCCCATGCCTAAGAAACAGATGCTCAAAATGGCTGAAGATTTGATTTCTTTAATCAGGGGTTCCCAGCCCCCTCCTGACAAAAGGCCTAGACAAGAGGAAGATTATGCATCCTCTGAGCAAATATCCATTTCTTCAGACTCCTCTGAGGACCAAGACTACTCCTTCTCTCCTTATGAAGATTCAGATGCTGAGGACTCTATTCCCTCTGCTTCTCCTCCTGAAGACTACTCCTTTGGGGAAACTTTACACACTATGAGGGAACATTTTCACTGGAAAGGTCAGGACTACTCTGACTCAAAGAAAAGGCTCAGAGAGTTTTTTTTACTCCCCCAACACAGACCACTTGCCATCCCGCCAGTTTTGGACATTGTGGATGATGTCTATTTAGAATCCAATTTCAACCCAGACTCTCTACCTCCTGCTCCGGCTAAGCCTGACAGATACTATAGAGTGCCTGATTCCCACAAATTTCTTTACAAAAGCCCTGTAGCTGACACAGAGACTATCTCACAGGGTCCCAAGGGGGCTAAGGCTTCTATGGCTAAAAACCCAGTACCTTCTGAGAGGGATTCCAGAGCACTAGACGGGTGGAGGAAAAAGGTTTACACCTCAGCTAGACTAGCTATGAGGGCACGGAATTGTCAATTTCACATGCTTAAGTATCAGCAATTTCTAATCTCTTAGTTAAAGCAAAGAATAACCTCTCTCCCTCAACAATCTGAATTGAAAGAAGTACAGGATCTGTTGCAAGCCACTGAGCAGGTGGGCAAACATACCTTACAATGTGGGTTTGATTCTTTGGAGGCCTCCTGCAGAGCAGCTGTCACTGGGTCTGTTATACGTAGGCATGCTTGGTTAAAAGAACAAACTCTGCCTGATCATGTTAAAGCAAAACTACTGGATGCTCCCTTACAGCAGGATTTTCTTTTTGGAGTTAAAGCAGAAGAAGTTTTAAAGAAAATGGAAGAAAAGGCAAAATCTATGCAGACAGTCAAAGATTTCCTACAAGTACAACCCCCTCGCTTCAGCAGAAACTGGCCAACAAAAAATTGGTCCTTTCCAGCCACTGACAGACCACAGAGGGGTAAATACAGACACCCAAGGGGCAGAGGACAACCACAAGCCCAGTATAAAACTCGCCAATGGGGCTCTACAACACAGGAGGGAGGAGAAGACAGGTCTCAAACCACCAGAAGGCAAACTCAATGACTTGCACCTCATCCAGCCAAGCAATACTCTCTTGGCAGCCCCCTTGGGGGGAAAACTCACACTTTTTGCAGACAACTGGCACATTGTCACAAAGGACAAATGGGTCCTAGACATAATTTTACGAGGATACAGATTCCATTTTCACACCTTGCCAATGAAAAGAGGAAAGCCAAACCTGCCACAAAATCAATGGGCAGAGGCACAAAAGCAAATTACAGCTCTCATGGACATGAGAGCCATTCAACTGGTACCTACTCGAGAGCAAGGCCAAGGATTTTACTCAAGACTCTTTCTAGTGCCCAGAAAGGACAATGCCTGGAGACCAATTCTGGACCTTTCAATTCTAAACACTTACAAGTACCCAAATTCAAGATGCTAACACTACAGCAGCTACTTCCCATGTTGGGCAAGGAAGCATGGCTTGTAACATTGGACCTCAAGGAGGCATACCTGCATGTCCCTATCAGACAAAGTTGCAGAAGATACCTCCGTTTCATTGCAGGTTCAACCCATTACCAATTCTCTGCACTGCCCTTTGGCTTATCTACTGCGCCCAGAGTTTTCACAAAATGCCTGGCACCAGTAATTGCATACTGCAGACAAAGAGGAATTCAAATATATCCATACCTGGACGACTGCCTCATCCAAGCAGAAAGCAAAGACATTCTCTTACATCATCTGGCCTTTGTAAAGCATCTACTAAACTGCCTGGGGTACACAGTAAATGAAAAGAAGTCAAAACTAGTACACTCACAAAAAATGACATTCCTGGGTGCCAGCTTGAATACAATGGCCCAGAAGGCTTATCTTACGCCAGACAAGCAACTACAACTGACTCAGTATTTCAAGACAATGGCAACAAAGACCCAATTAACTGCAAGAAAAATTCTGCAGGCTTTGGGCTTCATGGCATCTTGCATACTAATAATACCATTTGCAAAGCTGCATATGAGGAAATTACAGTGGTACCTAAAAAGCGTATGGTCTCAACACAGCCACAGCTTGGACACAATGATATCTCTCATTCCCTGCTTACAACAGGAATTTCTATGGTGGTCACAGGCATGTCACCTCAACAAGGGTCAGCCTTTTACCTTGCCCCCAGCCAGGCAAACTATCACAACAGACGCTTCAGACTACGCCTGGGGGGCACACATGGCAGGACAATGCATTCAAGGCCTATGGACTGCAGATCAAAGAAATCTGCACATAAATCAAAAAGAGATGCTAGCTGTACGGAAAGCTCTGACAGCCTTCAAGGATCTATTACATCCAGGACAACTTGCAATAAAGACGGACAACACCACAGTAATGTGGCACATAAACAAACAAGGGGGTACACATTCTTACCCTCTATGCAGGCAAGCAATGACCTTATGGAACACAGCTCTGGCCTACCAAGTCCAGTTACAAGCTCAGTTCCTGCCAGGACAGAAGAACACATTGGCAGACGACCTCAGCAGAAACATCAAGGATCCCCACGAGTGGAAACTAGATCCACAAATATTTGCAATGATAACTCAAAAATGGGGCCTTCCAGACATAGACCTGTTTGCCAGTCCTCAAAACTATCAACTAACAAAATTTTGTACAAGGACATTTCACCATCAAGCTTGGAAAGTGGACGCTCTCTCTTTCAGTTGGAAAAACCTGACAGTATATGCCTTCCCTCCATTGCCTCTCCTCACAAAGGTTCTTTTGAAAGTCAAAAAGGAGAGACCATGACTGATTCTCATAGCCACAGACTGGCCACGCCAGCACTGGTATCCGCTATTGAAAAATATGACCCACAGCCCACCATGGATATTGCCTGAAATCCCCCATTTGCTCACACAACAAAGCAATCATATTCTTCACAGCCAGCTCAAAACTTTAAACCTGGCTGCATGGCAAATCATCTAAACATCCAACCAGCTCCTCTTTCATAAGCAGTTCTGGATGTTATTCTGGAAGCCAGGAGGCCAAGCACCAGGAAGGCTTATTCGGACAAATGGAAAAGGTTTTGTGCCTGGAACCAAGCTAAAGGCCAGGACACATTTCAGCCTCACATGCCTCACATTCTACAGTATTTAACTGAGATGTTGCACAAAGGACTTTCCTTTTCCTCAATTAAAATCCATGCTTCAGCTATTTCAGCTCACTACAACACGGATCCAGCTTTATTTTCACATCCTCTTCTAAGGCAGTTCCTCAGAAGGGCAAAAAACATTAGACCACCCAGGAGAGCTCCTACACCAACACGGGACCTCAATTTTGTTCTGGAAAAACTAACGCTACCTCCCTTTGAACCAGCTTTCTCTGCAGATCTTCAGTTCCTGTCATGGAAGTCTGTCCTGCTCCTAGCAATAACTTCAGCTAGAAGAGTCTCAGAGCTACAGGCACTAATGGCAGTGGAACCTTTCCTCATTTTTCATCAAGACAGAGTTTCTCTAAGAATTAATCCTTCCTTTATGCCTAAGGTGGTTTCCAGTGTAGCTTTAAATCAAACCATCCACTTACTCACCTTCTTCCCCAATCCACAGAACAAAGGTGAGAGACTCCTGCATTCCCTGGATATTCACAGGCAGCTTCATTACTATTTGGACAAAACTAAGGCTTTCAGAAAATCTGACCAGCTCTTTGTATCCTATGCTACAGCTTCTCAGGGGAAGGCTATATCAAGGCAAACCATTTCTAAATGGATAGGTCATTGCATACGTTTCTGCTATACCCATCATGGGAAACCAGTTCCTGTTACCATTAGATCCCATTCTACCAGGGCAACAGCTACCTCTACAGCCTTTCTCAAGGGGGTTCCAACCAAGGAAATTTTAGAAGCTGCTACTTGGAGTTCTGTACACACCTTTACCAAACACCATCACTTACCTCTTTACTCAAAGTCCAGGGCAGGCTTCGCCACTGCAGTTCTGCAGGGCCTTATAGCCTCCACTAACCCTCTATGATACCTCCCCCCTACCTTAGCTTTGGGATTCAACCCAAGTGTGATGACTGCAGCAGGGTAACACGATGAACATAGTACAGTTTTGTACATACCATAAATGTAGATGTTCGAGTGTTCACCCTGCTGCAGTCCAGGTTACCCCCCCTCCATCCCCTCTTATCTACTGGCTAAATCTCTTCTATGCCTTACTGATGTATTTGCTTATAGCTGAAGGGATTTTGTGTTTGTGCAGTGGTTACTTCTTTTGGTACTAATTCCTGACCACCTTTTTGGGGGCACCTGACATCTGGGGCAAGAAAAACTGAAGAAAATGGCGTTGGTTGCATTATATATACGCCTGGCGCACTGACGTCAGGGAAGAGGCAATAGCAACCGACGCCGGACCAAGACTTTGGAATTCCGGCCGACTGCGGGACCGCCTGACGACAGGATAACCCAAGTGTGATGACTGCAGCAGGGTGAACACTCGAACATCTACATTTATGGTATGTACAAAACTGTATTTTCTGCAGGGCCTGATAGCCTCTCCTAATCCTATTTAGCACCAGCCTCCCAACCATAGCTTTGGGATTCAACCCAATTGTAATGACTGTAACAGTGAAACATGATGAACATAGTACAGTTGTGTACCTACCATAAATGTAGATGTTCGAGTGTATTCACTGTTGCAGTCCAGGTTACCCTCCCACCATCCCCCTTTTCCTTGCTGGGAGTTATCTGTACTTCTCTATTCTATACAACCTATGTGGTGTATTTGCTTGTAGATGAAGGAAAAGTTGTTTTTTGGTTATGCATGCTTATTGGCATTAGTGAGCCTACCATTTTAAAGGCACCTGACATCTGGGGTAAGAAAAACTGAAGAAAATGGCGTCGACTGCATCTTTTATACCCCTGGCCCACTGACGTCAGGGAGGAGGTGACAGCAACTGATGCCGGACCTAGACTTTGGAACTCAGGCCGACTGCGGGTAGCCTGCCAGCAGGATAACCCAATTGTAATGACTGCAACAGTGAATACACTCGAACATCTACATTTATGGTAGGTACACAACTGTACTTTATGAATACTGCAACAGTGATATGGAAGGACATAGTACAGTTGTGTAAAATCGTAACCATAGCAGTAGAAATCATCCTTTTTACTTTTACAGTATTCATTCCCTCCTTCCTTCTTGCCCACTTTGTTTTCTTTTTTCTCTTGGGAATTCTGTGCTGGCCAAGAGGCCTTTAACTCTGTCTTTGTTTCTTTTTTTTCTCTGAATGTGCATGCTCTTTTTACTGGGATGGTTCTAGTTCTCTTGGGGCACTTCAGTTCTGAGTATGGAGCATTCATACATCACCGTTATGCCCTATGCCTACAAGGAGAGTATATATCAGACTTATGATGCTAGGAGGAAGTAAAGGCCTTCGTGTAGTGGCCGGGCATTGGGCTACCCTTGTGTCAGCAGATCCCGCATGTTATGAATCTGAGCAGCTAAGTACTACAGATTATGTGGAACACTCCGCATTCGACCATATGCAAACCCACTGTTCCGCATCGAACAGCTTTGGTTCCACTACATGGAATTTGATTGGTGTGTATACTACAATTACTGCCAATTGGCATCTCGGTATACAAACCAATCAAATAGCTACTCCGCTGTTCCGCACTGAACAGCGTTGGCTGTGCTACACAGATTTTGATTGGCTTGTATTCTGCAGTTACAGCCAATCGCCATTGTGGCATACAAACCAGTCAAATAACTGTTCCTGAGGAGGGGAGCCAATGAGAGCTCCCAAATATGTGACCGTTTGTGTACCAGGAATGGTTGTGGAAAACTGCGTTTAAAGAGAGGGAGAAAAAATAAAACAGAAGCAAAACAATATTAAAGTAAATAACTGCAATAGCAGCAGTTAAAAGGATTCCTTTTAACTGTTGGTATTGCAGTTATTTACTGTGATACTGTTTTGTTCTATTTTATTTTTTCCTCTCAACCTCCTAGTGTAAGAAATCTGGACTAAGCCAATAGCCAAACATAATGTGGTGGTAAAGCCACAAAAATAGGGACAATTTTAGATATTGCTCTTATAAACTTAGCAAGTTGTTAGAATAACAGGTTTTGTGTTACCATACGTAATCTGAAGGATATGATGTTTGAAACTCAACTTTCTGTCATTATCTTATTTCATTCGTCTGTGATTTGCCAGAAGACTACATATTTTATGAGGAACAGAATAAAAATAATAAGACAAAAATGTAGGCATTCTGCAAAATTCTGGGCAGTTGAGAGGTATCACAAGTGAGTGTGTGTGCTTGTGTGTGTGTGTGTGTGTGTGTGTGTGTGTGTGTGTGTGTGTGTGTGTGTGTGTGTGTGTGTGTGTGCACATCATAGCTCTCAACCTCTTAGCACAAAAAATCTGGACATACCCTTAATTAATGGGGGGACAAAGGCCTAAAAAAAGGAACCAATTTTAAATATTGCTCTTATAAACCTAGAAATTTGCTAGAATAACAGGCTTTGTGTTAACATACATGTTCTAAAGGATATGATGTCTGGAACTCAAATTGCTGTCATTACTTTATTGTTTAATTCTTCTGTGATTTGCCAGAAAAATTGGTTGAAAGGCCAGGTCGTGGTCAAGGTATGCTTTTCACACAGTGCGAAAATGGGGTGTTCCACATTTTGACTGCTTGTCACACATTGCTATGGTCTGTGTTCCACACTGGCCTCTTTGCAGGTTGAGACCTATGTTATGAATAATGCAACAGTGAAAGAAGGACATCACTGTTACAGTAAGCTTTTACTCAACTGCACTTGTCTTGAAACATTGATGAATACTTTGAGTCTTGTAACAGACCATTTTATATGGGGGTATGAAATTAATGACATCACCCAAAAGAGGTATATGAAATTGGGTATAAAGCAAACAGCGTTATTTCCATTGTAACATTTTTTAGGATGCCTTCTACACAAAAAGCCAGACTGATTTCATAAAAATGATCTCATCATATTTTATTTGAAACTGCAAGCAGGTACAAAATGGTCCACAGACTAAATACATTCCCAATCAGTAGGGATGGCAGATTGTAGGGACTAGGTGTATATGTCTGAAAGTTCTGACACATTTGCATTGAATTATCAGACCCATATGATGCAGTACCAGAAGGACATGTTTAGGTAAACAGATCAGCTGGTCCAAGTCATTTAGATGTGTCCTTTGGAGAGAAAATCAACAAATTTGCATAGACAGTAGAAGGGGTGGGAAAGTAGAACATTAAATGTGGTTGTGGCTTAGATGAATCCTAGTTCAAGCTATGTTTTTGAGACCTATAAAAGTCTTTCCCTAATGATCCGAAGAGTCGGCCTCTCAGTAAAAGACCACCCTAGAAAGAATTGTTTAAGAAGCTAAAGGAGAATGGCAAAATAGTGCAGTCTCTTTAAACAGTTGTTTCATTCTGGTGTACCAAGTCTCTCCAGAAATGATTAATGTAGAGCATTTCTGTTCTTTATCAGACAAATTAAAAGGAACAGTACAGATTGTGGAGATAGCACAAGAGGAAGAAGCAGCAGGAGGAACAGGAAAATCTCAAAACCTGCATGCAAGAGGGACCAAGACAGATGGGCAAGTCTTCTGTCAACCACCGTTGGAACAGTACAGAGTAGCTTCCAAGGTCATTGTCTCCCCACCTTTTCCCATTGTCCAGTGTATACAGGAGGAAGATTTTCTCATATTTTGCAGCAGTGGATCATCCTAGGATGGCACAGTGGTGCAGCGGTTAATGTTGTTGCCTCACAGCAAGAGGTTCTTCGGTTTGATTCTTGGCTGGTGTGCCTTCTGTACAGAGTGTGCATGTCCTCCCTGTTCTCATGTGGGTTTCCTCCGGGTGCTCGGGTTTCCTGCTACCTTCCCAAAAAATGCTGCAAGTGGATTGGACACTCTAAATTGGCCATAGGTGTGAGTGTGTGCATGTGTGTGCCTTCTGTGGAGGGTTGTGCACCAGGCTGGCAACTCAACATCGTAAAACTCCACTGTCAGTCAGGTTGTAAGTTTGGTCAGCTTTTCCCCTTTGAAAGGTATCTGTTTACTACAAATGTTCATTTATTGAACAGCTAAGGGAATGTCAGGCAGTTTAGTACATCCTCTTGATTTTTGCCACTGCCCACACAAGAGGACCTGTGGAGATCAGATCTGTACCAATCAGGTTTGAACTTGTTTGAATTAAGAAACACAATTCTGAAAAGGTAACAATGCAGTCTTAGCTCCTTTCATTGTTTAATGAAGTTTATCTGATTGTAATGGACATGAAAGAAGTCTATGTGTGCATTCACAGCCATACAGCCTACAAGCAGTTTATTTCAAGATAGGGAATCCCATTAACATTCATCAAATGCCTAGCCTCGGTGATTGCTCACATAAGGTGAACAGATATTCATTTACTTTTATTAGAATGACTGCATAGTTTAGACCATCTTGTCTGAAGAACTAGGAGTCTTTCAGCATTCACGTGGCTATTTCTAACCACTGGAGATTTCTATGGCCTTTAAAAAGTTATACCCAGAGGATGTTTACCATAAGGATCTCTACTCTGGTGGGCTCCTGTATTGGACTGCAACTCCAAGTGGAAATCTGACTATCTAGTCCAACTTCAAAAACTTACAGGTCTCCGCGTACTGGGTAGCTCTTCCCATATTGCATATGTCAGTAGGGTGTAGGGAATAAATGAAAGAGTTGTCTACACCATCTTGTTATCAGAGAGTTCACAAGGTTATCTGCCTGTACCATTCTTGGAAAGTTATCTTCATAGCTAGAAGATTCACTTCTCCATCAGATATTCCTACCTTCTTTATATAGGAATTTTGTTGTCCTGGAAAAGAGGTTACCTTCTGTATTCCCGATGGTAAACTGAAATATTTTAAGCCTCCCCAGTTGCACCAGGTTGGCGTGACACCTGTTGTATTGGTTCCTGTGGCTTCTGTGTCTCATTCTCTTACATGTTTGATCACAGAGTATTTACTGAAGAATAAATAGTTGTTTGGCAAAGCATCCATGTTTGCAGCACTGTCTCTGGGATGGGTGTGAGACCTGTATTATATTTGAGATGGACATCCCCAGACCCCCTGAAACAGAAAAGAAAGCCCTCACAAAAGCTGTCATCAGAGTTGGACATAGATTAGGAGATGAAGAAGATTACTTGGCCTGTGCTGTCAGATCAGTTCACTGATTAATTACCGCACTGTTGATAATATCAACCCCCAGCGGAGGCAGATTTCATGAAAACATGGAACTCCATGCAAGAACATTTCGTATATGAAGTAGAAGAGCTTTTCAACTTACGCAAAAGTTACCTGGAAGTGCTGGGTATTGAGGATCCCAAGCCTTCATTACACAAGTGTTTGGGTCTGCCTTTGAAAACACCTTCTAGGTTCCTGATTCTCAGCCTCCAGCACCAGAAATGACTAACCTTTTTACAGTAGGTCAGGAAATGAAGTGCTTCTGTAAAAAAACAGTGATTGCTCTTGTTGTCACCTCTTTGGACCTAGGTATCTTGTCAGAGCTGGTATTGTACCAAATGGTAAGGAAAGGGTAAATAGAGAGAGAGTTGTATTCTAGATAAAAACAGAAAGTCTGTACTTCATCTACCCTGCATTGTTTGTGAATTTACCTGATAAATGCACTCCTAAATCACTACCAGGGTGATATAAAACAGTGTAGGGCATGCCAAAGTAGGTTTTGGATGACACTTCGAAACCGCTGATATTGGAATTACTGCAGACAACTTTTAAAGTAAGCAAGCATGCTAGCAAATTTGGGTAAGATACCACTGATGCTTCTGTCAGTGTGGCAGCATCGGGCACAGTAATTTCTGACTTAAGGTTACAACCACTGCCTCAGGATGTCAATGGGTAGCTATTAGATGCTTTGTTAAGGAAGTATTTACAATTAGGTCTTCCATCCCAGGAACAGTTTGAGAGACTACAAGCAAAAGGTAAAACTATACAGCTAAGCAACTCTTTCTTTCCTCATTCCTAAATATAACAACTTTCCCAACAAGCAGGAACTGTTGAATTAATTCAGACATAAATGGCTTTTGACAAGGGCCACTGCTAGGGTAAGCAGTCCAGAAGGAGCAGATACAGTGATCCTCCACCTGATCAAGAGGGTGCATTGCAGTTCTGACTCCATTACTACTTTCACTGTCCCCTTCCCACCTGTTCATAGTCAGTTTCTCTCAATTCAGAATTAAGTGATTCCTCCTGACTATAAACCATTTGGTGAAGCTCATATGTTTAGCTTACAGGATGAAATTCAGAATGATCTGATTCTTGGGAAGCCTCCTACCCCCTCAGACCAGGAATCCCTTGCAAAACCACTCCTAAAAGACATGTCAGTGTCAGCAGGCACAAAGTGTAACTTTCTGATACTACAGCTATTTTAACACCAAAAGAATGTTCCATGGAATGTTCCGGTCTTTGAACTTTCAGAAATAAACAAATTTCATACAGTGAAAATATTCAGAATTATTTGATTTCAGTCACTTCTTCCCCTTCTGTTTCCAGGAAGATCTTATGGCTGCAGTGGCCATGATGGATGCATAGTTGCATGTCCCCTGTATTTGCCAAGAGCAGAGAACGTTTATTTGGTTCCTGGAAGGCTCATAGCATTTAACTTTACATCCTTGCTGTCTGAGCTGTATACTGCTAAGGGTATATACCAGTACTTAATACCACCATTTTGTATATCTTATAAAGGAAATGTATTTATCCAAACTTTGACTGCCTAATCCAAGCAAGATCTCAAGAGCAGCTGACGAATAACCTTGACTATACCGTGCACTGCTTCACCAGACTGAAAGTCTTCCTCACCTTGCAGAAATTTGGTCTTCCTCCCTTTCCAAGGAAATGCTTTCTGGAGGCCTTTTTAAACATCAGAGATTATACAGTGTTGCCCCCTTAAGGAAAATTTGGCAATGTTAAAGTCATTCATGCAGGTTGTATCCTTCCCTTTCTGGACTCCAAAGACCATCCTTTTGTCCTGGGTTGTATGTTTTCTGTCCTCGTAGTTCCTGTTGAAAGGGCACATATAATAATTCTGTTGTGGTACCTGTGCAGAGTTTGCCAATAACTTCCACCTTTGAAGAGGGTAATGCATATTATCTCCACGATTCCCTCAGGTGAAAACCAAACCACAGGATGTCCTTTGGAGTTTAAAATGGAATAAATAGACCCTTCATGATGAGCATTTCCAGCCTGTCTTTGGGAGAACACATGGGAGGCATTAAATGTAATGACTTCCTGGCACAAGAAGGATCTAAACAAACACATCAGCTTTAATGAGGTATTTACCATTGTCTGTGTAGTTCAGTTGTTCAGAATAATGTTATAAACAAAGGTCCTCAGTCTGTTTACAGACAGCATCACCATCACATGGAACTAAACAAGCAAAGGACTACTTCTGGTACTGATTGTACAGGCTAGCCACAATGTCCAGGAAACTGGCATACAAGCTAAGTGTTATTCTAAGTCCACTACATTCCATCCACTCAGAATATTGTAGGAAGGAAGGTGAACAGGTCATTGCCCAATTCCACTACATGCAGACTTCCTCCAAAAGTCTTTTTTGAATTATCAAAGTCCTCAGGTACTCCTGCTGTGGTCCTGTTTTCCTCACTAGCAAAATGATAGACTCTTCAACTGTGCTCACGATTCTGATATGGAATAGCCATAGCAATGGATAGTTTTCACTCTGTCGTGGAACAGAGGCCTGTTTTATGTCTCTACATCACTGATCCCCCAACATGGAAAGCAGTCAAGGACAATGCTATATTGCTTCCACTGGGCCTTCTCTCTCTGATCAAGATAATAGCCTTTGTTCTTCCTTCTCAAAAATATGAGCAATTAAGGCCTCAAGATCTAATTAAGCTGTCTGCTAACACATTATCAGGTGTCTGTGAAACACCTGTCACTAAAGTACCTATGTTTTGCTGCCTGTAAAGTAGAACTGTGATTCCACAGTGAATGTATTTTCCCTCAGAAGTTCTGCAGAACTCTAAATAAGCCAGGAAGCCAATTATTAGAAAAAAAAATTAGTTATCCAAGTGGATGAGATTCACAGCCTGGTTTAAATCCAAGTACTTCAGCCCTGGGGGAGTCATGATACAGCAAGCTTTCCTCTATCTGCTTACCTCATTTGAGAAGGTGCCCTTCTCATGCCCCACAGTCAAAGTGAATCTTTCAGCCATCCTAGCTTGTTTACATTTGAATCCACCATTAACTTTGGCACCATCAATCAAACAGTTCCTGAAAGACTTCTTGCATTTGAGACCACTTAGGAAGCCAGTGCCTCCACTATGGGATTGAATTTTATTCTTCAAAATTAACCCTGGCTCCCTTCGAAGTGGCAGCTTGTGCTTCTGTAAAGTTTAATATTAATCATTCCGTCTGCCTTAGTGACATTTTGGGTTATCTGCCAAGGCATTGTACTGGCCAGCTTTCAAAAGCTCAAACTCACCTCCCTCTCTCTTCCAGTAACAGCTGATTGGCTGAGTATATCCTAAGAGAGGAGCCTTAAGCTGTCACAGAGAGAGAATGTTCAGTCTTTTTCTGCCATCCAAAGAAGAAAGTCCTCTGACTCGTTACAGGATCCAGTGCTTTTTTTCTTTCTTTCTACTCAGATAAGCCCCATTTGGGCCCCCCTTCATTTTATGTTATTAGATTTGTTATTCTCTTTCTGTTTTGTACACACCAATGAATGCAGAAAGGATAAATGGTTCACTTAAAATAATGATAAAAATCCAAAAACACATAAGTGAATCAAAACAATGTAGCAGTCCAATAAACATTCAGTGATCAATCTCCAGTGCAATATTAATGACCAGACTTTAATAAAATGTTAGCAGTTTCACAGTCGATCAAACACTGCTTCATCATATGTTAAAAACAATTACAACCCTCATTATATAAAGGTAGACCCTAAGATGTCCTAACCAATCAGAAAATTCAATACATCAGTATCATACCAACAATGTAACAGTACAATTACTCATATTCACTTAAAGGAACAGTGCAATCTTTCTATGAATGAAAAATAGTCATATAAAAATGTATAAAATGTTAAAATACAATCAGAATAAAATAAAAAATGCATCATCCTATGTATAAAAATAAAACATTTTCATTTACGCAAACTCCTAGCTTTAATGGGACTTATCGTTCAACCCCTTGCCAATGTCTGTCCTCAGTCTAATAATCTACCTCATCTCAGACACCTGTGTTAAATTCTCAATATCCCCACCATGTTTGTTAAATTTAACCACTTCTATAACCAAAAATGTAAAACTATGTGTTGAATCATGACTGACCACGTGTTTAGCCAGGGCATTCGTGACAATGTCTTTCTAAAATGAGGGTTCTCATTGTCTTTAATGCCTGATGAAGCAGTGTTTTAACTACTTTGAAAGCACTATTGTTTTATTAAAGTTTCATCATTTATATTGCACTGGAGTTTGATCATTGAACGCTTATTGGACTGCTACATTGTTTTGGTTCATTTATGTGTTTTTGGATCTTTCTTTTTTATGTTTAAAAATATATATATATATATTTTAATATTTTACTTCTGTCAATGTCTACAGTAATTTCTGTGGAATTTTCTGTTTGCAGTAGTGTTTATTTGGCTTCGAACTTTGACATATGCTTGGTTTTCCTGTCTCTAGGAGACTTTCAGTGTTTCTCTCAAAAGTGCACCATGTATATGTGCTGTTTGCCACTAGGGGCTGTCTCATGCAGTCAGAACCGAGAATTAATCACATCTGTCTTTAATGTCACTGTGCTTTTTTCATCTTTTGACAGGAAAATAATGTAGAACTTGGATTTTTTTTCAGCATGTACACATTATTTACTATATGTATGGCTCTGATCTGTGTGTTTTTAACATGAGATCATGCTCTTACTGTGAATTAAGTTATTTGAATGTACTGTGGAGATTTTACTGTCTCTGACAAATTGATATTAAATATTTTATGGAACTTTTAATGTGGTTAAAGTGTGTGGAGCTAATTTTAACAAAACTGTGGCATATCGGTTGCTTTGGTTTTTGGACTTTGTGCACTGATTCTTTAACCATTGTCAGTAGTAAAAGAATTCTAAACACATTTTAAACTGGTGTGTGTGTGTGTGTGTGTGTGTGTGTGTGTGTGTGTGTGTGTGTTTGATAATAAGACAGTATGGCAGAGTGTAGTTGTGCATTCACGTGCTTATTACTAGAAACTTTTAAGTGTTTGTTGTGATACAGTATCCAGCAATGTCAGTTTATTATTCTGTCTGGTGTTCTCTCCCCTGACTTGATGGATCTTAACACTGATAAGTCTTATCAAATCTATCAAATCTATTTGCACCCTAGAAAAAAAAAAACATATATACCTCGGCCTATGCTTAGTGATTCGGTCAGGGCCACTGCTTGGCACGCAGAGCAATTACTTTCTGCTCCGGCTCCCTCTAGTGTAGCTTTGCCAGTCACTATGGAATGGCGTTTACATCCATCCTACAGGAGTCTTCCAGTACTTGGCACAACTATGAGAGAATCCAAGGTAAGAGACTCCTTGCCAGACATAATCTGTTAGTGAAGTTCGGAAGAAAAAGAAACAGAAGTTTCATCATACAGCTGATAATCAGATTATAGCTGTTTGTGAAGGCTGATGTGGTTTCCTTGACTAAGAGTATTCTGCAAACAGCTAATTCTGGTGGCTGTGTTCCCATACTTGGCTCTAGTGCTAGTTTGACTGGAGACCTTTCCATTGTTTCATGATGAGGAATTTGATGATTGACACTGAATGCAGTCACTCTGATTCTTTGGAAGATGAACCTGAGCTTAAGTCCAGACAAGTGTTCTCTTTTCCTCAGATTACTAGATTTAGTGATGTTTTTACTTGGGAACAGTTGAGAACTAAACCAGGGCTAGACTTTGGTATATGACCTTATAGAGGATGAGATGCCCAATACTTTGGCTGTCCTCCCTGTCCTTAACTGCTGTGGAAGATGTTTATAAAGCTGCCTGCAGGACACCTGTATCTATTCCAGCAGTTCTTAAAAAAGGCTCTGAGAAAATATAGGGTGGTCTCAAATATGATAGGCCTCTCTTTCTCATTTGACTGCTGTCCCAGCTGCATTTTCCCCAGCTGCCTTCTCAAAAAAGTCCTTAGCTTTATCAAATCCAGTGCCCATGATAAAGATAGAAAACAGGTCCTCAGGATAAAATGATCTCTTTCTAGTAATCTAGCCTTTATAATGTTAAATTATCAAGGATATATGTGGAAATTAATTTTACAGTATGCATACAGGTTGGTTGATTTTGCTGCTTCCTTACCTGCAGAGCAAAAGTCTTAATATGAATGAAATTTTCTTATTTGACACCTGTTTTATAACATGCTTTGATGGGTGTGCTTGATTGTATAAATGCAGTCTCAAGAACCGGAACCATTGCTTTGTCTGTTGTATTAAGACTATATACTTAGTTATGTAATCAGAACTTCTCTGATTTAAAAGCTGACATTTTGAATTCATAGTTTCATAGTTTCATAGTAGTGTACTAGGCTATCTGCCCTGGGGCATTTACAAGCCTAGCCAACAATGATGTGGCTTACGCCACCCCGTATTATATAGTTGCGCCTCTCTAGTAGTGACACATGTGGGACCCCATTATTTAGTAAACTATACCTCTGTCTAGTAGTGACACTGATGTGACTCCCGGGGTAAACTTACGATCTCCCATCCATGCATCGAGATTTTTCTTGAACAGTGCCAATGAAGGGCTCTGTCTCACATGAACTGGGATTTTGTTCCAGAGTACGGGTAACCTCTGTGTTATGAATCTATCCCTCCAGCATGTTTTATTCATGTTTGTGCAGTGGTTGAAATCTTTAGCTCACGTGGTTCTGGTGGATCTGGATTTTTTGAGATGGAGCATGTCCATCAGTTCTTGGTTGGACATGGCCCTATATGTTAGGCACAAATCACCTTTGAGCAGGCGGTATGCTACTGAATAGAGCTGGAGTTTCTTTAATCTAGCTGGATAAGGCACATGTTTGAGACCCATGATCCTCTTGGTGAGGTACTTCTGGGGTCTTTCCAGTTGTTGCATGTGCCGGGTGAGATACATCCCAAATGGAGCATTATATTCAATCATGGGCCTGACAAGGGAGGAATATAGAGGTACAATGACCTCCTTTGATCTGGATGAGAATCCCTTCATGATGAGATGGGCAAGGTAGAATGTCTTTCTGACCACTTTGGCAACATGGTTGTCAAAGGAGAGGTCACTATCGACTTGAGTCCCCAGGTCTCTGATTACTTCTTCCGTACTCAGTGGGTTATTGTCTATGTGATAATTTGTGGGTACTTTGTTTTTCCCAAAGGGGATGACTATACATTTTTTGGCGTTAAGTTTGAGGCCATGATTCTGGCACCAGTTGTCCGTTTCAGTGAGACCTTTCTGTAGGATGTGTGTGTCAGCAGGTGAATCAGCTATGGCACCCAGTTTGCAGTCATCTGCAAACTTGTCAGCCATAATCCTCCCATATTTGCTTTCACATCCGAGAAGTAAATGCCGAATAAGAGTGGTCCCAAGACTGAGCCCTGTGGGACACCACTCGTGACTGGTTTTGAGTCTGACATGGCTCCAGCAATTTTGACCTTATGGGTTCTGTTTTTTAGCCAGTTTGCTACCCATCTTGTGACATATGGATTTACATTTAGGCTGCTGAGCTTGTCTATGATGCCAGAGTGTGGTATCGTGTCAAAGGCTTTAGCCAAGTCCAAGTAGGCAGTGTGGACAGCCTTGCCCTCGCCGATGGCACTAGTGACTGTCTCAAGAAGTCAACCAGGTTTAAGAGGCAGGATCTGCCTTTTACAAAACCGAACTGGGTGGGATCAAGGGTCTGCAGATCTCCAATATCGCCATTTATGAGTTCCATGATGATTCTTTCCATAGCCTTGCAGACCAGGCTGGTCAGACTTATGGGGCGGTAGTTACCAGGGTCAGTAGAATTTCCCCTTTTGTGGAGTGGGACCACTGTTGCTGTGCGCCAGTGTTCAGGTACATATCCTGTAGTGAGGCTAAGATTGAATAGCGTTTTTAGGTGCGGGTTTAGTTCATCTTGAAGTTCACGTAACACGCAACCGGGGATACCATCGGGTCCCATAGATGCCGTGTTTTTTGCTTTGTTGAGTGCTGATTTCACCTGTATGTCTGAGATGACAGGTAGGTTACATTCAGCAGGGATAATTACTACATCTTTAGGGGGTGAGGGAGGGGAGAAATTTGCACTGAACCTGTCTGCCAGAATATTGGCAATGTCGGTAGGGTCAGTGAATTTTTTGTCGTTGTGTACCAACTCAGAGCATATCTGAGAATTTCCTCCCAAGGTTCTGACATAATTGAAGAAGGCCTAAGGATTGTCTTTGGTATCCTTGGCAATCTTTCTCTCAAAGTTGGCTTTAGATGTTTTTATGAGAGGACGTAGTTTTTTACTTGTGCTGATCAGGGAAGCCTTTCCCTTGTGGGATTTGGCTTTGTCCTGCAGTAGCTTCCTTCTTTTGTTGTACAGTTTGTTTATAGCCGGGGTCCACCAAACCGGCGTTTTCCTTGGTGGAGAGGGTCTTGGTTTTAGTTGGGATTGCTTGATCCATGCATTCTTGGAGATGTCCGTAGAAGGCTGTTGTGTAGGATTCAGCATTTTGGGATGTGGTTTCCATTAACCCAGTAGGCTTAAAGGATATCATTTCTGACTTAAGGAGTGTAAAGTTAGCTTTTGAAAAAATTTTCACTGTAGTCTTTTGTTCTGGGGGTGGGGGTGGGATATGTACATCCAGCGTGATCAGTTTATGGTCAGATCTTACTAGTGAGGGGTTTATATCTGGTGCGGAGCATTTGGACCCCATGTTTGTGATAATCAGGTCAAGTATATTATCTCTCCTCGTAGGAGAAGTGACCAGTTGCTCCATAGCATTTGAGTTAATGAATTCCAGGAATCTTTGGGCTAGGGTGTTAGGGCTAGAATAGTGGGCCCAGTCTATGTTGGGATAGTTGAAGTCACCCAATATGATGGTGTTTGGTGTGACATTCATATCCTCCAGTGTTTTCAGGAATGCTTGATGGGATTCCTGGGATTGGGAGGGTGTTCTATAACATGCGACCAGTTGTATGGCAGTTTTGCCTATGGTGAGTAAAACTTGTATGGTTTCTGATGCTTCATGGGTAGCCACCAATCGAGAGGTGTAGGTGTCCTTTATGAAAATGGACACCCCTCCTTTGTGGTTCGGCCTGGAACTTGAGGCCGAAAAGCATGATATGAGGTATAGCCTGGTAGCGCTGGAGTGCTCTCAGGAGCCTTGAACCAGGTTTCAGTTACTGCACAGACATCTATGTTCTCCATACTGAGAAGTGCTTCGAGTGCCTGCATCTTGAGATTTAGACTTCTGGCGTTGAGCAGCATTACCCTTAATTTTTTTTCCATTTTTGTTTTTTTACGGTGGTTGTTTTGTCTTTTGTGCATTGCCTAAAAAAGGCACTATGGGGTGGCAAGAGCCTTGGCCAGTATCCGGAAGCCCAGTGGTGACAGGTGCAAGCCATCCCTCAAGCAACGCGGCTTGTCCAGCATGTCATCCCAGGCTGACAGACATTGGATCCCCCTAGAATGATACCAGTGATTAAGCCAATTGTTAAAACTGATCATTTTGTCTTTGTACTGAGGCATCATTCTTGGTGAAGGCAGGATGCTGCTCAGGGTCAGGGTCATACCAGTCTGGGCTACATAATCGGAGAGCTCCTCAATGTCTCTTTTCATGTAGCCCAGGGAGGTACGTTTCAGGTCATTCACACCAGCATGGACAATGACTGCATCATACTTGTACTTGCTTTGGAGTGACCTGAGTGCGTGTGTAATGTGGCGGATCCTAGCTCCCGATAGGCAGCTCACCGTTACCCTCTCCTTATTCAGCCTGGTAAGTGGAACGTCGGTGTGTCTGACTATAGAGTCACCTATTACTAATGTCTCTGGCATAGTGTTTTGCCTTAGGGGCTGTGATTGTGTGACACACCTGTTGTTTGAGGTATGTGTTGTAGGTGTTACGTTTTGTGGGGCTGTATTTCTGGGTGTCTGCTTTGGAGGCCTCTGTTGTTTTGGTAAGTTTTTTATAAGAGCCTCCGAGTATGTCTTTGTGTTCTTATGTGTTTGGTTTGTAGTGGTGGTGGTTTTATGTGTGACCGGTTTTGCTTCGGGTGTGGGTACCTTCTCCTCCTGTCTGGTCTTGCCAGTCCTGTGTTGAGAGAGTTCAGCCTCCAGCCTGGCTATAGTTGCATCTCTCACAAGTATTTGTGTTAGTAGGAAGGAGGAGAGGATTGTCTGTGTATATGAGACATTTGTAACATTGTCTTAAGATTCCCAGGTTAACCAGCTGAACAAGAGAGGATGCTAGTGGTCTACCACTCGACATACTAGAATATTATAATGAGTGCTGTGCCTTTAAGGGAAGTGGGTATTCACAAGGGGTAGTGGATGGCTGTAGTGCTTACTTTAGTATAAGAGTGCTTACTTTATTATAAGAGTGCTTGCTAAGACTAGAAGTCCCGAAAACAAGTGCTAATATATACAGCTAAATAGACTGAGTAGAGCTTTCTAAGTGAAAAATTGAAGAGCAGACTTGGCGGAGCCAGAAATAGTTTAAACCTGTATAACCGCTGCTGCGCTATGCGCCCAACCGCGCAAAAACGCCTGAGGCGGATTTTTATACAGGGAACTTGAAAAGAGCTAGAAATGGTCCAAAGCAACCAATAATTTACAGCTCAAGTGCTGAGGTCACTTCCCCCAGGGACAGATAGGCTGCTCAAGGCTCCCCACTCCCACTGGTGAGCTCAGAAACTTCCTTCTATCCAAGTAAGGCAATGGCCACCCTCCTGCAAAGGAATGACTTCATCAAGTCAGAGTACCACTACTCCCACCCCCCACCCTTCCTTCTCTTCCAGGTTCTCTCTCAACCCTGCAGCCAAGTAGTCTTAGACATATGGGTTATGAGAATAATTTGGAGAGGATGCACTTGGCAGTGGATAGAAAATCCTCCCCCTTTCAGGGGAATTCCACCACATCCATCAGATAAGATAGAGCTGTTTCCTCCAGTGCACCATTACATTGTAGAATCAGCGGGTCATAGAACCAATGCCTGTGATACACAGAGGCAAACAATTTTACTCCAGAATCTTTTTGGTACCAAAAAAGTAACACTCCTGGAGACCCTTTCGAGATTTGTCCTTTCTAAACCCATTTGAAAAAGTTCCAAAATTCAGAATGCTCACCTTACAGTCGATCCTAGTATTGCTTCCAAACCATTGATGTTCTTCGTGTTTCACTGTTGCAGTCATCACACGTGGGTAATCTGCCTGCATGTAGCCCTCAGTCGGCACGAATACCAGAGTCTTGGGATTTCTGCATTGGATGCTGTCCACTTCATCCATGACGTCAGGTCGTCAGGGGTATAAAACATGCAGCCGACGCCATTACATCAGGTTTTCTTGCCATGCGGGAACCCAAAACAGAAGCAGTTCACAAGTGACGTTTGGCAGCTACCTGAAATTTTCGTTTTTCGAGTTTCAAACCTGTAGTCTTCTAAAGCTAAGTATCCCATTGGGGATCCTTTTTTTCTTGCTCTAACCGATGTCAGAAAAAGTTAACAATTGTCTTGCCTGTGGAAAGTAAATACCTCAGAGATTTTCATTCTTACTGCGTCACCTGTTTAGGCCCAGACCACGATGTCCCCCGCTGTCGGTTTTGTGCCTTGTTCAACGCCCGAGCTATTCGTCGTCGGGCTATTTTTGTTTCTAAATTCTTTCGCTCTTGTTCTCCGTATTCTGAAATGGCTTTGGTAAGCCATCCGACTACCGATCTTCCGAAAAAATGCAAAGATAAAGAGAGACAGACCACATAGGTCCAAAACTGCTGACAACGCTTCCGTTAAGCTAGTCGCCAGTCCACTGGTACTCAGGCGCTTTTGCAGCCCCTGTTACCCACTTCTGCAGATTCTGAGGCTTCTACTGAGACCCATTCTGTGTCCGGTATGCCGCAAGATGCTTCTTTGACTATGGAACCTGCGGATGTCTCTACCTTGGATGGGTCTGGAGCCGTTGTACAGGCACTGGCTTCTGAGGGTGTATTCAGACAGTCTGATGTTCGTATCAAACCGACTACTTCGTTAATGACTAAATCTACCAAATTTCTCAGGCCCAGAGTTTGCACTACACCTAGGAAACCGACGACCAAAGCACATTCTCAAGCTCCCATGCCACAGAAACAAATGCTTAGAATGGCTGAAGACATTATTACTTTAATTAGGGGAAGCCAGCCTGTTAAAAGACAAAGAATTGATATTCCTTCTGATTCTTCAGACCATGCGTCTGATGACTCTGACCCCTGTGATTACCAGGACATACCCTTATCTACCTATGAGGAATCCAGCCTTACCCCTGATACTTTGCCACCTGCTCCTAGAAAGCCTGACAGATACTACAGAGTAACTGACTCTCACATATTTCTCTTTAAAAATCCCACTGCGGATCCAGAGACCATTTCCCAGGGACCTAAAGGTATTAAGGCTTCTTAAAACCCTACCCCTTCGGACAGGGATTCTAGGGCTCAAGACAGATGGGATAAGAAGGTATATACCTCTGCAACTCTTGCCATCAGGACTTTAAATTGCCAGTTTCACATGTTGAAGTACCAGCAGCATATTATTGATCTAATTAAACAAAAAATGTTGATTCCTGATTGTGCAGAAAATAAGGACTTAATGCATTCTGCAAACCAAGTTGGTAAACATACTTTGCAGTGTGTTTTTTTTTTTTTTTGCCTTAGAAGCATCTTGCAGGGCTGCTCTCACTGGGTCTGTTCTGAGAAGACATGCTTGGCTGAAGGAACAAATCCTGCCAGACCTTGTCAAGGCAAAATTACTTGATGCTCCATTAAACCAAGAATGTTTGTTTGGCTTTAAAGCAGAAGTAGTTCTTAAAAAGACGGAGGAAAAAGCTAAATCCTTGCAAACTGTTAAAGATTTCTTGCAGGTACAGCCACCTAGATTCATCAAAAACTGGGAGTGGCAAGCCACCCCCCTGTGGAAAAAGTTCACAATGACTTGTCCTTAATCCTTCCCAGCTATGCCCAAGTACTTGCACCCCTAGGAGGAAAACTCGCCCTGCATGCAAAAAACTGGGAGTATATTACCCAGGACCGATGGGTCTTAAACATTGTATCCCAAGGATACAGATTCTGTTTCCACTCTCTGCCAACCCCAAGCGGATTGCCAGACCTTCCTCCAAACCAGTGGAAAGAGGCCCAAAAGCAAGTACTTTTTCTTCTCAGTATCAGGGCTATTTAACCTGTGCCAGCAGAGCAAAGGGGACAGGGTTTCTACTCCAGGCTGTTCCTGGTGCCCAGGAAAGAGAACTCTTGGCACCCTATTCTGGATCTGTCAACCCTAAACACTTTCCTGGTGTCTAGTCACCCTAGACTTAAAAGAAGCTTATCTGCACATCCCCATAAGGGAATCTTGCAGGAAATATCTACGTTTCAGGGCAGGCTGTATGCACTATCAGTTCTCTGCACTTCCCTTTGGCTTATCTACTGTGCCCAGGGTATTCACAAAATGCCTGGCTCCAGCCATTGCTTACTGCAGGCAGAGAAATATTCAAATTTACCCATACTTAGATGATTGCCTGATTCAGGCAGACAGTCAGTAAGTGCTACTTCAGCACCTGACGTTTGTAAAGAGACTCCAAACTTCTCTGGGGTATACCATCAACGAAAATAAATCACATCTGGTACCCAGCCAAAAGATTATATTCCTGGGATAAGCTTGAACACAACTTCCCAGATGGCATTCCTCACTCCAGAAAAGCAGGTTTATTTGACAACTTATTTCAAACTACTGGCCACCCAAACCCAGCTATCTGCAAGAAAAATACTGCAAGCCCTAGGGTTCATGGCCTCATGTATTCTACTGATTCCATATGCAAGATTGCATATGAGGAAACTTCAGTGGTACTTAAAAAGTCTCTGGTGTCAACATTCCCAGCACCTGGAAACAGTGATTCCTATCATTCCTTGCCTAAGGACAGAGTTCCTTTGGTGGGTAGAGGTTTGCAACTACAACAAGGGACTCCCTTTCTCACAACCCCCCCCGCCATCCAAACTCTGACAACAGACGCATCAGACTATGCATGGGGGGGCTCACATGGCAGGCAAGTGCATTCAAGGCAAATGGAGCCCAGGACAAATTCACCTGCATATCAATCAAAAAGAAATGTTAGTTGTACAGAATGCACTGACAGCCTTCAAATACCTTATCCTGCCAGGACAACTCTTGATAAAGACAGACAACACCACAGTTATGTGGTACATAAACAAGCAGGGGGGAACTCACTCCTACCCACTCTGCAGGTTAGCCATGGCTCTGTGGAACACAGCCTTAAGCAACCAATTGCACCTGCAAGCTCAATTCCTGCCAGGTAAACAAAATTCACTGGCAGATGACTTGAGCAGAAATGTAATGGACCCACACAAGTGGAAACTGGAACCAAACTCATTCAAACTTCTAATACACAGGTGGGTGACACCAGAAGTGGACCTCTTTGTGTCCCCCAAAACTGTCAACTAAACAAATTTTGCACCAGAATTCCCCACAGCCAAGCTTGGAAAGTGGATGCCCTATCCTTCACATGGGAAAACCTCTCAATCTATTCCTTTCCCCCTCTGCTCCTTCTTCCAAAAGTACTCCTCAAGATCAAACAGGACAGGCCAAGGGCAGTCTGACAGCAGTGCGACCCTGGCACCTACGTCAGACCCCCTCTCTGCTGTCCCAGCAGGAGAGACAGATTTTGCATCCACGGCTCAAACCCTGAACCTGGCAGCCTGGCTTATTCCCTGAGTACATCACTAGCAAACAGGTGCTGGATGTTTTCCTTGAGGCCAGGAGGCCCAGTACTAGGAAATCCTATTCAGAAAAGTGGAATAGATTCTGTTCTTGGAGTCAATCTCAGGGGAAGGACACAGCCGTGCCCTCCTTGCCACAAATCTTAGATTACCTAACAGAGCTACTCCACAAAGGCCTATCCTTCTCATCAATTAAGATTCATGCCTCTGCCATCTCAGCTCATTACAATACTGAGTCACTCCTCTTTTTTTCACCTTCTGATCAAGCAGTTCCTGAGAGGAGCTAATAATGTAAAACTCCCAAGGAGGACTCCCACTCCTGCCTGGGACCTTAACTTTGTACTAGAGAAGCTCACACTTCCCCATTTTGAGCCTGCTGCTACAGCAGAGTTAAAATTCCTCTCTTGGAAAACAGCCTTACTGCTAGCCGTCACTTCAGCAAGAAGAGTGTCTGAGTTACAGGCCCTTATGGCCGTTGGAACCCTTCATTATCTTCCATGCGAACAGGGTTTCCTTCAGGACTAACCCATCTTTTATGCCCAAGGTGGTGTGGCTTTAAACCAATCCATCCATTTGCTAACCTTTTTTTCCTAATCCTCCGAATAAAGGGGAAAGGATCCTGCACTCCTTGGATGTGCACAGACAGCTCAGGTTCTACCTTGACAGGACTAAACCTTTCAGAAAATCTGACCAGCTGCTAGTCAGCTTTGCTACAGGGGCAGAGGTCAAGGCCATTTCAAAACAAACCATTTCTAAATGGATAGCACACTGCATCCATTTCTGCTACAAACACCATGGAAAACCTACCCCACAGGGGAGCAGGCCTCATTCCACTAGGGCTACCTCAACCTCTACAGCTTTTCTCAGGGAAGTCCCTACCAGGGACATCCTGGAAGCTGCAACATTGAGTTCTGCACACATCTTCACTAAGCATTACCACTTGCCTATCTTTTCTAAATCCAGAGCTGGATTTGCCACAGCAGTCTTACAAGGCCTGCTAGCCAGCCCTACTACTTCTGACTGGCTCCACCCTTCCTCAGCTTTGGGAATCAACCCAACTGTGATGACTGCAACAGTCAAACACAAAGAACATAGTACAGTTGTGTACCCTTACCATAAATGTAGATGTTAGAGTGTATTCACTGTTGCAGTCCTGGTTACCCTCCCTCCAGCCCCCCGTCTTTCTATACTTTCTAGCTATCCTCTTTTTTGCCCATATCTTATGGAAATGGTATTTATTTTTTACTGGAGGTGTTCCACACCATTTGATTGCTTCCTATTTTGGGGGCTCCTGACATCTGGGGCAAGAAAAACTGATGTAATGGTGTCGGCTGCATGTTTTATACCCCTGACGACCTGACGTCATGGATGAGGCGACAGCATCCGACACAGAAATCCCAAGACTCTGGTATTCGGGCCGACTGAGGGATACCTGTAGGCAGATAACCCAAGTGTGATGACTGCAACAGTGAATACACTCGAACATCTACATTTATGGTAAGTGTACACAACTGTACTTTTCGTGGTGACTCTAGGTTTCAAGTATGCTTATCATAGTCCTATTGCTCCCAATTTCAGGAAATTTGAGATTTGCTGTGTTTGGCTTACATTATCAGTTTCCTGCATTAACCTTTGCAAACACGAGGTGCAGTAGATAGCCTAAAGGGTCTGGCCTCAGTGGCTGCATGTTGCTAATTTGTGCATATTCTGTTTTCAGGTGCTTAGAGTCCTTAGACAAGGTTTTGTCAGTCCTTTCCCACCTGGGCTTCAAATTGAACCTTCTAAAGTCCTTCCTCACACCCTGTCAACAAATTGTTTACTTGGTGTTTGATAGACACAGTAAAAAGGATGGCCTTCCTACCGGAATACAAAGTTCTGAGTTACCATGGCATTTTTATGTATTTCTCTCTTCTAGATGTGGCCCCAGCAAGAGAGTGCCTCAAAATTCTAAGCATCGTGGCATCAGTGAACCTCATGATACCACTACACTTGACAAATTCAGTGGTACTTGAAGAATTGTTAAACCCAGCACCTTCATGCCTTGTATTTTCAGGTACCATTACTGGGACTTTTGAAATAACTGCTGTGGTGGAGGGATCAAGGGTGTCTGAATCCATGACTCTCTTTCTCTTCAGACCCCAGTCCGATGCATCCTGACAGACCCTTCAGATTTTATGTAGAGTGCAGTGTCAGTGGGAGTTCAGGTGCAAGGCTTTTGGGGTCATCAGGATACTCGAAAGCACATAAATGTAAAACAAATGTTGACAAACATTTTTCACCACATATGGACTCTGGGTCCTCTTCTAGTCATTACAGACAATACAACACTGATATGGCACCTGAACAAGCAAGGGGTACAGGGTCATACCTTCTTTGCTGGTTGGCAGTGATAGCCTGAAAGCTGGCTATGCAGTATTCTTTGACTCTTCAGGACTCATTCATTCTGTTAGAGCAAAATGCAGTGGCATACAGATTAAGCAGATACTGGACAAACCATCATGAGTAGAAGCTCCATGTAGATGTCTTCCAGGACTTTATCTAGATGTGGGGAACATCTCGCGTAGATCTGCTCACCTCATTGGAATGTTCCTGTATGCATTTCCACTCTTTCGAATGATTCCCAAGGTACTTCTAAAGACACGGAATGAATTGCCAAAGATCGTGGTAGTAACCCCCTTTTGGCCAGGCAGAGTTGGTTCTTGCTTTTTATGGGAATTGGCCAACGGCAATTGCCGTATTCTTCCTCACAGACTGAATCTGCTCTCTCAGAATCAGGGATGAATGGTACACCCCAGGTTAAAGCAGTTGTAACTGACAGCCTAGATGATTCTATTTTGATACCTTTTAGGTACTTGTTTCATGAGGATGTGTAGAAGGTGTTTGGGTCAAGAAACCTGCAACTTGAAAAGTTTACTTTACAAGTGGAAGAATTTTTCTAGGTGGTTCCTAGCCAATAACAGAGGTCCTGACAGGGTTTTGACCCCTCTGTTTTTGAAATATTTGTGTGAGCTACTAAGAGATGGTTTGTTTTGTGCTTCTATGAAAGTGCATCTTGCAGTCATCTTAGCTGGTCTGCCCATGGATCCTACTCTTTCATCTCTTTTTATGATCAAACAGTTTACAGAGTGTTGCACATGAGACTCCCCTTCAAAAGCAGATTCCTCCTCCCTGTGATTTCAACTTTGTTTTTGAAAAATTGACCTTAATGCCTTTTGAACATGCCTGTCCATGCGATTTATGATTTATTACTTGAAAGACTGTTTTACTTACTGCTCTGACATCTACAAGACAGGTCTCTGAGCTACAAGCTGTCATGGTGGACCAACTCTATATGATTTTTCACAAAGACAAGGTTGTGTTACACACTAATCCATCATTCATGCCTAAAGTTGTTTCTGAATTTATCATGAATCAAGTCATCAGTCTCCCGGTGCTCTATCCTGATCCAAATAAAACAAGGGAGGAAAGATTTTACATACCATGGATGTGCACAGACAGCTAAGGTACTACCTTGACAGAACAAAGCCCTTAAAGAATGCTAAACAGTTGTTTGTCTCCTATGTGAGGGCTAAGAAAGGTCAGCCTGTCTCAAAGCAAACTGTTGCGCAATGGCTGTTCTCTACTATTGTTTTCTGTTACTTCCAACATGATAAATCCAGTCTATTTCAGGCAAGGTTAAGACTCACTCGACTAGTGCCTTATCCTCTCCAGTGGCATATTAGAAAGAGGTGGAATCTAGTTGCAGCCTGGTCCTCTGTTCATTCACAAAGCACTACAAACCAGATTTTTTTTTCAAGGCCCAGCCATTCTCCATAGTCTCCAGGATTCTTATCATTCCACCTTCCAGTTAGGGTAAGGTTTTGGGAATCTACCAAAAATGTCACTGAGGCAGTAGGAATGATGAATATGGCACAGCTGCATAAGTACTACTTACCTGTAACAGTTGATGTTTGAATTTCTCACTGTCTCAATGTCAGCACTCATCCACGATCCCCCAGACTGTGCTTAGTTGAGGTGGGTTTCAACCTTTTTGATTCGGTTGCTGTTGAAATTGTTTTTTATATGGTATTGTGAGTGACTGCAATAGACGATTCTGGCTTCAAGTACTTTTCCTGGCCTCTCCTTCTTTGCAAAAGCCTTAACACTCATTTACTGTGTCATCTGAAGGCTTCCCTCTTAGGATATGCTCAGCCAATCCACTGTCACAGAAAGAGAGATAGAGGAGTCTGAGCCTTTGAAAGATGGCCAGTACTGGGTTACCTTGGCAGCTATCCATATGCCACTGTGGCAGTGAGGAATTCGAATGTCTACTGTTAGGCCACTACTTTTCGTAGAAGACCCCATTTTTTTTTGTAGCTATCAGTTCAGTCAGGATATTGATGCAGGAGATGTTTTGTTTTGCCTGCAAACACTTGTTAGTGTCTAACAATTCTATACTGTAAGTTTAAGCTTTCACCGACTACTGAACTTCCTACTGATGGTTACTGCATAACTGAGTAACCATGCTTGAAGATCTGGCTGGAAGACTGATATCTGCTTATGGCTTAATCCCAGTCCTGATATAAATTACCTGCAACAGTGGTCTTATTATTCAGACGTTAGCTGTTTTGGTGAGTACATTCACTCAACTGTAATATTTACAGAGGTCAGTGAGCCCACCTTGCAAAAAGGGGAAAATGCACACATTATCTGTGAATATGTTTACTAAGTACAACAGTATGAAACTACATTCTTGGAATAGAGTCTTGCCCGATAGGACCTTCAAGGCATAATGCCATAATATTGCCTGGCCTTTATGCATCCTCTGCAAACCTTTTCTGAATAGTGCTTGGGATACTTTGCCATACATCAGACCCACTTCTGAAGGATGGATTCATATACATCTTAATCAGTGATGTGAAGTTTAATCTTGCCGTTCATTCATCACTGATGGGTTCGGAGCCGATCCCTCGGCTCCGACACAGCCGTTAGCAAGATCGAGGTTTACCAAAAGCTCGAGACCTAGCCCCTTATCCCATGATGCACTGCCTGGAATACCTCAGATGTAGTTTGCCATGGCACAGATCTCATGTGTTTCCAGAACTCGATTCCTTTATTGGAGAAAAATAGGATTTACGTGAGTTAAATTCTTTCTTTCGATAACTAATTTTTATTTATTGTTATTTACTGTTTATCCCTTGTTCCCATCTTATCTTTTGTATTAGAAAAGTGTAGTTTTTTTGGTAGTTAAGTGCCCCTTGAACCTACTTGTCAGGGCGTAGTTGTGAATTAACAACTAACTCTATAGTTAACAGCAGTTGTCTTTATTTTAGTTGTGCAGTAACAACTTCTTAGTTTACTTTAGGATGTCACAGGACAAGGACAAACAGCCTAAATCAGGCTTCAAAAAATGTCCATCACCGATGGACATACGCAATGTGTATATTGTTTGGGCTCACATCATCTTCAGGAGTCATGTAGCATATGTCATGCTTTTCCCCTGAGGGTTTTGCTCGAGAGAAAAAGAAAATTAATAGATAGAGGCCTGCTCAAACATTCTTTTGATGAGGTTTTGTCTAGCCAGGATGGGGCTGGTCAGTCTCCTATATCTTCAAAATCTTCATTGGCTTCTAGTTCTAAGTCATCGAAGCATAAGACTGCAAAGTTGGGAGAATCTGCTGGAACATCGGCTCAAATGCCTTGAGTCGACTGTTTCCATTGTTTGGAGCCTGTCTATGTCCCTGGAGCCGGTATCCGAGACTCCTGCTTCTCCCCTTCTTCAATCTTTGCTTTCTGTAAAATCTTCTAGGTCTTCTGTCAGCCTTTCTGATTTAGACATGGATCGACTGGTGCAGAAGCTGCTGAAGGCTCCAGGACTTCCCAAATTGTTGTCAGCTCCGACCGTTGCATCAGAACCGAAGACCACTGTTATGGACGTTTCTGCTCCTCCTCTGAGCCACACCGGTACTTCGGAGCTGGAGGGGGCAGACCTGATTCTTGTAGAGCCCATGGAGCCGAGGCCTGCTTCTGTGCTATCAGCTCCATCTGCTCGGACTTCATCGGCGCCAACCATGGAGTCTAGGAGCCCACGCTCTCCAGTCGGCTCAGAGGGGGGGCCAGTCGCACTGACTTGTCTGTGCCGACTCTCCATCTCGGGGTCTCGGCTCGGGTGAGCTCGGCTCCTACCTCGGGTTCAGAGCCCGCGGCCTTGGTGCAGAGGGAGCTGGCGGTTCCTTTGGGGACTTCTGTTCCATCATGTCAGGGTCGTGAGGCTATCGGAACCAAGGGGAGAGCTTTGTCCCCGATGATAATCTCAACTTCAGGTCTAGCCTCTTCTTTTCCTATAGCTCCTGGGTCTGCTTCTGTTCCTGTCATCCCAGCCAAGCATCGAGACCCTGAGCCTCAGGTAACCCCACAAGGTGTTCCTTGATGTTCTTCATATTTCACTGTTGCATTCATTACATTTGGGTAATCTACTGGCCTGAATAACAAAGTCTTGGGTCCTGCGTCAGTTGCTGTCTCCTCTTCCATGTCGTCAGGGGTATAAAACATGCAGCCGACACCATTTTCTCCAGTCTTTCTTGCCACGCGGTGCCCGAAGCAGAAGCATTTCGCAAGTGCCAGTCGGCCGACTCCTGAAATTTTCGCATTCGAGTTTCAGAACCAAAGTCTTCAAACTAAAGTTAAGTACCCCATTGGGGAAACTTTTTCTTGCTCCTTACCAATGTCAGTAAAAGTTAATAATTGCATTACTTGTGGGAAGCAAATACCTCATAAGGATTTTCATTTGTACTGTATTCCTTGCCCAGGCCCAGATCATAACATGCCTTGCTGTCGGTTGTGTGCTAGATTTAAGCAACGCACTATTAAGTGTCAGTATGCCTAAAAAACAGATGATCAAAATGGCTGAGGACTTAATTACCTTGATCAGGGCCCCCCCCACCACCACCACCACCGCCCCCCTGCTAAGAGGCCTAGGCAAGGCAGTGATTATGAATCTTCGGATCAGGTTTCCATTTCTTCTGATTCCTCTTCTGATCAGGAATTTTCTATTCCACCCTATGATGATTCAGATGCAGAAGAATCCTTCCCATATGCATCTCCTCCTGAGCATTATTCTTTTGGAGAAACTTTGCATACTTTAAGGGAACATTTTCACTGGGAGAGTCAGGACTTCTCTGAATCAAAAAAGAGGCTTAGGGATTTCCTCCTTCTTCCTCAGCATAGGCCTTTGGCAATTCCTCTTGTGTTAGACATTGTTAATGATGTGTTTTCAGAGTCAAGCATGGCTCCTGATTCCCTACCTCCAGCTCCTAGTAAGCCAGACAGATATTACAGGGTTCCTGACTCCCACAAATTTCTATTCAAAAACCCTGCTGCTGATCCTGAGACTATTTCACAGGGTCCCAAGGGTGTAAAGGCCTCTACAGCCTGAAATCCTACCTCCTCTGATAGAGATTCCTGGTCAATGGATAGATGGGGAAAGAAGGTTTATACGTCTGCAACTTTGGCAATTGGGGCCTTAAACTGCCAGTTTCATATGCTTAAATATCAACAACATGTTATGGGCTTACTGAAACAGAAAATTATGTTGATTTCTGATTGTGTGGAAAAAAAGAATTACAGGAATTATTGCATTCAGCAGAACAGATTGGAAAGCATGTTTTGCAATGTGGTTTTGATTCCTTGGAGGCCTCTTGCAGAGGGCCGCAGTTACTGGATCTATGATTAGAAGGAATGCCTGGGTCAAGGTGCAAAATCTGCCTGATCATGTTAAAGCTAAATTGTTGGATGCCCCTTTGCAGCATGATACTCTGTTTGGTAATAAGGCAGAAGAGGTTTTAAAGAAAATGGAAGACAAAGCTAAAACTATGCAAACTGTAAAAGATTTCTTGCAAGTGCAGCCACCCAGGTTCAGTACTAGCCTACTAAAAATTGGTCCTTTCCTGTGTCCAATAGGGCCACTCAAGGCAAATCCAGGTGCTCAAAAGGCTCCAGATACCAATCACATGGTTCTTGCAGTTCAAAGCAAATGGGTGCCTCTACCTCCAAATCTGGAGGAAACAAAGCACAACCCTACAGTAAGTCTCAATGACTTCCCTCTACCTTCACCAAGCACTTATCTTTTGGCACCCCCCTTGGGGGGGAAAATAGCACTTCATGCTCAGAACTGGCAGTTAATTACCCAGGACAAGTGGCTATTAAGCATAGTATCCCAGGGGTACAAATTCCATGTCCATACTTTGCCAATTCCAAACGGTTGGCCAGATATGCCACAAAATCAGTGGGCAGAGGCTCAGAAACAAATTATTTCCCTCATGGATTTGGGGGTTATTCAGCCAGTACCAGAAAAGGAAAAAGGACAAGGTTTTTATTCAAGACTTTTCCTGGTACCCAGAAAAGACAATGCCTGGCATCCAATACTGGACTTATCGATTTTGAACGCGTTCCTGGACATTCCAAAATTCAAAATGCTGACTTTACAACAGCTACTGCCTGTGCTGGTAGGAACGCTTGGTTAGTGACTCTAGACTTAAAGGAGGCATACCTGCATATCCCAGTAAGGGAATCATGCAGAAGATACCTCTGCTTCAAGGCAGGTTTTCTGCATTACCAATTCTCTGCACTGCCCTTTGGCTTATCTACTGCGCCCAGGTTCTTTACAAAGTGCCTGGCACCAGTAATTGCATTCTGCAGACAAAGAAGCATACAAATATATCCTTATCTGGACGACTGTCTCATTCAAGCAGAGGACAAGGACACTCTTCTTCAACATCTGACATTTGTAAAAAGGCTTCTAACATGCCTAGGGTACACAATAAAAGAAAAGAAATCCCAACTGGTACCCTCTCAAATAATTACATTCCTGGGTGCAAGCTTGAATGCAACTGCCCAAATGGCTTACCTTACGCCAGACAAACAAAGGCAACTGACAACATACTTCAAACAAATGGCAACAAAAACCCAGTTATGTGCAAGACAAATTCTGCAGGCTTTGGGGTTCATGGCATTGTGCATTCTACTAATTCCATATGCGAGACTGCATATGAGGAAACTGCAATGGTACCTAAAAAGTTTATGGAGTCAACATTGTCACAGTCTGAAAACAATGATTCCTCTCATTCCCTGCCTACAACAGGAGTTTCTTTGGTGGACAGAGACATGTCACCAAAACAAGGGACTGTCATTCACTCTACCCCCTGCCACCCAAACCCTAACTACAGACGCATCAGACTATGCTTGGGGGGGGGGGGCACCTGGCAGGGAGATGCATTCAGGGCAAATGGAGCACGAAACAAATGCATCTGCATATCCACCAGAAAGAGATGTTAGCTGTTCAGAATGCTCTGACAGCCTTCAAGGGCTTCCTTCATCCAGGACAACTACTGATAAAGACGGACAATACCAGGGTTATCTGGTACATAAACAAGCAGGGGGGTACACATTCCTACCCCCTTTGCAGACTAGCCATGGCATTGTGGAACACAGCCTTGACTTG
The DNA here is from genome assembly GCF_019279795.1 of Protopterus annectens. Taxonomy (NCBI): domain Eukaryota; kingdom Metazoa; phylum Chordata; order Ceratodontiformes; family Protopteridae; genus Protopterus; species Protopterus annectens. The sequence goes on from NC_056744.1 coordinate 200,841,597, forward strand.
CATCTTCAAGCTCAATTCCTGCCAGGAAAACAAAATACTCTGGCAGACGACCTAAGCAGAAATCTTATGGACCCGCACAAATGGAAATTGGATCCACAAATCTTCAGCATGTTAACACAGAAATGGGGGAGCCCAGACAAAGATCTATTTGCGTCTCCCCAAAATTATCAGGTGGACAAATTTTGCACAAGAACTTATCACAGAAAACCATGGAAAGTGGATGCCTATCCTTCAGATGGAAAAACCTATCAGTCTATGACTTTCCCCCTCTGCCTCTTCTCTCCAAGGTCTTACTAAAAATCAGACGGGGAAAAAACAAAAAATATCCTAATTGCTCCAGACTGGCCCCGCCAGCACTGGTACCCAATTCTAAGGAATATTTCTCAACTTCCTCCTTGGTACTTGCCTCAAATACCTCATCTACTGTCTCAGCAGAACAATCAAATTCTGCACACTTAACTCCAAACTCTGAACCTTGCAGCATGGCTGATCATTTAATTATTCAAATAACACCTCTCAGTAAATCTGTGATGGATGTCATTTTGGAAGCCAGAAGGCCTAGTACTAGAAAATCTTATGCTGATAAATGGAAGAGATTCTGTGCTTGGCACCAAGCACAACGAACGGACACAGCCAAGCCCAATATTCCTCAGATTTTACAATATTTGACTGAGATGCTTGACAAGGGCCTATCTTTTTCTTCAATACAAATACATGCCTCTGCCATCTCGGCTCATTACAACACAGAGCCTCCCCTCTTTTCTCACCCTCTGCTTAAACAGTGTCTTAGAGGGGCCAAAAATTTAAGGCCTCCCAGAAGATCACCAACTCCTGTATAGGACCTCAACTTTGTGCTGGAAAAACTCACTGTTAAATAAAAACAAAGATTACAACACAGGAGGCTCAGATGCAAAAGTTTACTACTGTACACCAGGAGGCAAAAAACGTACAAGTACAGAATTTTGTCTGACATGATACAGGAAGTATACAATTCTTATAGTTTCTACTTTCTAGTTTGTGCCCACCTTTCTGATGTGGTTAGTCACAGGGCACCTACATCACTATGGTTCACAATATCCTATTCATAAAGATTGCTGATGTTATATATTTTAAAAAGTTTTCCCTTGGGAATAATACAGCCTTGCAAAGCATCTGGTCAGTTATAATGTCTTACTGTAAATGTTACTTCTTCAAGGTTTCAGGCCTGCTTGAATACAATAGCTGGTTCAGTCTTGTAATACACCTCTTTGTTCTTCTTGCAACATTCTCCCAACAGCTGCGTCTTATCTCGATAACATTTACAAGGCCAATTGTCCCAAAGGAAGGAGAAGAAGATTTTCAATGCTTTATACATTTAGTTTCCTGACCCAGCAGATGATCATTAGTGAAAAACATAAGCTTGCTGAGCTGGCTACTGTCAGGGTCAGAGTTCAAATACACTGCAGTTCCAAAGCTTCAAGCAATTACATGTAAAATCATTCTTATTGCCATATTATTAATAGAATAAAATGCATTATATACTATTTGCTTTTTAACTAGCCCTTTATATATGTTTAAATACATATTTTTCTAACACTCACCCTGCCTCCGTTTGAACCAGCAGCTACTGCGGATATTAAATTTCTATCTTGGAAAACAGCTTTCCTCTTGGCATTCACTTCAGCAAGAAGGGTTTCAGAACTACAGGCTCTCATGGCTGTGGAGCCTTTTATTACATTTTACCCGGACAGGGTGTCCCTCAGGACCAACCCTTCTTTTATGCCTAAAGTGGTATCCAGTGTGGCTCTTAATCAGACAATTCACCTGCCAACATTTTACCCAAATCCGCAGAACAAGGGGGAGCAGATTCTGCATTCATTGGATGTACACAGACAACTAAGATTCTACTTAAACAGGACCAAATCTCTAAGGAAGTCTGAGCAACTACTAGTAACATTTGCTGCAGGGTCAGAGGGGAAGGCTATATCAAAGCAGACTATTCCTAAGTGGATAAGCCACTGCATTCGTTTCTGCTACTTGCACCATGGTAAACCTGTGCCCAAGGGGATCAGGTCACATTCCACCAGGGCTGCGTCAACCTCAGCAGCTTTTCTAAGAGGGGTTCCAACCAAAGACTGGAGCTCTGTTCATAGCTTCACAAAGCATTATCATTTGCCTCTCATCTCCAAATCCAGGGCAGACTTTGCCACTGCAGTTCTGCAGGGCCTTATAGTCGCTCCTAATACTATTTAGTTCTATCCTCCCATCCATAGCTTTGGGATTCTACCCAAATGTAATAACTGCAACAGTGAAACACGAAGAACATAGTACAGTTGTGTACACTTACCATAAATGTAGATGTTCAAGTGTATTCACTGTTGCAGTCTGGGTTACCCACCCTCCATCCCCCTTTTCTATGACTTTTCTTTCCTTCACTTTATACTAAAGCCTTTGTGGTGTATTTGCTTTTAGATGAAGGTAAAGGTTATGTTGCTAAAAGTGCATTTACATATATTTCTGTTTATTTATATATACATATATATATTTTTGCTCCCCATTTGGGAGGCACCTGACATCTGGGGCAAGAAAAACTGAAGAAAATGGCGTCAGCTGCATGTTTTATACCCCTGACGACCTGACGTCATGGAATAGGAGACTGCAACCGACGCACGACCCAAGACTTTATTCAGCCCGACTGAGGGTAACCTGCCAGCAGATTACCCATATGTAATGACTGCAACAGTGAATACACTTGAACATCTACATTTATGGTAAGTGTACACAACTGAACTCTCTTCTGAGACCTCTCCAGAAATCCCTACGGAAGAGGTTCCTAGGAAGAGTGTGTGTAAGAGGAGACACTTAGACTCCCCACAGGAGTCTCTGACATCAGACACTGACTTAGATGAGTCAGAAGGGTCCCCACGATCCACCTCTGAGGAGATCTCCTTTGCGGAGATACTTGAAATCCTTAGGCAGGGGGTGATTGGCAGTCCAAAAGCCCTACTGAGAATGTGTCAGTGCTACTGAAGGTTTTCGGGTCTCAACCTTCCACCTCTTGGGTGTCTCCACCCTACGATGAGCTCATGCAGCTGATCTCTCGTAGGGCGTGGGAGTCACCGGACACGACTGAGCCTGTTCCCCGGAGGCCTAATAAATTAATCTCTGCCCCCACGGATAAGCAGTTTCTGACTAAAGGAGTGCTTGTTGATGCCATGGTGGTGGCAGCAGCCACCAAAAAGGAATTATCCGAGATTTCTTCATCAGTCCATCCCCCTAACAGAGATTCTGGGGTTATGGACCGATACGGGAAACGTATCTTCAGTTCAGCGACATTTTCATTGCGATCCCTGAACTACCTGACCCACTTTACTAGAATACAGAGAGATCTCCTCAAGGAGTTAGGAGATACTCTCCAGGGTTCTGTAGCTATGGGAATTGCCGACAAAGTGACCACTAGTAAACTCATCCACGAAGCTCATTTCGTATGCAGCCGAGGGTTTGAGTAGGGCTGCAGGTTCAGGAATGGCCTTACGTAGACAGTCCTGGATGCGCCTATGTTCCTTCGCGGAACCCCACAAGTCTTTTTTCATTGAATGCACCATTCGATGGCACCGCTCTCTTCGAGCCTAAAGTGAAGGAAACTCTCACCAGGAGTGAGCAAGACATGAAGACTCTGTCTGCTGTCGGAGTCCGTTTTGTCACCCCTACGCGGCCTTATCCTAAAGGCACTAAGGGAGGCAAGATGTGGTTCTGAAAATCTCACACAGCCTTTCCAGATACCTGTGGTGATACCCCCTTTAGAGGTAGAGGAGGGGGTAATAACTGAAGATGCTGTTCTCATGGTAGAGGGGGCCCGCAGCATCAAGGTGACAGAGATCAGTTCTCTGGTCAACTTTACCAGCGTCCCTGAAGGGAAGCCCGACTGTTCCACTCTGGAGGCAGTCGGGGTCGCTTATCCCTGTAACCCTACACCTGGCTAAAAATCTCCAATGACAAATGGGTACAGAGAATAATTTCCAGAGGATATGTCATACCATTCACTTCCTTCCCAAAAACCTTAAGGAAAATCCCGGATGCACCACACCATTACAGGGAACAAGCAACTTCGGAGGTCCAAAAGTTGCTAGAAAAAAGAGTCATCCAGCCAGTCCCAGCAGACCAAACAGGATCCGGAACTTACTCAACGTTCTTTTTAGTACCAAAGAAAATAGGAGACTGGAGACCTATATTGGACCTCAGCAGACTTAACCAGTTTGTAAAGAAGGAGAAGTTCCAGATGGTCACGCTTCAGTCTATTCTTCCTTTTTTAGGGAAAGACAATTGGATGTGCTCGATAGATCTCAAGGATGCTTATTACCACATAAAAATGGACAGGGCATCCAGAGAGCACCTGCATTTCCGGCTGGGAGCCAGTCATTATCAATTTCGAGCCCTGCCCTTCGGTCTCACTTCAGCCTCCAGAGTGTTCACCAAATGCATGGCAGTGGTAACGGCTCACTTGAGGCATCTTGGATTCCAGGTGCTTCTGTATTTAGACGATTGGCTCTTTCCTCCACCACCAGGCATCAACTAGTTCAATCAAGAGACCACATTCTGACTCTACAATCAGTTGGGCATTACCATCAACTTCGAAAAGTCTGCCTTATCACCATCGCAGCATATAAACTTTATAGGAGCAGAGTTAAGGACACCTCAACCATCACTTTAAGGCTACCATTAGAAAGAATCGCTCTGCTACGTCAGCAAATCAGCTCTCTAGTATCAAAGACGAAAACACCAGCATCAGAAATGTTAAACATTTTGGGTCTGATGGCTGCTGCAATCATAGCCATTCCTCTAGCGAGAACGCATATGAGAATACTTCAATGGTTACTTTTCACTCAATGGTCTTACCAGGAGCTTCCCCTGAGTCACACAATATTGATCACAAACTCGTGCAAGAAGGACCTTCAGTGGTGGTTGACATCTCCTCATGTAACTGTAGGTCACCCATTTGTATTTCCACCTTCAATAGCCACTGTGACCACGGACGCCTCCCTGATAGGGTGGGGGGGGGCATTATTAGGAGGGGACTGTCCAAGGCACGTGGACGGAAAGTACAGTTTTGTACCTACCATAAACGTAGATGTTCGAGTGTTCACTCTGCTGCAGTCATCACACTTGGGTTATCCTGCCATCAGGCAGTCGGCCCGAGTTCCTAAGTGTTGGTCCGGCGTCGGTTGCTGTCGCTTCATCCCTGACGTCAGTGCGCCAGGGGTATATAAGAGGCATCTGACGCCATTTTCTTCAGTTTTTCTTGCCCCAGATGTCAGGTGCCCCCAATAGGTAGGCAATACATATTGCTATATAAAATTGTACATATAGAAATAAAACAATACCTTCAGGCACAAGCAAATACACCACAGAGGTTACATAGGATAGAAAGGTATAGATAAGTCCAGCTAGTTCAGAGGGGATGGAGGGAGGGTAACCTGGACTGCAGCATGGTGGACACTCGAACATCTACATTTATGGTAGGTACAAAACTGTACTATGTTCGTGTTACCCTGCTGCAATCATCACACTTGGGTTGAATCCCAAAGCTAAGGATGGGTGGTGGAGTTAAACTGGGTTAGAAGAAGCTAGTAGGCCCTTTAAAACTGCAGTGGCAAAACCAGCTCTAGTCTTAGAATATAGAGGTAAGTGATAGTGTTTGGTGAAGGTGTGCACTGAACTCCAAGTTGTAGCTTCCAGAATATCCTTGGTTGGCACCCCCCTGAGAAAGGCTGCTGATGTAGCTGTAGCCCTGGTGGAGTGGGACCTAATGTTAGCAGGTACCGGTTACCGGGTACTTAGCTTTCAAGAAGACTTCGGTTGAAAAATATTCGTAATCTCAGGAGCTGGCCCACCGGCACTTGCGAACTGCTTCTGCTTCGGGCACCGCGCGGCAAGAAAAACTGAAGAAAATGGTGTCGGCTGGATCTTTTATACCCCTGTCGCACTGACGTCAGGGAGGAAGCGACGACAACCGACGCCGGACCTAGACTTTGGAATTCGGCCGACCGAGGACCCGCCTGACGGCAGGAAAACCCATCTGTTATGACTGCAGCTGTATTAGCACTCGAACATCTACATTTATGGTAGGTACAAAACTGTACTTTCAAAGGGTGGCAGTGTAAGCTTTTCCAGAACAAAGTTGAGATCCCAAGTAGGTGTTGGTGCTCTCCTGGGCGGTCTTATGTTCTTAGCCCCTCTGAGGTACTGTCTTAGGAGTGGATGTGAAAATAAAGGAGGATCCGTGTTGTAATGAGCTGAAATTGCTTAGGCGTGGATCTTAATAGATGAAAAGGAAAGTCCTTTGTGCAACATCTCAGTTAAATATTGTAGAATCTGAGGAATGTTTGGATCAAGGGGATTTTGGCCTTTAATCTTTTCCATTTGTCTGAATAGGTTTTCCTGGTGCTGGGCCTCCTGGCCTCCAGAATGACATCCATAACAGCTTTGGATAGAGGTGTTGGCTGCTTGTTTAGGTAATTTGCCATACAGCCAGGTTTAAAGTCTTGAGCTGGCTGTGTAGAATCTGATTGTCTCTGTGGGTGAGCAGGTGAGGAATTTGTGGTAAAATCCATGGTGGGCCGGGGGCCATGTTCCTTAGAATTGGATACCAGTGCTGGCGTGACCAGTCTGTTGCAATGAGTATCATTTGTGGCCTCTCTAATCTGACTTTCAGCAGTACCATTGCTAGAAGAGGCAGTTGAGGAAAGGCATACACTGTTAATGTTTTCCAACTGAATGAGAGGGTGTCCACTTTCCAAGCTTGTGGGTGGAATGTCCTTGTGCAAAATTTTTGAAGTTGGTAGTTTTGGGGTTGGCAAGCAGATCTATGTCTGGGCGTCCCCATTTTTGAGTTATCATAGCAAATACTTGTGGATCTAGTTTCCACTCGTGGGGATCCATGATGTTTCTGCTTAGGGCGTCTGCAATGTGTTTTTCTTTCCTGGCAGGAATTGTGCTTGTAGTTGAACTTGGTAAGACAGTGCTGTGTTCCACAAGGTCATTACTGGCCTGCATAGAGGTTAGGAATCTGTGCCCCCTTGCTTGTTTATGTACCACATTACTGTGGTATTGTCCGTCTTTATTATTAGCTGTCCTGGGTGTAAGTGGTCCTTGAAAGCTGTTAGGGCATTCTGTACTGCTAGCATTTCTTTTTGATTGATATGCAGATGCCTTTGATCTGTAGTCCATTTGCCCTGAATGCACTGTCCTGCCATGTGTGCTCCCCAGGCATAGTCCGATGCATCTGTTATAGTTTGCCTGGCTGTGGGTAAGGTGAAAGGCCGACCCTTGTTGTGGTGACATGCCTGTGCCCACCATAGAAACTCCTGTTGAAGGCAGGGAATGAGTGGTATCATTGTTTCCAAGCTGTGGCTGTGCTGAGTCCATACGCTTTTTAGGTACCATTGTAATTTCCTCATATGCAATTTTGCAAATGGTATTAGTAGTATGCAAGATGCCATGAATCCCAAGGCTTGCAGAATTTTTCTTGCAGGGAGTTGGGTCTTTGTTGCCATTATTTTGAAGTATTAAGTCAGCTGTTGTTGCTTGTCTGGCGTGAGATAAGCCATCTGGGCCGTTGTATTCAAGCTGGTACCCAGGAATGTTATGTTTTGTGAAGGCACTAGTTTTGATTTCTTTTCATTTACTGTGTACCCTAGGCAACTTAGAAGGTGTTTGACAAATGCCAGATGCTTTAAAAGAATGTCCTTGCTTTCTGCTTGAATAAGGCAGTCGTCCAGGTATGGGTATATTTGAATTCCTCTTTGTCTGCAATATGCAATTACTGGTGCCAGGCATTTTGTGAAGACCCTGGGTGCAGTAGATAAGCCAAAGGGCAGTGCAGAGAATTGATAATGGGTTGAACCTGCAATGAAGTGGAGGTATCTTCTGCAATTTTGTTTGATAGGGACATGCAGGTATGCCTCCTTGAGGTCCAACGTTACTAGCCAAGCATGGGAAGAAGCTGCTGTACTGTTAGCATCTTGAATTTTGGTACTTGCAGATAGGTGTTCAGAATTGAAAGATCCAGAATGCGTCTCCGTGCTTTGTCCTTTCTGGGGACTAGAAAGAGTCTTGAGTAAAATCCTTGTCCTTGCTCTTGTGTAGGTACCTGTTGAATGGCTCTCATGTCCATGAGAGCTGTAATTTGGTTTTGTGCCTCTGCCCATTGATTTGGTGGCAGGTTTGGCATTCCTTTTTTCCTTGGCAAGGTATGAAAGTGGAATCTGTATCCTTGTGAGGCAATGTTTAGGACCCATTTGTCTTTTGTGATGATGTGCCAGTTGTCTGCAAAAAGTGCTAATTTTCCTCCCAAGGGAGCTGCCAAGAGAGATTTGCCTGGAAGTTTGAGGGTTGAGTCATTGTGTTTGCCTTCTGCTAGCTTGGGGCCTGTCTTCTCCTCCTTTCTGGGTAGCAGTACCCCATTGGCGAGGTTTGTAAGGGCCTTGTGACTGACCTCTGCCCCTTCGGCATCTGTATTTGCCCCTCTGTGATCTGTCAGAAGCTGGAAAGGACCATTTTTTTGCTGGCCAATTTCTGCTGAAACGAGGGGGTTGTACCTGTAAAAAATCCTTGACCGTTTGCATAGACTTTACCTTATCCTCCATTTTCTTTAAAACCTCTTCTGCTTTGACACCAAATAATACATCCTGCTGTAAAGATGCATCCAATAATTTTGCTTTAACATGATCAGGTAGGGTTTGTTCTTTTAACCAAGCATGTCTACGTATGACAGACCCAGTAACAGCTGCTCTACAGGAAGCTTCCAATGCATCAAATCCACATTGTAAAGTATGTTTGCCATCCTGTTCAGCTGCATGCAACAGATCCTGCATTTCCTTGAATTCAGACTGTTCAGAATGTGTGCTCCATTTTTTGTTTTAATTGAGACATTAGAAATTGCTGATATTTCAGCATGTGAAACTGACAATTTAATGCTCTCATAGCCAGAGTAGCTGAGGTGTATATCTTCTTTCCCCATCTATCTAGGGCTCTGGAATCCCTTTCAGAGGGTACAGGATTTTTAGCCATAGAAGCTTTAGCCCCTTTGAGTCCCTGGGAAATTGTTTCTGGGTCAGCCTCAGGGCTTTTATAAATGAATTTGTTGGAGTCAGTTACTCTGTAGTATCTGTCTGGTTTGGTTGGAGCAGGAAGTAGAGAGTCTGGATTTAGACTAGACTCCAAGTAAACATCCTCCACATTGTCTAAAACTGGAGGGATAGCCAGTGGTCTGTGCTGGGGTAGTAAAAGGAACTCTCGGAGCCTTTTCTTAGAATCAGAGTAGTCATGGCCTTCCCAGTGGAAATGTTCCCTCATGGTATGTAAAGTTTCCCCAAAGGAGTAGTCTTCAGGGGGAGATGTTGAGGGAATAGAGTCTTCAGCATCAGAGTCTTCATAAGGGGGAAAAGCGTAATCCTGTTCCTCAGAGGCACTGAGGAAATTGAAACCTGGTCAGAGGAAGTGTAATCCTCCTCTTGTCTTGGTCTTTTATGTGGAGGGGGATGGGAACCCCTGATTAGGGTAATCAAATCTTCAGCCATCTTAAGCATCTGTTTCTTAGGCATGAGGCCTTGAACTGGAGACTGATGTGCAGTCTTTTTAGGTTTTAATGGAGTTTTAAGCTTAGCATAAGATTTAATGGTGAGTGTAGTCGGTCTGAAGACATCTTCTGTCAAAAAGGTGTTTCTACTGCACCGGGATCTCCTTCTGCACCGGTGTCGGGAGGGCCTAATGAAGATGGCTGCGACGGCCTAGTACACTCCGGTTGAGAATCCGCAGCTGTCTGGGGTTCCAATTCTGCGGTCATCAGGGGCTGCGTAGGCGCCTCACTGAAAACCGGAGAACCGGCGACAGGCCCAGCAGAGGCCTGGGAGTCTGGCTTGGTCCTAGGCTGCCTGTCCTTATCCTTGCGTTTTTTATGCATGCCGGTCGTCGGCTGCTCCAACGGCATGATATAATTAAATTTCCTACCAAAGTAATGTCATGTGAAGTCAAAACGGCGTTTGATAGTTCGTTTATTAAACCTAGCACAAAACCGACAACCTGTGACATCGTGGTCTGGGCCTAGGCAAGGAATACAAAAAGAATGGAAGTCCTTATGAGGTATTTGCTTCCCACAAGAAATGCAATTGTTAACTTTTTCTGACATCGGACTGAGGCAAGAAAAGGTTCCCCAACGGGGTACTTAGCTTTATTGAAGACTTCGGACTGAAATTCGATTCGGAAATCTCAGGTGTCGGCCGACCGGCACTTGCAAACTGCTTCTGCTTCGGGCACCGCGCGGCAAGAAAGACTGTAGAAAATGGCGTTGGATGCCTCTTATATACCCCTGGCACACTGACGTCAGGGAAGAAGCGACAACAACCGACGCCGGACCAAGACTTTGGAACTTGGGCCGACTGTGGGAAAGCCTGACGGCAGGATAACCCAAGTGTGATGACTGCAGCAGGGTAACTGATGAACATCAGGAGTTACATTTGCATTATAAGCATCATGGAGATGAGAGCAGTACGTCTGACATTGCAGTACTTCCAAGACTCTCTTCCTCATGGGACCATTGCAATTCAGACAGACAACATGTCAGTGGTCTAGTATTTGAACAAACAAGGCGGGACCAGATTTTACCCCTTATGCCAAGAAGCTCTCGGAGTTTGGCAGTGGGCTGTATCCTCCCAGTGTTTTCTGTTGGCAATGCACGTCCCAGGAAGATCCTGTGTGATAGCAGACAAACTGAGCCGGGCAATTTTATTGCCTCATGAGTGGTCCCTCAAATAAGAGATAGCAGACAGGATTTTCTGCAAATGGGGCCAACCTTGCTGCGATCATTTTGCCAGTCATGTAAACACAAAATGCAGAAGCTATTTTGCCCTGTTCCCCCCCTCTGGGGGAGTCCCTAAGGGATTCACTTGTACATGATTGGCCCCCGGGTCTTCTCTATGCATTTCCACCAATCCCTCTGATTTTAAAAGTTCTACAGAAAGCTTCGTTGCTAAGGAGGACTATGATTCTACTAGCCCCTCATTGGCCTCAGCAGATTTGGTTCCCATTCCTACTTCAGCACCTAGTGGAGGAACCATGGATGTTCTTCGTGTTTCACTGTTGCAGTCATTACATTTGGGTAATCCTGCTGGCAGGTTGCCCTCAGTCGGCCTGAATTCCAAAGTCATGGGTCCTGCATCGGCTGTCGTCACCCTTTCCCTGACTTCAGGTCGTCAGGGGTATAAAAGAAGCAGCCTACGCCATTTTCTTTAGTCTTTCTTGCAGTGCGGTGCCCGAAGCAGAAGCAGTTCGCAAGTGCCGGTCGGCCAACTCCTGAGATTTTCGAGTTCGAATTTCAGATCCAAAGTCTTCTATAAAGCTAAGTACCCCATTGGGGAAACTTTTTTCTTGCTCCAGAACCGATGTCAGAAAAAGTTAATAATTGTATTTCTTGTGGGAAGCAAATACCTCATAAGAACTTTCATTCCTACTGTATTCCTTGCCTAGGGCCTGATCATAACTTTCTGGGTTGTCGGTTTTGTGCTAGATTTAACCAGCGCACTATTAAGCGTCAGTATGGTTTTGCTTTAAACTACTTTGGACGCAGGTTTAATTATCCAGAAATGTCGTTGGAAAACCATCCGACTACCGGAGTTCACAAAAAACGCAAAGAAAAAGAAAGACAGCCGAGGCCCAAGACCGTCAACGAAGCTTCTCCTAAGCCAGTCACCGGTTCACCGGTTCTCAGTGAGGCGCTTTTGCAGCCCCTGACGACCGCTACTTTAGAGTCGCAGGCCGCTACTGACTCCCATGTGGAGTCGGCCATGCCGCTGGAAACTCAAGGTATTGGAGCCTCTGGCGCTAATCCCTCAGATGGGTCCGGAGCCGCTGAGCAGGCACCAGCTTCTGAGGGTGTATTCAGACCCAAACATCTATACATTAAACCAACTTCAAAGGCAAAGACTAAATCACCTTCAAAGGCAAGAAGCAAATTTAAGAGCCAAGTGGACAGGCCTCCATGCCCAAAAAACAGATGCTCAAAATGGCCGAAGACTTGATTACCTTGATCAGGGGTTCCCATCCCCCTCCTGATAAGTGGCCTAGGCAAGAGACTGACTATGAATCTTCAGATCAGGTTACCATTTCTTCTGATTCCTCTTCTGAGCAGGAATATTCTTTTCCCCCCATGAGGATTCTAATGCTGAAGAATCCATTCCTTCAGCTTCTCCTCCTGAGGACTATTCTTTTGGGGAAACCTTACATACCATGAGGAAGCATTTCCACTGGGAGAGCCAAGATTTTTCAGAATCTAAAAAGAGGCTCAGGGATTTCCTGTTACTACCTCAGCACAAGCCACTAGCCATCCCTCCTGTGTTAGACATTGTAGATGATGTGTTTTCAGAGTCTAGCCTTACCCCTGACTCCTTACTTCCAGCTCCTGTTAAGCCTGACAGATATTACAAGGTTTCTGACTCACATAAATTCCTTTTTAAAAACCCTGCTGCAGACCCAGAAACTATTTCTCAGGGTCCCAAGGGAGTTAAGGCTTCCGCTGCAAAAAACCCTACCCCTTCAGACAGGGATTCTTGGGCACTGGATAGATGGGGAAAAAAGGTTTACACATCTGCTACTTTGGCTATAAGGGCTTTAAACTGTCAATTTCATATGCTCAAATATCAGCAACATGTCATGGCATTGCTTAAACAGAAAATGTTGTTAAACTCTGAATGTGCAGAAAACAAGGAAATGCAGGATATATTGCATGCAGCTGAACAAGTTGGAAAGCATACTTTGCAATGTGGTTTTGATTCTTTAGAGGCCTCCTGCAGGGCCGCAGTTACAGGTTCTGTAATTAGGAGGCATGCTTGGTTAAAGGAACAAAATCTGCCTGATCATGTTAAAGTTAAATTATTAGATGCACCTTTACAGCATGATACTTTGTTTGGTGTTAAGGCAGAAGAGGTATTAAAGAAAATGGAGGACAAGGCTAAATCTATGCAAACGGTCAAAGATTTCTTACAAGTACAGCCTCTTAGGTTTAGTAGACACTGGCCAACAAAGAACTGGTCCTTTCCTGTGTCAGACAGACTTCAAAGGGGCAGACCCAGATGCCCTAGAGGCAGATCCCAGGCGCAAGGTTCATACAGGTCAAAGCAATGGGGTGCTTCTACCGCTAAAAGTGGAGAAGACGAATCACAACCTTACAGGAAACAGTCCCAATAACTTTCCCCTGCCTGCACCAAGCACTTATTTCCTGGCAGCACCCTTAGGGGAAAAATTAACACTTTTTTCTCAAAATTGGCACATTATAACCCAGGACAAGTGAGTACTAAATATCGTGTCACAAGGCTACAAGTTCCATTTCCATATCCTGCCAAAGGCAAATGGCTGGCTTCTACAACATCTGGCGTTTGTGAAAAAAATTTCTAACACGCCTAGGGTACACAGTCAACGAAAAGAAATCAAAATTAGTACCATCTCAAGAGATAATATTCCTGGGTGCAAGCTTAAATACAACTGCCCAGATGGCTTATCTCACACCAGACAAAGGCAACCGACTACCTATTTCACAATGTTAGCAACAAAGGCCCAGTTATCTGCAAGAAAAATTCTGCAGGCTTTGGGCTTCATGGCATCCTGCATCCTACTAATTCCATATGCAAGACTGCATATGAGGAAACTTCAATGGTACCTAAAAAGTGTTTGGACTCAACATTGCCACAGCCTGGAAACTATAATTACTCTCATTCCCTGCCTGCAACAGGAGTTTCGATGGTGGGCAAAGGATGTCACCAAAACAAGAGACAGCCGTTCACATTACCCCCAGCCAGGCGGACACTAACAACGGATGCATCAGATTATGCCTGGGGGGGCCCACATGGCAGGAAGATGCATTCAGGGAACATGAACCTCAAACCAAATGCATCTACATATCAATCAAAAAGAGATGCTAGCTGTTCAAAATGCCCTGACAGCCTTCAAGGACCTACTTCATCCAGGACAATTACTGATAAAGCCAGACAATACCACGGTCATGTGGTATATAAACAAGCAGGGGGGCACACATTCTTACCCCCTTTGCAGACTAGCCATGACTTTGTGGGACACAGCATTGACTTACCAAGTACATCTGCAGACACAATTCCTGCCAGGAAGGAAAAATACTCTGGCAAACAAACTAAGCAGAAACCTCATGGATCCCCATGAGTGGCAGCTGGATCCACAAGTCTTTAGCATGATAACAAGGAAATGGGGATGCCCGGATATAGATCTATTTGCCTCCCCTCACAACTACCAACTAAAGAGATTCTGCACAAGGATTTATCACAGACAAGCGTGGAAAGTGGACGCCCTATCTTTCAGCTGGAAAAACCTATCAGTGTATGCCTTTTCCCATCTGCCTCTCCTCCCGAAGGTACTCCTAAAGGTCAGACAGGAAAAGCCAAAGATGATACTGATTGCACCAGACTGTCCCCGCCAGCACTGGAACCCAATATTAAGGAGCTTGTCTCAATGCCCAGCTTGGACCTTACCTCAAGTACCGCATCTACTGTCCCAGCAAAACAATCGGATCCTGCACAGCCAGCTCAGGACTTTAAACCTGGCAGCATGGCAGATAATGTAGTCATACAAAGCACACCTCTCAGCAAAGCTGTGATGGATGTCATTTTGGAATCCAGAAGGCCTAGTACTAGAAAATCTTATGTTGGAAAATGGAAGAGATTCTGTGCTTGGAACCAGGCACAAGGAATAGATACAGCTGTGCCAAATATTCCTCAGATTTTACAATACTTAACTGAGATGCTGGACAAAGGCCTATCTTTTCTCATCTATTAAAATTCATGCCTCTGCCATTTCGGCTCATTAGAATGCAGAGCCACCAATTTTTTCTCATCCCTTATTAAAACAGTACCTCAGAGGAGCCAAAAATTTAAGGCCTCCAAGGAGATCACCAATGCCTGCATGGGACCTCAACTATGTCTTGGAAAAACTCACCCTGCCTCCTTTTGAGCCAGCTGCTACTGCTGATATAAAGTTTTTATCTTGGAAAACAGCTCTGCTCCTAGGAATAACTTCTGCAAGATGAGTTTCAGAGCTACAGGCACTCATGGCTTTGGAACCTTTTATCATTTTTTATCCGGACAGGGTCTCCCTGAGGACAAACACAACATTTTTGCCTAAAGTGGTGTCCAGTGTGGCTCTTAACCAAACCATTCATCTGCCAACTTTTTATCCAAATCCACAGAACAAGGGGGAAAGAATTCTGCATTCTTTGAACGTACACAGACAGCTTAGATTCTACTTGGACAGAACCAAAGTTTTCAGAAAGGCAGAGCAATTACTAGTGGTATATGCTGCAGGATCACAAGGAAAGGCTATCTCAAAGCAGACTATTTCAAAGTGGATAGGCCAATGCATTCGTTTCTGCTACTTATACCATGGCAAGCCAGTGCCTAAGGGCATTAGGCCACATTCCACCAGAGCTGCAGCCACTTCAGCAGCCTTTCTCAGGGGAGTACCAACCAAGGACATTTTCAAGGCAGCTACTTAGTGCTTTGTAAAGGTGTGCACTGAGCTCCATCATCTGCCACTCTACTCTAAATCCAGGGTAGGCTTTGCCACTGCAGTTCTGCAGGGTCTCATAGCCGATCCTAATGCTGTTTAGCTCCAGCCCCCCAACCATAGCTTTGGGAATCTACCAAAATGTAATGACTGCAACAGTGAAACACAGTTGTGTAAATTTACCATAAACGTAGATGTTCGAGTGTATTCACTGTTGCAGTCCAGGTTACCCACCCGCCATCCTCCCTTTTTCTTCTGATGGAACCTATCTTTCCTTTTCTGATTTATACAACCTATGTGGTTTATTTGCTTGTGGATGAAGGTAAAGTTTATATTGCTGCATGTAATTTTATATATAAATATAAATTTTGGCTACCCTTTTAGGGGGCACCTGACATCTGGGGCAAGAAAAACTAAAGAAAATGGCATCGGCTGCTTCTTTTATACCCCTGATGACCTGACGTCAGGGAAGGGGCGACGACAGCCAACGCAGGACCCAAGACTTTGGAATTCAGGCCGACTGAGGGCAACCTGCCAGCAGGATTACCCAAATGTAATGACTGGAACAGTGAATACACTCGAACATCTACATTTATGGTAAGTGTACACAACTGTACTATTCTGGACCCGGTTCCAGACTTGCTGACACATCCGTCGGGGAACCTCCATCCTTCTCTACAGTCTCTGCAGCTCACAGCTTGGCTGCTGCAGTTCCCCTCATAGCCAGGCTTGATAATATTTCTCAGGAGACAAAACACATCTTGTTGTCTTCCCAAAAGCCTTCCACCAGAAGATTGTACCTTAGCAAATGGAAAATATTTTCTTTATGGGCCTCCAAACAAAACATTGACCCTTATAAAGCACCCATGTTCTCCATCTTAGAATTCCTTACCATGATTTTCAACAAAGGTTCAGCAGCAGCTACAGTACGAGTTCAAATGGCTGCCATTGCTAACTTTCACCTAGGAATAGACGGATTTAACATTATGACCCATAAGCTGTCTAGAGCCTTTCTCAAAGGGACCTTCCACATCAGACGCCCCAGTGAAAGTTCCTTATGCACCGTGGAATCTGAACTTACTATTGTCCAGGATTATTCATCCTCCCTTTGAACCAGCATCATCCTGTGAAATGAAGTTCTTATCATGGAAAACTCTGTTTCTAGTGGCCATTACATCTGCCCGTAGAGTGTCAGAGCTTCAAGCATTATCTATTAGACCACCTTATTTGATTTTTCAGAGTATCACTCAGAACAAATCCTTCCTTTTTGCCTAAAGTTTGTTCCAAAACTAATGTTAATCAAGTCATTGAGTTACCAGTCTTCTTTCCCAACCATTCTAGCAAAATGGAGTATATGCACCACAAACTTGATGTTCACAGACAGCTCAAATTTTATCTGCACAGAACTAAAGATATTAAGAAATCAGACCAACTCTTTTTATCCTTTTCAGAAACCAGAAAAGGTAGGCCAGTGGCTAAAACAACTCTTATCTAAATGGTTATCGGATTGTATTGCCTTTGTTCATTCAGCTGCCAATATGCCTTTGCCTCAAAAGATTAAAGCTCATTCTACCAGAGCAGTATCTACATCTGCTGCTTTTCAAGCCAAAGTGCCTTTAGATAATATTTGTGCAGCAGCCACTTGGTCTAAACCTCATACCTTCATCACTCATTACAAAGTGGATAAGGCCTCCAGGGACAGGGCCTCTTTCGGGTCCACGGTCCTGAGAAATGTACTTCCGTGAGCCACCCGAGATTTGGGGTGCTAGGGATGCTACCCATCAGTGATGAATGAACGGCGAGATTGAACAACTTCACATAAAGAAGTTATGTACTCACCATAATGTTCCATGTGAGTTGTTCTATCTCGCCTTCATTCTCATGTCCCTCCCTCCATCCCCCACCTGGCTGACAGCTGACCTGGAATCTAGCTTCATCCTGGTTATGCATTCCTTTTTATTTTTTTGTTGGAATAATTATTATCTAACAAAAATAGTACACGCAGCAAACAAGATCTGAGGTATGCCAAGCAGTGTATCATTTCATTAGAGGCTAGGTCTCGAGCTTTTGGTAAACCTCGAGCTTGCTAACGGCCGTGTCAGAGCTGAGGGATCGGCTCTGAACCCATCAGTGATGAATGAAAGCGAGATAGAACAACTAACATGGGACGTTATGGTGAGTACGTAACTTCTTTTTTTTTGTATAGTGTCTAATTTCTTATAGTTGTTTAAACTGCAGATGCTTTTGTTTTATTTTTGAAAATTGTAAAATGATTGCTCTTAAAATGGTTTGTAATAATTTCGAGCTTCAACTCAGTCAGACTTTCCCGGTAATCAAATGTCAATAAATAAATAAATCTTCATTCTTTCTTTGACAGGGACTTATGAAATAGGTTCTTGAAGTTTAGTCCCTTATTTATCCTCTCCTTGTACTTAAAATGTACTTGATTCAGTAAACTCTCAGTTAACCGGCACCCATGGGGATTGGTAGATGCCGGATAACTGTAGATCTGATGTTGTCAGTCTTCACCCAGTCCTTGACAGTGGGTTTGGTTCTGAACCTCGGAACCGACTCAGCCATATCTTCCAGCTCTCATTCTCCAAACTCTTGAGCCAGGCCCTACCCATAATGCTCCTCACAGAGATTACCTCAGATCTAATTTGCCACTTCGCAGATTAGACACGTTAGTTCCCTTCTCTTGAGCCTTGGCTGCAACAGTCAGTTATTTTTCTGTTTTTCTAACTCTTTAAAGTTCTTCCTTATAGACGGCCAAAGGATTACCCTCAGTTCCTAGCCATGTTGGCCCTGGAACTAGCCTAGTTATGAGTCCTCCATACCCTCCTCCTCCAACTCCTATCGAGACTTTGGAGCCCTCTGTTCCGACTCCTCCGACATCGACTGTTTCAGTTCAGGTAGCATCCTCTTCTCCAGTTCTGAGAGTTGTCTACAGATCCTCTGAACCTTTGGCACCGGAGGGCTCCCGGGGTCGTGATTCTCTGGTTAGGTCCGAGGGGCTTGGATCAATTTCTTTTCCTTCGGAGCTGTCCATGTCCCTTGGTACCTCAGCCTTTGTAGGATCAACCAAGGCTTCTGTTCCAGGGGCTGCCTCCTCAGTGCGTGGTGTGACCCTGGTTCTGAAGGAGCCCATTTTGGTTCTGGGTTCCCATCCCTTTGTGGGACTTTAGGATAATGGAGAAGGCATTGTCCATTGGGGACTCTCAGTCTTTGCTATCCCTGTCGGGACAGATTTTTACTTCCTCTTGACCTGAACTTCCATCATTCTCATCCCAGGGACAGAGGGCACAAAAGTCCCAGGTGACTCCCACTTTAGTGGAGTCCTCTTTATCATCCCCCTGAGGAAGTCCCTGCAAAGAAGAAGTGTAAGAGGAAGCACCTGGACTCCCAGGAAGAGTCCTTCACTGAAGATGCTGATTTTGATGAGGGGGAAGGCTCCCCCAGGTCACCCCGATGATGTTTCCTTTGGGGACATCCTAGAAATCCTAAAACAGAGGGGTGTCTGGTCCTCTATTCATCCTTCCTTGGAGGAATCAGTATACCTGGAGGCTTTTCATGCCCAGCAGTCTACTTCTTGGATTTCTCCGCCCACTGGCGAGCCTATTAAATTAACAGCTCAGCGGGAGTGGAAGATGCCAGACTCCATAGAACCAATACCCAAGAAACCTGACCATACATTATCGGGCCCTAAGGATGAACAATATTGGTCTAAAGGGATTCCTGTTGATGCCGTGGTGATAGCGGCTGCCACCAAAAAGGAACTTGCTGAAGAGAGTTCGACTATTCATCCTCCTAACAAGGAGTCTAGGGCGCTGGATAGATTTGGGAAGCGTTTTATGCTTCAACGACCTTCGCTCTAAGGTCCTTGAATTATATAGCACACTTTACAGATTACAGAAAGACTTGCTCAAAGAGCTTTCAAATACCTCTCTCAGGAGCAGTGGCTGAAGGGGTCTATGACAAAGTTTTCTCTCAGCTTGCAACCCTTGATGGTATCTCCAATTTGTCCATGAGGCTCATCGCCCATGCAGCTGAAGGGATGAGTAGAGCAGCGGGTTCAGGCATTGCAATTAGAAGACATTCCTTGATGCACTTGTGCTACTTTGCAGAGCCATTTAAAGCATCATTCGTCAATGCTCCTTTTGATGGATCTACCCTTTTTGGCCTGAAGGTAAAAGACATCTTAGCTAGATATGAGAAAGATGGCAAGACCCTTTCTGCCTTAGGCATACATTTCTCCACTCCTCAGAGACCTTATTCTAGGAACCAAATAAGTGGGAGACTAGTTTAAAAAATCCAAAGGGCCTTTCCAAGACTCACGAGGCAAAGACCCCCCCACCACCACCACCACCACCAGGGCAGAGGGGGAAGCAATGGAAGACACCACCCTAGGAGCAGAAATGGACCACAAAATCAGGGGTCCAGGGAATCCTCTGGAATTTCCTATCGGCATCCCTGAACAAGGGCCCGATTGCCTTCCTCTGGAAGCAATCGGGGGTGATTATCCCTGCACCTACCTCCCTGGAAATTGATAACCTCAGACAAATGGGTGCAGGGAATAATATCCAGAGGTTACAAAATTCCACTTATGACTACAGCAACTCAAAAAAGGCTCCCAGATGTTCCACCCAGTCAAAGGGAAGCAGCAGTCTTAGAAATTCAAAAACTGCTTGACAAAAGAGTCATCCAGACAGTTCTAGCAGACCAAATAGGATCCGGGATTTACTCAAGGTTCTTTTTCATGCCCAAAAAGCAGGGGACTGGAGACCCATTCTGGATCTCAGCCAGTTCAACAAGGCAGTCCACCAGACCAAATTCTGGATGGTCTCTGTTCAGTCGATACTGCTTTTCTTGGAAAAAGACAACTGGATGTGCTCTGTAAACCTCCAAGATGATTATTACCACATAAAAATGGAAAAAAGTTTCAGGAGGTTTCTACGCTTCCGGCTAGGAGCCAGTCATTTTCATCTCAGAGCACTGCCCTTTGGCCTCACTACAGCCCCCAGGGTGTTCACCAAATGCATGGCAGTGTTTGCAGCTCACCTCAGATTGCAAGGTTTTCGAGTCTTTCTGTATCTCGATGACTGACTGGCTCTTCACTGCTGCCACCAGGCGTCTTTTAGAATAGGCAAGAGACAACATCATAAATGTTTGTATGTCCCTAGGCATAACAGTAAATTTCGAAAAGTCCTGCATTCAACCTTCTCAGCAACTGGATTTCATCAGTGCTCATTTAGCCACTGTTTCAGAGATTTTATCCCCCCCCAAACCCACTGTCAAGGATTAGTGAAGATCGACAGCACAGAAGGAACATGACACAACTTCTTTTTTCTGGTTGCTTGAGAGTTGCTATTAAAAATAGGCCTGACTAATACTGTACCCTATACTATTTGTTTAGTTTGACTTGTTCTCAGGTTGGGGAGAGAAGAAATTTATTCCCATCTTCCTTTTTAAAACTCTAAAACTTTAAAAACATAAGGTATGTTTCTGCAGGAGGAAAACAAAGTGCAACACATGAAAATTGTACTGTATTTGTTTGATAATTTTTTGCTAGTTGCTTGAGAGTGCCGGTTACTTGAGTTCCAGTTAACTGAGAGATGTTCTTCATGTTTCACTGTTGCAGTCTTCACATGTGGGGGTTATCCCTGATGTGGTAGCACTCGGCTGGCCATATCAGAGTCAGTGTTTTTCTGCGTCTGCTGCTGTCGGCTTGCTGTCTGACGTCAGAATATCAGTGCAATAAAGGAAGGCAACTGAATCCATTACATCAGTCTTTCTTCCTGTGGAGCCCGTAGAAGAAGCAGTTTGCAAATCTGCCATTCGGTCGCTACCAGAGTTTTAATTACAGCTGAAAACATCTAAAGCTAAGTACCCCATTGGAGATCCTTTTTTCTTGCACTAACCGATGTCCGAAAAAGTAAACAACTGTCTCGCCTGTGGAAAGCAGATCCCACACCGAGACTTCCATTCATACTGCGTCACTTGTTTAGGCCCAGACCACGATGTCCCTCGTTGCTGGTTCTGTGCCCTCTTTAACGAGAGAACCATTCGTCGTAGAGCTGTTATTGTAGACAGGTATTTTCATCTTCGTCTTCGCATTCCGAAATGGCATCAGTCAGCCAACAATCCGTGGACATTCTGAAAAAAAAATAGAGATAAAGATGGAGACAGACCACACAAGGCTAAGTCTTCCGAAAACTCTACCGCAGGTCATCAGTTTTCTGGAATTCAGTGAGGCGCTTTCACAGCCCCTGATGCCCAATGCAATATCTACGCAGGCCTCTACCAAGACCCTTTCGAAGTCCGGTATGCCACAGAAGTCTTCGTCTTCTGAGCATTTGGTTGTCTCTGCCTCGGTTGGGTCCGGAGCTGCAATGCAAGCAACGGCTTCCGAAGAGGCCTTTCGCACTACCGAATCTAGACAAAAAAAATGACATCTTCAAGAGGAACAACAACCTCTGACTGCTTATGAGGATTTAGATGCAGAGGAATCCATTCCTTCTGCTTCCCCGCCAGAAGACCTTTCCTTTGGGGAAACCCTTCACACCCTCAGGCAACATCCCAGGACTTCTCTCGGTCTAAGAAAAGACTAAGAGACTTTCTAGACCTGCCCCAGCACACAGACCCTTGGCCATATCCCCCCTATCTTAGAGATGGTGGATGATGTTTTCCATGAATCCAGCTTAGCTCCTGACGCTCTACCTCCTGCTCCCAGTAAACGTGACAGGTATTACAGGGTACTTGATTCTCACAAATACCTATACAGAAATCCTGCTGCAGACTCAGAGGTCATTACACAGGGACCTAAGGGAGCTAAGGCTAGTTCTGCTAAGAATCCTATTCCTTCTGACAAAGATTCCAGAGCTCTGGACAGTTGGGGTAAAAATGTATACACCTCTGTAACCTTAGCCATCAGAGCACTCAACTGTCAGTTCCGTATGTTAAAATGTCAACAACACACTTTGGAACTATTAAAGCAAAAGATTTCAACCTTTCCTGATTGTGCCAGTTTGAAAGAGTTAGCACATTTACTGCACTCTACTTGTCAAGTAACCAAGCCCTCATTACACTGATGATATGATGCCCTAGAAGCCTCAGGCAGGGAAGAAGTGTCAGGATCTGTCATTAGGAGACATGCATGGTTGAAGGAGCCACCTCTCCCTGATCATGTCAAGTCTAAGATGCACCCTTGGATAAGGATCGCTTGTATGGAGTAAAAGCAGAAGAGGTGCTTAAAAAGATGGAAGACAAAGCAAAATCTATGCAAACAGTGAAATATTTTTTTCAGGTACAGCCTCCAAGGTTCAGCAAGAATTTTCCCTAAGCATTGGTCCCATCCTGCACCTAGCAGACAGGGGCAAAGTAAGGCCCACAAGGACAGGCCTCCCAGGCCCCTATCCCAGGGACAGCAGAGAACCAAACAGTGGACCACTTCCTCCCCAAAGGCAGGGAGTTCTAAGCCATCCCTCTATGACAAAAACTCTCAATGACTCCCTCTCCCCCCTCTGCCCTCCTGTCACTCACCAAAAGCTAGGGGGAAGGCTATCCCTCTGCAAAGAAAGTTGGCTCTCTGTTACAAAGGACCAGTGGGTCTTGAAGATAATTTTTCAGGGCTACAAATTATCTTTCAACGAACTCCCAATTCCAAGAGGGTACCCAGACTTGCCTCCAAATCAGTGGGCAGAGGCAGTGAAACAAGTCCAAACTACTGTCACAAGGAGCAGTATTACTTGTCCCCTCAGATGAAACAGGCAAAACATTTTATTCCAGACTATTCCTTGTTCCCAGAAAAGAGGGCACTTGGCGCCCCATCCTGGATCTATCCATTCTGAACACCTCGCTGGTGGTCACCAAATTCCAGATGCTAACTTTGCAGCAGCTGCTGCCTATGCTGACAAAAAATGCCTGGTTAGTGACCCTAGACCTAAAAGATGCCTACCTCCACATCCCCATAAGGGAATCCTGCAGGAAATTCTTGCACTTCAGAGCAGATTGTACTGCTCCCAGTGTATTCACCAAATGCGTAGCCCCAGCCATAGCATTTTGCAGACAGATAAATTGACAAATTTACCCTTATCTGGATGACTGCCTCATTCAGCAAGAGAGCAAAGAACAGCTGCTCCAGCACTTCCTCTTTGTCAAAACCCTCCTAACCTCCTTAGGGTTCACCATCAATGAGAGGAAATCAAAGCAAACACCCACCAGGAAGAGCATTTTCTTGGGACCACTGCTGGACACAGCATCCCAAATGGCCTTCCTATCCCCAGAAAAGCAGAGCTTCCTGCCTCTCTACTTTACCCAGCCGGCTTCCAGAAGTCACCTCACTGTGAGGAAATTCCTGCAAGCCTTGGGGTACATGGCATCTTGCATCCTTCTAATTCCTCTGGCCAGGCTTCACATGAAAAAACTTCAGTGATATCTAAAGAACCCTTGATGTCGGCATTCTCAGCCTCTAGAGACCTCTCTCCCTCTGAGCCGCTATATAAGGGCCGAGTTTCTCTGGTGGGCAGGGGCCTGTGCCAGAAACAAGGGTCTTCCCTTCATCCTCCGTCCAGCCGGGCACACCATTACGCCAGACATAGCTTGGGGCGCTCACCTAGAAGGCAGGTGCACCAAAGGTCTTTGGGATACCCACCACTTCCCTTGCACATTAACCAGAAGGAAATGATGGCAGCACAACGGCTCTGACATCCTTCAAAACCCCATCTCAGGCCAGGGGTTCTCCTAATCAAAACAGACAACACCACAGTAATGTGGTACATCAACAAACAGGGAGGAACCCAATCTTACCCTCTGTGCAAGCTAGCCATGAACCTCTGGCTGACAGCCTCTTCCATGGGACTACACCTGATAGCCCAATACCTGCCAGGGATCAACAACACCCTTTCAGACTACTTAAGAGAAACTTACTGGACCACCACGAATGGCAGCGCCACAGAAAAATCTTTTTACAAATCACTCAGACGTGGGGGACGCCAGAGGTGGATCGCTTTGCTTCACATCTCAACCATCAGCTGAAAAAATTCTGTACCAGGGAATACCACCACCTAGCGTGGAAGGTGGATGCCTTGCCCTTCCCCTGGAGCACCCCCTTTGTGTACGCATTCCCTCCTCTGCCTCTTATTCCTAAGGTACTGATCAAAATAAGGGAGGAGAGACCAAATGCCATCCTCATTGCTCCAGATTGGCCCAGACAACATTGGTACCCCTTACTGCACAGCCTGACCTTACAGCCTCCCCTGATCTCAAACCTCATAACTCAGGTGGGGGGGGGGGATGCTGCACCCAGATTTACACTTTCAAACTGTCAGCATGGCTAGTCCTCTCAAGGCAAACAAGGGGCCCCTGTTAAGCGAACAAGTCGTAGACATTATCATAGAGGCCAGAAGGCCCAGCACCAGAACATCTTATGCAGGAAGATGGAAAAGATTGTGCTTATGGAGCCAGTCCAGAGGGGGTAATACTTCACAACATTCCATCCCTCTTATCCAGGACTACCTAGCAGAACTACTTAATAGTGGCCTCTCCTTCTCCTCTATTAAATTCCACGCCTCAGCCATTTCAGCTCATGTTGATACAGAAATGTCCCTGTTCTCCCATCCTTTGATTAACAAATTTCTCAGAGGGGCTTCTAATATCAGACCTCCCAGAAGGCCACCCACTCCAGCCTGAGACCTGAATTATGTTTTGGAAAAACTTACTTTACCACCCTTTGAATCCGCTGCTTCAGCAGAACTAAGATACCTCTCCTGGAAGACTGCTTTTCTTCTAGCTATCACCTCAGCCAGAAGGGTTTCAGAACTTCAGGCACTGATGGCCATTGAGCCCTTCATCATCTTCCATGCAGACAGGGTCTTCCTGAGCACTAATCCCACCTTTATGCCCAAGGTGGTATTTAATGTAACTCGCAGCCAGGCCATACATCTACCCACCTTCTTTCCTAACCCTCAAAACAAGGGGGAAAGAATTCTGCACTCACTGGACATGCACAGATACTATCTGAATCGTACTAAACCCTTCAGGAAAACAGACCAACTACTTGTCAGCTTTGCCCCAAGGTCAGAGAGGAAGCCCATTTCCAAACAAACCATTTCCAAATGAATATCACACTGTATCCTTTTCTGCTACAGATTGCACGGGAACCCCCCCCCCCCAAGTCTATTCGAACCCATTCCACTAGGGCAGCCTCCACTTCCACAGCATTCCTCAGAGGAGTTCCCATCAGGGACATCCTGGAAGCTGCCACCTGGACTTCTGTCCATACCTTTACCAAGCATTACCCCTTGCCTTTACTTTCTAAGGCTAGGGCAGGGTTTGCCTTAGCAGTTCTGCAGGGCATGCTGACCCATTCCTAGCTCTCTGACTAATCCTACCACCCCTTTCCTCAGCTTTGGTAATCCTCCCACAGGTGATAACTGCAACAGTGAAACACGAAGAACATAGTACAGTTGTGTACACTTAATGTAGATATTCGAGTGTAGTCACTGTTGCAGTCCTGGTTTCCCACACTCCTTCCCCCTTATATCTTCTTTCTTTAGGGAGACGTGAGTTGCTAACGGTGGCTTTTAGCCACCAGAACCACGTAACCATATTTACTCGGGCCTCTGACTGGTTAGAGCAAGAACTGATGTAATGGTGTCGGCTGCCTTCCTTTGTAGCACTTACATCCTGACGTCAGACAGCAAGCGACAGCAGCTGACACAGAAGAACCTTGACTCTGGTATTCGAGCTGGCCGAGGGCTACCACAGCAGGGATAACTCACAGGTGATGACTGTAGCAGTGAATACACTCGAACATCTACATTTTTGGTAAGTGTACACAACTGTACTTTTACTGTACTGTTTATTTCTATGTATGTACATAGTAGCTAAAATATTAGGGAGTTAAGATAGGGTGGCACATTAAATTTTCCTACAAGAAAAACATAAAATGCCAAAAAGGAAGATCTTGGGAGTTGTGAACTAAGTATTTTTATGATGAGCATGCCTTTAACCCAAGTGCAGGGCACACAGAGGTGGGCCATAGAGGATATTGTTGTAATGCATTAACTGCTGTTCAGAGGTAAAAGGGATGATTCCAATGTGATCCTTAACATTTTGTTAGAAAAGTAAATTTTACAAGGAACAAAGTTAATACTTCATACATTATAAGGTGTACTGTCCAAAGTCAGAAATAGTACAGGAGTATGTCCCCTCCCCCCTGCACATACACAGGCATACCAGTGACATCTGTCTGACATCCAGTATTCCCTGAACTCCAGTTAATGCCATGTAATCAGTCAGCAACTATACTTAACCCAGTGTCCAGATAACTTAGTCATTGCTCAGTGCCAGCAGGCAGGCAGTAGGACTTTGAGCAAGGTACTGTCTGCAGTGTTTTGCTTTTAAGTTTTAATCTTCTGTTTTGTGTCTCTGAAAATTAGCCCTGCATTTAACATATTTGTATGTTCAGTACAAGTTAAATAAAAGTAATATTATCTAACCCTGTGACTTACATGATCTGGTTTTCACACAACTTAACTTAGCTGAATGTTATGGATAACTGATGAGGCAAGAGGGTTAAGTGCCAAGAAACTATATTTCCATGCATCCATGACTGATACCTTTCCTTAGTTTAGTAACTGCAGCTTAATTTATTGTGGCAACATCGTTTTTTTTTGTTTTTTTGTTTACAGAAGGAAAATGCATTTCCCATGACACAAAACCGGGCTCTTCAGTTACTCTTTGACTTGCGATATCTGTATAGTGTCTTGTCAGCCAGGAATGAGGAAGGGAAGAGCAGCAGAAGCAGACAGGACACAAGGTTTGTATATAATCGGACCTGTATATGGAAAATGGTTATATGTATTCTGCAGTAGTGGATACCGTTATCTCAAAGACTTACCTTGCTTTAACTGACACAGCCTATCAGACAGCATAGATTAGGACTGATATTTCAGTGTAATTGGTCATACTTCATTGTTTAGTTAGTAATTGCTGCCCTTAGCTGGACTGATTGTCAGTGTTTGCAGATTGCATATTAGGCACAGTTTCTTATTGTGTGTGAAGTATATGACTGACAGTCACTCCAGCTTATAGAGAGCCTGCATGTTTTGTAGTACATAGAAATGCAATAAATTAAAATACTAAACTTCCTAAGAAGAAGGTAACTTAAACATTAATTTAGAAAAGTTTAATTTTCCTCAATGCTGTTGCAAATAAAGCCTAACCATTTTCTACTTAAATAAAATATTTAGTGCTGTCATGTGTATTTAAAATTGATGCACACATATATAGATATATATATCTACCAATAAAACCGACAAGCTGCAAAACGAAGAAAGAACTTTACACTGGCAAAAAAAGTCTAAAGCTATATGAATAAACAAAACCAGAACCAGTAATTGAGCGCGCTTTCACTCTTTTAATATGTAAGAACTTCTTCAGAAATAAGAAGGTACAATGAAAATCAGTAAATATATACTACATGTCATATGGCAGTAAAGCAGTAAAACAGTAACACCCAATGAAATAACCCTATCCTTCTTTAAATATCTACATATCATTATATGGTAATGAAGTGACCTGAAAAATCATGTACAATATACAGCGTACAGCAAACTAGTGAAAAGTGAGTCTGTCATGTGAACTCAGGTAAGCCATTTCAAAGCACATTTTAACTTGATATTTTTCAAAGCAGGAGCTGAATCCACTCCCAGCAAAAGTTGCCATTTGAGTTCCCTAACCTCCAGAAGAGTAGCATAGTCACCAGAAAACACTTCTACTTGTTCTAATACTAACGTCCTCCTGTAAGTTTTTGCATTCAGGTAATCCAAATCATTCTTCAAGTCAAGCAGGTCTCTGCCCTCCATATCATGCAGTGAAAATTTAATATTTTCTCTTTAGCATTGGGCACCCACAGACACTTGTCCTACAACTAAAGAAACTAAACACTAATGTAGGTGCTTAACTTCCAAGTGTCTAGACAGTAAATTACCTTACCTGCATTAACTTAAATGATAGTGAGTGTATTAGTACATTTCTGCTGTATATTTCCTTAATCAAACCTCTGTACTGATAACCCATCTCTGGAAATTATCTCACATCATTCCTCTCCATAAAGGAGGTAATTCTTATGAATTCTCCAACTACCCACCTATTGCCATCCTTTGCCCCTTATCCAAAATTCTTGAGAAATGCATCCACTTGCAAGTGATGACATTTCTTAACTCACACAGTCTACTATCTACCACACAACATGGATGTTATGTAGTCCAATCTCGCCTTCATTCTTACCCATGGGTTCGGATCTGAAAGTTGGCTCTGACTCGGCCATACTTTAGCTCGAAGTCTTTCTATTGGCTGGGCTAAGATGGTATCCCATGCTGCGCTGCTGTCTATCCCCAGATCTCGTTTGCCGCTCGTGTAGCTCGGACGTGGTCTCGCTCTTGGCTGTGGCTAAGTACCTTTTCTTCTTTATAGCAGAGAAGTTTTTTGCAAAAAAAGCTATTTTCATAGCTATTTGTGTGTGTTTCTTGAACTGTGTTGTGGAAAATTTGTTTTTTCTTATAGCGTGTTCTTGTGGTATCCCACTAGTCTGTCCCCTTGCTTTCCTTGTGTGCTAACTTTTTCCCTTGGGCTAAAACCGTTTAAATTAGAGGAATTAGTCCTCCCCCTTGTACTTGTGTCTAGGACCGTTTTAGTTAGTCTTTGTGGTGTATTGTTTGTTTGTTTGTCCTGTTCCCGCACTTGTGGCTGTTTGACCGTTGGTCTAGTTTTTCAGTTAGTTACTCGGTGTCTGTGGTAACTATGTTGATGTGCTAGCCTGTGTAACTGATTTATTACTGTTTCCTGTATTTCTATGTGCTTTCTACCTCAAAAACAAAAAAAAACAAAAAAATATCCTTGTTTTCCCGCCTCTCCTCGACTAGTTTAGACCAGTATACAGGCTTTGCTGTATTCTGGGCTGTGGTGTAGTTCCTGTGGTGTCCATTGCCTTACTTGGATAGAAGGAAGTTTCTTTGCTCACCAGTGGGAGTGGGGAGCCTTGAGCAGCCTATCTGTCCCTGAAGGAGTGACCTCAGCACAAGAGCTTGTAGTAATTGGTTGTTTTGGACCATTTCTAGCTCTTTTGAAGTTCCCTGTTTAAAATCCGCCTCTGAGCATTTTTTTCTGGCTATACTGCTCAGCAACAGCTCCTCGTGGTCCTGCAGAGTTGTCCTAGCAGCAGAGAACTGAGAAAAGCGACTACTTTCCTGATTTAAGTATTTTTTGCTGTTTTTTACCTGAAATACCTTCTCTTGCTTGCCTTGAACAAGCTTAAACTGTTTTTTTAACTGTTTGTTACATTATATATTATCTGCACTTAAAGTTTCATTTAGTCGAAAATTGATCAAAAGTTGTTTGTTTGTTTGTTAATTTAACTGTTGAGGCTGCCCACTAAAGTGTGCTAGCCTGTGTAACTGATTTATTACTGTTTCCTGCATTTCTGTGTGCTTTCTATCTCAAAAACAAAAAAAAACAAAAAATATCCTTGTTTTCCAGCCTCTCCTCGACTAGTTTAGACCAGTATACAGGCTTTGCTGTATTCTAGGCTGTGGTGTAGTTCCTGTGGTGTCCATTGCCTTACTTGGATAGAAGGAAGTTTCTTTGCTCACCAGTGGGAGTGGGGAGCCTTGAGCAGCCTATCTGTCCCTGAAGGAGTGACCTCAGCACAAGAGCTTGTAGTAATTGGTTGTTTTGGACCATTTCTAGCTTTTTTGAAGTTCCCTGTTTAAAATCCACGTTTGCACGGCTTTGCGCGGTTGTGCGCATAGCACAGTGCCGGTTAAACTTTTTCTGGCTCCGCTAAGCCTGCTCTTCATCTAGTCTAATCGCTTTATTATAAGCCTAGCACTTGTTCTCAAAACCTCTCTTCTAAGTAAGCACTCATTAACTAAAGTAAGCACTACATCCACCTACCTTCCCTGTGAGTACCCACTTCCCTTAAAGGCACAGCACTCCCTTATAATATTCTAGCATGTCGAGTGGTAGATTGCTGGCATCCTCTCCGGTTCAGCTGGTTAATCTGGGAATCTTGAGACAATGCTACAATTGTCTCATGTACACAGACAACCCTCTCCTCCTCCCAACAAACACAAATACATGTGAGAGATGCAACTATATAGCCAAACTGGAGGCTGAACTCTCTCAACTCAGGACTGGCAAGACCAGACAGGAGGAGAAGGTAACCACACACACACCAAACCCAGTCCCACATAGACCTACCACAACTGCAAACCAAACACATAAAAACACAAAGACATACTCGGAGGCTCTAACAAAAAACTTACCAAAACCACAGAGGCTCCCAAAGCAGACACCCAAAAATCCACCACCTCAAAACATAACACATGCATCACATACTTCAATAAATCAGTGTGTCAAACAATCACAGCCCTTAAGGCCAAACACCATGCCTGATACACTAGTAATAGGTGACTATAGTCGGACACACTGATGTTCCACTTACCAGGCTGAACAAGGAGAGGGTAATGGTGAGCTGCTTATCGGGAGCTAGGATCCACCACATAACACACTCACTCAGGTCACTCCAAAGCAAGTACAAATATGACTCCGTCATTGTCCATGCCGGCGTGAATGACCTGAGACGTACCTCCCTGGACTACATGAAAAGAGACATAGAGGAGCTCTCTGATTATGTAGCCCAGGCTGGTATGACCCTGACCCTGAGCAGCATCTTGCCCTCATCAAGAATGATGCCACAATACAAAGACAAGATGACCAGCTTTAATAATTGGCTCAAATACTGGTGTCATTCTAGGGGGATCCAATGTCTGTCTGCTTGGGATGACATGCTGGACAAGCCACACTGCTTCGCAAGGGACGGCTTGCATCTGTCACCACTGGGCTTCCGGATATTGGCTAAGGCTCTTGCCTCCCCCATAGTGCCTTTTTTAGGCAAAGCTCAAAACACAAACCCACCTCCTTAAAAAACAAAAATGGAAAAAAATTAAGGGTAATGCTGCTCAACGCCAGTAGTCTAAATCTCAAGATGCAGGCTCTCAAAGCACTTCTCAGTATGGAGGACATCGATGTTTGTGCAGTAACTGAAACCTGGTTCAAGGCACCTGAGAGCACCCCAGCGCTACCAGGCTATACCTCATATCATGCTTTTCGGCCCCAAAACTCGGGCCAAACCAAAAAGGGAGGGGGAGTGTCCATATTCATCAAGGACACCCACACCTCCAGGTTAGTGGCAACACATGAAGCATCCGAGACCATCCAGGTGCAACTAACCGTAGGCAAAACTGCTATACAACTGGTAGCATGTTACAGACCACCCTCCCGATCTCAGGAACCCCACTCAGCCTTCCTGAAGACATTGGAGGATATGAATGTCTCACCACAAACCATCATATTGGGAGACTTCAACTACCCTAACATAGACTGGGTGCATTATTCTAGCCCAAACACCCTAGCCCAAAGGTTCCTGGAATTCATAAATTCAAACGCAATGGAACAGCTAGTCACCTCTCCCACAAGGGGAGATAATATACTAGACCTGATCATCACAAACATGGGGACAAAGTGCTCCACACCGGAAGTATACCCTTCACTAGTGAGATTTGACCACAAACTAATCACCCTGGATATACATATCCCACCTCCACCCCCAACACAAAAGACTACAGTGAAAAACTTCTCAAAAACCGACTTTACACTTCTTAAAACTGAGATGGTATCCTTTAAGCCCACTGGGACAGTGGAAACCACATCCCAGAATGCAGAATCCTTCACAAATGCCTTCTACGGACATCTCCAAGAATGCATGGATCATGCAATCCCAAATAAAACCAAGACCCTCTCCACCAAGGGCAGGCGTCCTGTCTGGGGGACCCCAGCCATAAACAAATTGTATAACAAAAGAAGGAAGCTACTGCACGACAGAGCAAAATACCATAAAGAGAAGGCATCTCTGATCAGCACTAGTAGAAAGCTACATTCTCTCATAAAAACATCCAAGGCCAACTTTGAGAGAAAAATCGCTATGGACACTAAAGATAACCACAAGGCCTTCTTCAGTTATGTTAGAAACCTGGGTGGAAACCCTCAGATATGTTCAGAGTTAGTTCACAATAACAAAAATACACTGAACCCACAGATATTGCCAACATTCTGGCAGACAGGTTCAGTGCAAATTTCTCCCCTCCCTCACCCCCAAAAGAAGAAATACTTATCCCAGCTGAATGTAACCTTCCTGTCATCTCAGATGTCCAGGTGAGAACCGCCCTCAGCAAAGCTAAAAACACAGCATCAATGGGACCTGACGGTATCCCGGGTTGCGTGCTACGTGAACTCCAAGAGGAGCTAAACCCGCACATAAAAATGCTATTTAACCTTAGCCTTACTACAGGATATGTACCTGAAAACTGGCGTACAGCAACAGTAGTCCCACGCCATAAAGGAGGCACCTCTACTGACCCTGGTAACTGCCGCCCCATAAGCTTAACCAGCCTGGTCTGCAAAGCTATGGAAAGAATCATTATGGAACTAATAAACCGAGACATTGGGGACTTACAGACACTTGATCCCACCCAGTTCGGCTTTGTAAAAGGAAGATCCTGCCTTTTAAACCTGGTTGACTTTTTCGAAACAGTCACTAGAGCCATTGACGAGGGCAAAGCAGTCCATACAGCCTACCTGGACTTGGCTAAAGCTTTCGACACAATACCCCACTCTGGCATCATAGACAAGCTCAACAGCTTAAATGTAAATCCATATGTCACAAGATGGGTGGCAAACTGGCTAAAGGATAGAACCCATAAAGTCAAAATCGCTGGAGCCATGTCAGACTCAAAGCCAGTGACAAGTGGTGTCCCACAGGGCTCTGTCCTGGGACCCCTCTTGTTCGGCATTTATTTCTCAGATGTGAAAGCAAATATGGGAGGGTTGTAGCTGACAAAGTTTGCAGATGACTGCAAACTAGGCGCCATAGTCGATACACCAGCTGACACATACATCCTACAGAAAGGCCTCACTGAAACGGACAACTGGTGCCGGAGTCATGGCCTTAAACTAAATGCCAAAAAATGTATAGTCATCCCCTTTGGGAAAAACAAAGTGCCCACAAATTATCACATAGGCGGTAACCCACTGAGTACGGAAAAAGTAATCAGAGACCTGGGGACCCAAGTCGATAGTGACCTCTCATTTGACACCCACGTTGCCAAAGTGGTTAGAAAGACTTTCTACCTTGCCCACCTTATCATGAAGGGATTCACATCCAGATCAAAGGAGGTCATTGTGCCCCTGTACTCCTCCCTTATCAGGCCCATGATTGAGTACAATGCCCCATTTGGTATGTACCTCACCCGGCACTTGCAACAGCTAGAGAGACCCCAAAAGTACCTCACCAAGAGGATCAAGGGTCTCCAACATATGTCATATGCTGCCAGACTAAAGAAACTCCAAGTCTATTCAGTAGCATACCGCCTACTCAGAGGTGATCTGTGCCTAACGTACAAGGCCATGTCCAATCAGGAATTGATGGACATGCTCCACCTCAAAAAATCCAAATCCATCAGAACCACGAGAGCTAAAGATTTGAACCTCAGCACAAATATGAATAGGACATGCTGGAGGGACAGATTCATAACTCAGAGGCGTCCCATACTCTGGAACAGAATCCCAGTTCATGTTAGGCAGAGCCCCTCACTGACTCTCTTCAAGAGAAATCTTGACGAGTGGATGGGAGATCGTAGGTTTACCCCTGGAGTCATCTCTGTGTCACTACTAGACAGAGGCACAGTAAACTAATTCTATTATGTAAGAGGGTCTTCACTGTGTCACTACTAGACAGAGGCACAGTATTCTAAATCTATTCTGTACACTTTTGTACCATTACATGGGGTGGCCAAAGCCACATCACTATGGCTAGGCTTATAAATGCCCCAGGGCAGATAGCCTAGTACCAAACTATGAAACTAAGATACTAAGGAGCATAAGCCCTCAGGCTTTAAGAAGTGCACCAAGTGTAGTTATAAGATGTCCATCACTGATGGACACTCTGTTTGTGTGTACTGTTTGGGAGCGATTCACCTCCAGGAATCGTGTAGTTTTTGTTATGCTTTTAGCCCGCGTGTTCTTCAGGAAAGGAAGAACAAATTGATTTTGACTTCTGAAACCCTCCTTCGGGGAGGGTTTGAAGAGTGCTTCCAGCTTTAAGTCTTCTCCATCAAAAGCTAAATCTTCCAAGGCTAAAAAGCGATCCCCGGCTCCATCAGTATCATCGGAGCCGCCAGAGAAAACAGTAAAATCTTCAACGACATCCTTGGCTCCATTGTCTTCGGGGCTGCAGGAAGTGTCAGTGGTTATGGAACCTGCTTCGGCTCCAATTTTCTTGGAGCCTGTTCGGAGACGGTCGCCTAGCATTAGGCCAGTATCTCCTCCTCGCAGGTCTCCTTCAGAGAGGAGGTCTCGATCTCCTTCCCTATCCTCCAAATCCTCCAGGACCTTATCGGATGTGGACGTCGGTAGAGTGGTGCAGAGACTTCTTCAGTCACCGGTACTGGCAAAATTGTTTTCTGCTCTCGCCCAGTCGGCTCCGGAGCCGGTCCCTCAACCTACATCAGTACTTCCTCCTCCGAGCGCATCTCAGCTTTTGGAGCCAGAATGCTCGGCCCCTTGTGATGTCCCTAGGTTGGTTCCGACAGCCCCTCCTGGCTTATCAGTTCCGACGTCAGCTCCGACCCCGTCGGCGCCGTCCACGACTCAGGATTCATCGGTTGGACCCAAGGGAGAGGCTTCGGGACATCTCTCGGCTCCTCGTCTCCCTCTCAGTGCTTCGGCATGGAGGACCAGCTTTCGAGGCCATGCGGAGCACGCTGGCCAGGTCGTCAGCGGCATCATGCGGTTCAGTCACTCTGTCCCCTACAGCACCGGTGCAGGTCT
Organism: Protopterus annectens; assembly: GCF_019279795.1. Lineage (NCBI taxonomy): Eukaryota > Metazoa > Chordata > Ceratodontiformes > Protopteridae > Protopterus > Protopterus annectens. Next base: position 200,877,102 of record NC_056744.1, read on the forward strand.
CTGATTGCCCTCTATCTCTTGACAGCGGAGCCCCAAGGCCTCAGGGTACACCCACGAGTGGTCCCCATATTTCTGAGGGCCCCTCAGAGTTTTTGCCTGAGGAGCCACCCAGAAAGAGAACTTGCAAGAGGAAGCACATAGATTCCCAAGATGAGTCTCTCACGTCAGACACCGACTTCGAGGAATCGGAGGGGTCCCCTAAGTCATCCTCTGAGGATGTTTCTTTCTCTGACATCCTAGAGATTTTGAAGCAAAGAGGTGACTGGCCATCCAAAGCCCCCTCTGAATAGGAGTCGGTGTTCCTGAAGGCCTTTGGTGCTCAGCCCTCCACCTCCTGGGTGTCTCCACGATTCGACGAGCTTCTGGATCTGGTTTGTTGAAGGGTGTGGGAAACCTCTGACTCTGTGGAACCAGTCCCCAGGAGACCCAATAAATTTTTGTCTGCAATTCCTGATAAGGAATTCCTATCCAAGGGGAGTCCCTGTGGATGCCATAGTGGTGGCAGCGGCTACCAAAAAGGAATTATCTGAGACTTTTTCCACCATCCATCCCCCTAACAAGGAGTCTAGGACTATGGACCGGTACGGGAAGTGCACGTTTTCTTCAGCGGCCTTTACTTTGCGGCCACTAAATTACTTATCACACTTTACACGGCTCCAGAGAGATCTCCTAAAGGAGCTTGGAGATACTGTAACGGGTAACGTTTCTGAGGGGGTGGCTCAGAAGTTCAACGCTCAAATGTCTATCCTCAATTCTATTGCAAACTCCTCCATGAGGCTGATCTCTCACTCAGCCGGGGGAGCGAGTAGGCCAGCAAGTTCAGGAGTCACTCTTAGGAGACATGCCTGGATGCGCCTTTGTCATTTTGCGGAGGACTTCAAGTCTACATTCACCGATGCCCCGTTTGATGGTTCCTCTTTGTTCGGAACTAAGGTGAAAGACACTCTCACTAGGTGCGAGCAAGAGGGAAAAACCTCTGTCTACCGTAGGAGTCCATTTTTCCCTTCCCTCTAGGCCTTGGCCCAGAGGGGTGGAAAGATGTGGTTCAAGAAATCACAGAGGTTTTTCCCGATGAACAAGGTGAGTCCTCCTCCAGAGGCAGGGGAGGGGGTGGTTATTCAGGTAGATGCCGCCCTAGGGGCAGAGGAGGCCCTTGCAATTCGGGAGACCGCTATTCCTTTTGTGGTTCTCCCTACCGCCGCTCCTGATGGGAGGCCTGACTGTGCATTTCCGGAGCCAGTCGGGGATCGAATCTCACTATACCCGGAGGCCTGGCAAGATATCACCCAGAACCAATAGGTTCTATGAATAATTTCCGGAAGATATGTCATTCCCTTCTCATCAACTCCCCCTCCAATCAAGAAAATCCCGGATGTTCCACCCAGTCAAAGGGATTCCACAGCTTCAGAAGTTTCAAAGCTGCTAGAAAAAGGAGCCATCCAAAATGTCCCCTCAGACCAGATCAAATTAGGGACTTACTCCAGATTCTTTTTGGTGCCGAAAAGGACAGGGGACTTGAGACCCATTTTGGATCTCAGCCGATTGAACACCCATGTGCAAAAGTCCAAGTTCCAAATGGTCATGTTGCAGTCTATTCTCCCATTGTTGGAAAAATAAGTGTGGATGTGCTCCGTCGACCTCAAGGATGCTTACTACCACATAAAGATGGACAGGGCATCCAGAAGTCACCTACTCTTCTGGCTGGGAGCCAGTCACTTTCAGTTTTGAGCCTTGCCCTTTGGTCTCACCACAGCCCGGGTGTTTACCAAATACATGGCAGTGGTGACTGCTCACTTGAGAAGTCAGGGATTCCAAGTGTTTTCATACCTGGATGACTGGCTCCTTACTGCCACCACCAGGCATCTGCTACTTCAGACCAGAGATGCTACTATCAACCTTTGTCAACAGTTGGGCATCACCTTGAACTGGGAAAAATCTGCCTTGTTGCCCATGCAGCTTGTCACATTTATAGGCGCCGAATTAGACACTGTCCTCATGTGTGCGTTTCTACCACAGGAAAGAATCAGAGTCCTACAACAACAGGTTTACGCCTTGCTCCCCCTGAGAAGAGTGAAGGCAAGATTGGTCCTCCAATTGTTGGGGACCATGGCTGCTACCATTATGTTAGTTCCCCTGGCAAGGTTACATATGAGGCTCCTTCAGTGGCTTCTCTTCACCCAGTGGTCTCTTCAATGTCTTCCACTTTCTCACCCTATTCTACTCACAGACAGGTGCAAACAGGATCTCAGTTGGTGGCTTTACACCGACAACCTCAATGTGGGAAAGCCCTTCGTTCCTTTGCCTCCAGTTGCCACTGTGACCACGGATGCCTCCCAGATGGGGTGAGGGGGGCATTATCTAGGCAGGGCAGTCCAAGGCATATGGCAAGAGCATGAGATGCATCTGCATATCAATGTCCTGGAGATGAGAGCAGTGCTACTAGCATTGCAAGCACTTCAGGGCTTTCTTCCTCTTGGGACTATTGCAATCCACTCAGACAATATGTCAGTGGTATGGTATCTGAACAAACAGGAAGGAACCAAGTCATACCCCCTTTGCAGAGAGGCCATGCGAGTGTGGCAGTGGGCAGTGTCTTCCCAACGTTTTCTGGTCCAATGCGATCACAGACAGGCTAAGCAGAGCTATTCTGATGCCTCACGAGTGGTCCTTGAACTGTCACGTTGCGGAATAGATTTTCTGCAGGTGGGGTCAGCCTTGCTGCGACCTTTTTGCCAGCCCCCTCAATGCCAAATGCAGCAGCTACTTCACCCTTATCCTCCCTCAGGGGGAGTCACCCAGGGATGCTCTAGTCCACGATTGGCCCCCCCGGTCTACTATATGCCTTCCCTCCGGTTCCTTTGCTGTCAAAGGTTATTCAGAAAGCGCAATCCTTGGGAAGCAAAGTTTTTCTGATTGCCCCACACTGGCCTCGTCAAATTTGGTTCCCCTTTCTCCATTCCTATCTCATGGATGCTCCTTGGATTCTGGACCCACAACCAGACTTACTGACTTGCATGTCAGGGCAGCTCCATCCCTCTCTTCCGAGCCTCCGGTTGACAGCTTGGCTACTCCACTTCCGTCATTAGTTAGGCTTCACCATTTTTCGCCGGAGGTGGTTCATATTCTATCTTCCTCTCATAAGCCTTCGACCAGGAAGATTTATTAAAGCAAATGGAAGAGATTTTCCATCTGGGCACATGCCAAAAAGATTGACCCTTACACAGCTCCAATCTCATTAGTATTGGAGTTCCTTTCTATGCTTTTCAACCAGGGATCAGCTTCCACAACCATTAAAGTCCAGTTGATGGCAATTTCTACCTTTCATGTTGCAGACGAACCTAGTCTAATGGCACAATGACTCTGTAAGGCTTTCCTGAAGGGCACTTTGTTGCTTCATCCTCCTGTCTCTGAACCTGTTATGCCTTGGGACTTAAACTTTGTTCTACAGGGTCTTACTTCACCCCCTTTGAGCCTACAGCCACTTGTGATTTAAAATTCTTAACTTGGCAGACTGTCTTTTTGGTAGCCATCACGTCAGCCAGACGTGTTTTGGAGCTTCAAGCTTTATCAATCAAACCACAAAATCTGATTTTTCATAAGGACAGGGTTTCCCTCCGACCGAATCCTTCCTTTCTTCCCATAGTAGCGTCAGTTAGTAGCCTTAACCAATCCATTGAATTACCAGTGTTTTTTCCTCAGTTCTCGAACAAGGCAGAATTCAAATTTCATCAGTTGGATGTGCACAGACAGTTACGATTTTATTTGCACAGAATGAAGGACCTCAGAAAATCTGATCAGTTGTTTGTTTCATTTTCGGAAAACAGAATTGGGTCTCCTGTTTCCAAAGCCACATTGTCCAGGTAGATTTTCAGTTGTATTTCTTTCATTTATACTTCAGGGGGAATAGATTTACCATTCTGAGTGAAGGCTCACTCTACCCGGTCTGTATCTACATCTACAGCTTTTCAGGCCAGATTGTCTATGGATGATATTTGTGCTGCGGCTACTTGGGCATCTCCTTACACCTTTGTTACTCATTACAAGTTAGATGTGGTGTCTAGAGGCAGGTCTTCCTTTGGTTCCACAGTGCTCAGGAGTATTTTCCACTGAGCCTCCCAGGAGTTAGGTGCTGGGGATGCTGTCCTATGGGTAAGAATGTAGGCGAGATTGGACTACATAACATCAAGAAGTTATGTACTCACCATAACTTTCGATGTATGTAATCCATCTCGCCTCACATTCTTACTTACCCCCCCACCTTCCCCCATCCTGGAAGATCTGGAGGTTAGGCCTAGTTTCAGAGTTCACTTCATTCTTGGTTTGTTCCGCCTTCCTTAGGTGTTGTTATGCATGGAGAGTGAATGCTGGTGCTCGCAGCAAACTAGATCTGGGGATAGAGAGCAGTGCAGCACGGGATACCATCTTAGCCCAGCCAATAGAAAGACTTTGAGCTAAAGTATGGCCGAGTCGGAGCCGACATTCAGCTCTGAACGCACGGGTTAGAATGTGAGGCGAGATGGACTACATACATCGAACGTTATGGTGAGTACATAACTTCTTGTTTCCGTCCACATCACAGCACTATCACAGCCCTTCTACCTTCACAGGAATTATAACAAATATGTATCAGCCATTTTCCTAGACCTCTGAAAAGCATTAGATATGGTCTCCCACTCCATTCTACTAGACTCACTAACATCATTATCCTTCACCTCCTCTACTATAGCCAGGTTCAGAAGCTAACTATCTGACAGGCAACAATCAGTCCAGTGGAAAGGAACTCTGTCTACACAATTTCCAACCACCATAGGAGTCCCACTGGGCTCTATACTGGGCCTGCTATTGTTCTTTATTTTCACAAATAACCTCAATAGCTCTACACAACATGCCACACTCCTATAATATGCAGATGATTCAACCCTGATCTGCTCCGTCTCATCTCCCACCACCCTACATACACTCACTCAAGATACCTTTAACTCAGTAGAAAAGTGTATATCAGGTATCCAACTAATTCTACATCCCAAAAAGACAAAACTGCTACTATTTAAACCTAATAGATAAAAAAAAACTCTCCTTTACCATAACATCTAAGGATGGCACCACCATCTCCCCTTCTAACCACACCAAACTTCTGGGCATTGAAATAGACAATAATCTCCACTTTGATGTTCACATCTCACATACCATAAAACTAGTACACAAAAAACTAGGCTCCCCATACAGGCATAAGTCCTTTCTCTCACAAAACGCAAGAGTCACTCTTGCATAAAGCCACCTCCTCTCAACTCTGTTATACATAGCACCAATCTTTACCCAAATCAGACAATGTGACCTAGACAAACTAGAATCATGCTACAATAAAATAGCCAAGTTTGCTACCAACTCAACCTGTAGAACCCATCACTGTGCTGCACTAAAAGAAATAAAATGGCTTGAGCTACCACAGCTACTTAACTATCACCAGCTGGGCACAGCCTACAATATTCTCAAATATCCTGAAAAAAAAACTCATTATCCAACCTACTTACTGTCTATACTGCAAACCGGTACCTAAGATCCAGTGAAAATCTCTCCTCTCCGTTACCTAGGCCAACAATAATGCAGGGTAAGCATTCTACTCCCACACCGTTGCTCAAAATTGGAACTCTCTTCCCCTATCTGTGTCCACTGCTCCCTCCACATCCATATTCAAAAACTCCCTCAAATCGCACCTTCTTAGTACCTGGTTATGCCCTTGTATCACATAACCCTACCCATGAAACACTTGAAACTTATCAACACCCAGCTGTAAAAGTCCATCAGATGAACCAGACTCGGACAAATGTAATCTAACTATTGGTATAGGAAATGAAACTCTGTATTCATTTCCTTCCCTACCCAAATCAACCAATCTGTTGTGGCTTACTGTGCCAACCATTATGTCCTTTGAATACAGGATTGGCTTGGCCACACTATTTCTTAATCCTTTAACTTCACTTTCTATATTTTTTACCCAATCTGAATCATACCCCCTATTTTCAAATAATAATCTTAAAATAGACACTTCTTTGTCAAATGTGTCATTGTTTGAAGTAAGTCTGCTAAGTCTTATCTGTCCTTTAATGACACCCTTTTTCATGTGTGGGGGATGCAAGCTATCATTATGTAAATACTGATTGGCAAAATAAGGTTTTCTATATATTTTGCTGCTGAATTCCTTTGTTTCATGATTTATTCCTAAATTCAAATCCAAAAAATTGATAGTTTTACCACATCCACTAATTTTAAAAAAAGTGGTAGTGGATTTTAAGTCTTTGACTAAGTCCTCAAATTCACTTTGTTTTCCTGTCCATAGAAAAATAAATCATCTATGTATCTATAATATATTCCTACCTTGTTGAAACTAGGATGTGACTCCAGGAATTTTAGCTCCCAGTTGGCCATAACTAAGTTGGCAAAAGCGGGAGCTACTCTTGCCCCCATCGCTACACCTGAGAGTTGTTTGTATAACACTTTTTTGAAAAGGAAAAAAATATTTCCTAAAATCAAATCCATTAAACTACAAATTGTGTTAATTTTTTCACCAGTAAACTCTGTATTTCTACTCAAATATTATCTTAAGTACTCTATAAGTGTATAAATTCTTTACATCCAAGGTACCAAAGAAAATAAATTTGTCTTTTATAACATATTCTCTCAGAATTTCTAGCAAGTGCCAAGAATCTCTCAGGTAATATTTTGATTGTTGGACAATTGGATTTAATATATTGTCCAACCAAACTGAAATCTTTTCAGTTTTTGAATGTTTGGCCGAAATGATAGGCCTAAATGGTGGAATTCCTTCATTATTATGGATTTTTGGAATACCAAAGAAAGATGCCATTTTGCGCTGTTCAACTGTTAAAAAAATTAGAACAGTCATTGTTTAACTCTCCCTGGCAAAACATATCAGAGAGTGTGACATCTATACTTTTATAACTTTGATTTATTTGTTCATAATTTACTTTCTTATATGTGTCAACCTCCTTCAACATTGATTCTATTGCATTGTCGTAATCTTTGGTATACATAATTACTATTTTTCCACCCTTATCGGCCTTCATTATTCTTATTCCTGTGTTCTTACTTACAACTGTAATGCCAAATATTCTTATATGGGTACATTTTTCTCTCTATGTGGTAGGTGCATTTTTCTGAATGCATCTTCACATATATTCTGAAATACCTGTAATGTACTCTGTAAAGTAGGATTAAAAATACTAGGTCTTTTGGGTCTCTCGTTTGTATTTAAACTGTTGAACTGTAGTACATCATGCATAATATAACTTAAATTAAATTTTCTTAAGTACAACCTGAAGTCAATTAACAATTTACCTATAATGACTTCATTTGTAGGAATGAATGAAAAACCTTTTTTCAAAATTTTTCAGCCTCATTAGAAAGGGAAACATCAGGCAAGTTTAAAATGTCCACTTCATAATTACGGACTTCCCTTTCAATCACCATTTCCTCCTGTTCTTGCCCTTAGTTTGTGTGGAATTGTACCACTTGGAAGTCCGTTTGTTGTGCACCTGTCCCTTGGGAAAAGGAGCACTATCATGGTCTGTTGTAGCTGTAACTACCTCTGCATACGTTGTTGTTCCTTCTTTGTTTACTCCTGCTTGGTCTCTAGAAGGACCAGCAGTGTCTGTAGAAGGAATTGAATTATTTACTATTGAGGTTCCCACCATATTTTCATTAGCGACTACGTTATTACTGAAATTTGAGTCATTCTCAGACCCCATTGCCACTAATGTTGTATTCTCAGTAATGGCGACTGCATCTCTATCTTCAACAACATCTTGTATAATATAGGCTCGATTGTGGTTATAAGCCAAACTATCCCTTCTAAGTTTAGACTGTTTTCTTACAATAATAGTGGCCCTATGTCAATCAGCCTTCGCTTCAATTCCATTGTACAATACAAGAAAATTCGGAAAACAAAGTTTTTGATGTGTTCATCCAAAGTTCTTATATTTTCTTTGACAGTGACAATTTCTTTTTGTAATGCTCTACTAGTATGTTCATCATCTGTAAACCAGTCTCATTGTAAAGATTTATCAATGTCTTACTTAAATTGTCCCCTGGTGTTACACAATTCGGAAATTTGGCTGTTCTCAAGCCTTGTGGTACCACTTTGTGTAAAATACATTCTCTTAAATACTGAACTTCCAGAATTAAGGTTACGTGTTTGAACACTAACCTCTCCATTTCGTATATACCTTTTTTGCACAACAAACTGTCAATGAATGAATTACTCCCTTTTTCGTTGGTAGTTATGTCGGCCACATTTGTGAAAGGGTTCACATTTTTTTTGCAAATGTAATTCCAAACGTTACCCTTAACAACACTCCCCCGCAGAGTGTCTCCTTCATTTGAACCTTTAACAATGTTAAGGTTTATGCAGCTACCGGCTTCCACACCGCTTGTGTTTCTATGTGAAACGTCACCCTCCTCAGCATGTACGGTATCCGATTTGGACTCCTTACTTTGTTTAGTGGTTAAATCCTGAAAACAGTCTTTAACTATTTTTACAATAGTGTCCAGAAGTTCGGCTTTAAAATTTTGTGTCTGCACACCAGTGATACCATTTTCTACTATCGAATGAGTAGACAAATTTAATAGCACGTCGTGGGATGAGATTTCCAAGGCCATCAGATGTAATTTAAGTCGGGAAGAAAACTTTACACCAGAAACACTGTGAAGAAACCAACGAAACACTTGAAACTTATTAACACCCAGCTGTAAAAGTCCATCAAATGAACCAGACTCGGACAAATGTAATCTAACTGTTGGTATAGGAAATGAAACTCTGTACTCATTTCCTTCCCTACCCAAATCAACCAATCTGTTGTGGCTTACTGTGCCAATCATTATGTCCTTTGAATACAAGATTGGCTTGGCCACACTATTTCTTAATCCTTTAACTTCACTTTCTATATTTTTTACCCAATCTGAATCATACTCCCCTATTTTCAAATAATAACGCTTCTTTGTCAAATGTGTCATTGTTTGAAGTAAGTCTACTAAGTCTTATCTGTCTTTAATGACACCCTTTTTCATGTGTGGGGGATGCAAGCTATCTTTATGTAAATACTGATTGGCAAAATAAGGTTTTCTATATATTTTGCTGGTGAATTCCTTTATTTCATGATTTATTCCTAAATTCAAATCCAAAAAATTTATAGTTTTAACCAAATCCACTAATTTTAAATTGTAAAAAAGTGGTAGTGGAATTTAAGTCTTTAAATTCCTGGAGTCACATCCTAGTTTCAACAAGGTAGAAATATATTATAGATACATAGATTTGTTTTTTTCTATGGACAGGTAAACAAAGTGAATGTGAGGACTTTGTCAAAGACTTAAATTCCACTACCACTTTTTTACAATTTAAAATTAGTAGATTTGGCAAAACTATCAATTTTTTGGATTTGAATTTAGGAATAAATCATGAAATAAAGGAATTCACCAGCAAAATATATAGAAACCCTTATTTTGCCAATCAGTATTTACATAAAGATAGCTTGCATCCCCCACACATGAAAAAGGGTGTCATTAAAGACAGATGATAAGACTTAGTAGACTTATTTCAACCAATGACACATTTGACAAAAAAGTGTCTATTTTAAGACTATTATTTGAAAATAGGGAGTATGATTCAGATTGGGTAAAAAATATAGAAAGTGAAGTTAAAGGATTAAGAAATAGTGTGGCCAAGCCAATCTTGTATTCAAAGGACATAATGGTTGGCACAGTAAGCCACAACAGATTGGTTGATTTGGGTAGGGAAGGAAATGAGTACAGAGTTTCATTTCCTATACCAATAGTTAGATTACATTTGTCTGAGTCTGGTTCATTTGATGGACTTTTACAGCTGGGTGTTGATAAGAAACCAAAGAAACACTTGAAACTTAAGTGTTTTTGGTGTAAAGTTTTGATGTTAAGTTGTCTATCTCGCCTTCATTCTTGCTGGATGGGTTCGGAGCCGATCCTCGGCTCTGACTCGGCCTTCTACTAAAGCTCGAGAGCTATATACTGGCTCGAGGCCTCCCCATATCCCACAATGATAGGCGTCGGATACCTAGATCTCGATTTGCCGCTTCAGCTACGAGGTTGTGTTTTTTACTGGCTCAGGTCGTATTAATCCTTTTTTATCTTTTTCAGCTAAAATTTAACTGTTATTTTCTTAGACTTAGATTGTCTTAACTTTTAGTGTAGGTTGTACTGGTATCCCCTAGTTTGTCCCACTTAGGAAACTCATTTTCTGTTATAGAGTCCCCCCCCCCCACGGCTAACCTTCCCCCCTTGTTGTAACTATAGGTGTAGTGTTTAGCCTTATAATTTTTATTTAGATTGTTGTAGTTATTTTTAGTAAGTGTGGGTGTTTATGGTAGTTTTTTCTACTCACTACTGTTATCTTATATAGTGTGGGCGTGTGACTGTGTCTGTGTGTCTGGTTTAAGCACTAGTGTAACAATTTTTTCTCTCTTTGGTATCCCCGGGTCAGTATGTCCAAAGATACCAAAGTTTCAGGCTTCAAGAAGTGTGACTCGTGCTGTCAGAAGATGTCTCTGACAGACGGTCACACTTCTTGCGTGTATTGCTTGGGTTCCCTACACCTGCAGGACTCCTGTTCGGTCTGTCATGCCTTCAGCCCGAGAGTCCTGCAGGAGTGTAAGAACAAACTTATCTTGAGAGGCCTACTCAAACCAGAGGGATCCCCGGCGAAGCCTCAGTCGGGGAAATCCTCAAAGCCCGCCAAGTGGTCTGCTCCTAGTTCGGAGCCGTCACCGGGTGGGGCATCTGCCTCTTCATCGGCTCCAGCTGGGGCCGACACCTCTAGACCTCTGTCGGCTCCGACTTTAATGTCGTAACCGTCATTAGGCCGGAAACGTTCTAGGTCCCCTTCCCTAGAATCGGTTCGCTCGACTCCGAGGTCACCGTTGCTACAGTCGGAATGGAGCCATAGGTCTCATTCCTCTCGGTCTTCCAGGTTATCCGACCATGACTTAGAGAGGGTGGTCAGTAGACTACTTAAATCGCAGGCCCTGGCCAAGATGTTAACCAGCCCTTCTCAACAGACTGTGGCTATCCCAGTGTCTTCAACAGTTCCTCCTCCGACTCCCCTTTTGTGTTCGGAGCCAGAGCTGGTTGGGGCTCGAATCTTGGAAGCGTCGGAGCCGATACCACACCTTTTGGCTCCTTCATTGGCTCTGATCTCTTCATTGGTTCCTTCCTTGGAGGGATCTCGGCGCCGAGACTCCCTCATCGGCTCCGAGGGGGCAAGTGGCATCAGACCCTTGTCCGACTCCGTTCTCCCTCTCGGGGCTTCGGTGCAGGTGAGCTCGGCCCCGACATCGGCCTCTGAGCCATCCCTCTCGGTGCCGGGAGGGGTTCACGTCTCTTCTGAGCAGGGACCCTGTGCTCTGCCCGACAGGGGCACCTTCGAGGTCATGAAGAGCGTGCTGACTCCTGTGTCGCCTCCACGATCGGCCCCTTCGGCTCCTCCCCCCATGGTGCCTGCATCGGTCTCTGTCCACCCTCCTGACCCCAAGCGTGGAGAACAGACGCTCCAGGTCGCCCCATTGGGTGTATCTTCCTCTTCCGAGGCCTCCCCTGATCATTCGGAGGAGCCCCCTTGGAAGAGAAAATGTAAGAGGAAACATGTTGACTCCCCCGAGTCAGTCACGTCTGATACCGACTTGGAGGATTCGGAAGGGTCCCCAAGGTCCCCCTCTGAGGATGTCTCCTTTTCAGACATCCTAGAGATCCTTAGGCAGAGGGGAAACTGGACTGCCCTTAACCCTTCCGAGGACAAGTCAGTGTACCTGGACGCGTTTGGTTCTCGCCTTTCCACCTCTTGGGTGTCTCCGCCTTTCGACCCGCTCATGGAAGTGGTGGCTCGAAGGGCGTGGACAGCCCCGGACACAGTGGAACTAACTCCCCGCAGGCCCACTAAGTTTATTACAGCTCCATCCGACAAACAATTTCTGACAAAAGGTGTCTCTGTTCATGCCATGGTGGTGGCAGCAGCCACTAAGAAGGAGTTGGCTGACCCTTCGGTGCCTGTCTATCCACCTAATAAAGAATCTAGGACAATGAACAGGTACGGGAAGTGTATGTTTTCTTCAGTGACCTTTTCCATGTGGTCGCTGAATTATCTGTGCCATTTCACCCGCCTTCAAAGGGATCTTCTTAAGGAACTGGGTGATGCCCTTCAGGATCCATCAGCTGCGGGTTCTCAGGACAAGATTAACTCCCAGCTGGCGACCCTTAACTCTATAGTCAACTCCTCCATGCGGCTCATTTCTTATGCAGCCGATGGGGCGAGTAGGGCCGCAGGTACAGGTGTGGCTTTGAGAAGAAATGCCTGGATGCGGTTATGCAACTTTGCTGACCCCTTTAAAGCGTCCTTCACTAATACCCTCTTCGATGGTTCGGCTCTGTTTGGACCACAGGTGAAGGATACCCTTACCAGGTGTGAGCAGGAAGGTAAGACTCTCTCTGCCGTGGGAGTCCGTTTTTCTACTCCCTCTAGACCATACCCTAAAGGTCAGAAGAGTGGAAAAATTTGGTTTCGGAAACCCCAGGGAGTCGTGCCTGACACACGTGGTGAGTTTCCCTCCAGGGGCAGAGGAGGGAACAATAATAGATGCCGCCCAAGGGGCAAAGGGGGTCTGCAAAATCAGGGTAGCAGAGAATCTTTCTCTGACAAACCCTTTCAGCACCCCTGAGGGGCTGCCCGACTGTCCACCTTCGGAGGCAGTCAGGGGAAGATTGTCACTGTACCTAGAAGCCTGGCAACTCCTCACACAAGACAAATGGGTACGGTCTATCATATCGGAGGGTTACAAAATCCCCTTTGTCCACACCCCTGTACAAACAAACAGGTCCCTTCCAGATGTTCCACCCGGTCTAAGGGATCAAACAGTACTAGAAATTTCAAAACTGCTAGAAAAAAGGGCCATCCAGCCAGTCCCAGCAGACCAGCAAGGATCTGGGATTTACTCCAAGTTCTTTTTGGTACCAAAAAAGACAGGGGACTGGAGACCCATTTTGGATCTCAGCAGGTTAAACAAATCTGTTCAAAGCGCTTTTCGTTTATTCCAATAAACAAACTTCTTCAGATCAAGAAAAACAAAAAGTCACAGCTTAAATACTCTCTGGGCTAATACTTACAAAGTCAATTAACTACTTAAACTGAAAGCTGGCTTACAAGACACGCCCTATTTGCAAACACAACTAGACTAAAAACTGCTTTTAAAGTAAAAGCTAAAAATCCAAATAGTCAGACTAAAAGTACAACTAGCGTTGTCTATAAAAAATGTGTAAATGTAGCCTACTATTAAGCTAGTGAGGCAAAGAAATAATAATTACAAGTGCATAAAAACTCCGCTGGTGTTTGTAAAACTGAGTTAATACAAATACCTATGTTAGTGCACTAAACTGTGTATGTTGAAGCACATCAAGTGTGCTGAACATAATTGTTAATAAGTAAAGTATCAAGATAAAACTACAAATTCTCAGCAAAAAATACTCAGCAAAAAACGTGGGCAAAACAGAACGACGCCTACGTGACCGCATTTATGAACATACTTATGCGATCAGGAAGCAGAAACTTGGTAATGCACTAGCAAAACACATTTCAGTTTATCCCAACCATATGTTTAAATTTTTGATTATTGACCAGATCACACAGGACTTCAGGGGTGCTCCTCTCCCACTTAAGTTAGAAGAGCGAGAGCTGTTTTGGCAAATTAGACTCAATGCATACAGTTCACCAGGTCTGAATGAGAACTGTTCTTTAAGTAGTGTTCTTAAACTTAGGAGCCTTAATAGGTAGGCTGTGTCAGGTTACCTTCCACACTAGCACGACACAGTTATTCTAATGCTCTTGAGCACCTTGGTTCAGTGACCTTATGTGTATTTTTTGCTGAGAATTTGTAGTTTTATCTTGATACTTTACTTATTACCAATTATGTTCAGCGCACGTGATGTGCTTCAACATACACAGTTTAGTGCACTAACATAGGTATTTGTATTAACTCAGTTTTACAAACACCAGCAGAGTTTTTATGCACTTGTAATTATTATTTCTTTGCCTCACTAGCTCAGTAGTAGGCTAGATTTACACATTTTTTATAGACAATGCTAGTTGTACTTTTAGTCTGACTATTTGGATTTTTAGCTTTTACTTTAAAAGCAGTTTTTAGTCTAGTTGTGTTTGCAAATAGGGCGTGCCTTGTAAGTCAGCTTTCACTTTAAGTAGTTAATTGACTTTGTAAGTATTAGCCCAGAGAGCATTTAAGCTGTGACTTTTTGTTTTTCTTGATCTGAAGAAGTTTGTTTATTGGAATAAACGAAAAGCGCTTTATCATTTCGTTCTGTGCTACTGTGTGGTTTCTTCTCTATTTTGTTTTTCAGTAGTCTGTTTTGCCTGTTCAGTTTACAAATCTGTTCAAAGAACGAAGTTCCGGATGGTCACACTTCAGTCCATTCTACCCTTTTTGGTTCAGGACAATTGGATGTGCTCCATAGACCTTCAAGATGCGTACTACCATATCAAAATGGACAGACGCTCCAGAAGGTTTCTCCGCTTCCTGCTGGGAGCCAGTCACTATCACTTCAGAGCCCTGCCCTTTGGTCTCACCACAGCCCTCAGGGTGTTCACCAAATGCATGGCAGTGGTTACGGCTCACCTGAGACGGCGAGGATTCCAGGTGTTTCCATATCTAGACGACTGGCTTCTGACTGCTTCCACCAGGCATCAGCTAGTGCGAGCCAGGGATTATACCATGCAAACTTGCTCCGAGCTAGGTAGCTCTATAAACTTCGAAAAGTCTGCATTGTTGCCTTGTCAATCTATAACCTTTATAGGCGCAGGATGAAATACAAAAGAGCTGTCTGCAAAACTTCCCTTAGAAAGAGTATCAGACATTTGCCGACATGTCCAGACCTTACTACAGTGCAAGAGAATTCAGGCCAGATTTGTACTGAAAACCTTGGGTCTCATGGCAGCAGCAATCACATTGATCCCCCTGGCTCATTTCCACATGCGGATTCTTCAATGGATGCTTTTTACCCAATGGTCTTTTCAACAGCTTCCGATGTCTCACAACATAATAATCACCCAATCATGCAAAGACCACCTGTCTTGGTGGATGGTCTCCTCTCAAGTACTTCAAGGCAGACCGTTTGTTCTTCCTCCTCCTGTTGCCACGGTGACAACGGATGCCTCCCTGATCGGGTGGGGGGGGCATTTTCAGGGCAAGACTGTCCAGGGCACTTGGCAACCTCTAGAGTACCACCTGCACATAAACGTCTTGGAGATGAGAGCGATACTTTTAGCGTTGCAAGCTCTTCAGGACTCTCTACCCACCGGGACTATTGCAATTCAGACAGACAATATGTCTGTAGTGTGGTACATCAACAAGCAGGGCGGAACCAGGTCCTATCCCTTATGTCGAGAAGCACTCAGACTCTGGCAGTGGGCGATCTCCTCTCAACGGTTTCTGATAGCAACGCACATCCCCGGGAAGTCCAACGTCATAGCGGACAGGCTAAGCAGAGCTATTCTCATGCCTCATGAGTGGTCTCTCAATCAGTTAATAGCGGACAAAATTTTCGCAGATGGGGTCAACCTTGCTGCGACCTTTTTGCAACCCCTCTCAACAGCAAGTGCGACGATATCTTCACTCTCTTCCTCCTCCTCCCTGGCCACTCCCCCAGAGACGCTCTAGTTCACGATTGGCCCCGGAGTCTTCTGTATGCATTCCCACCCTTTCCCTTAATTCCCAAACTAATTCAGAAAGCGACCGCATTGGGATCCAGGATGATCCTCATTGCCCCTTACTGGCCTCGACAAATTTGGTTCCCATTCCTGCATCGTCACCTGCTGGAGCAGCCTTGGAATCTGGACCCAGTGCCAGACCTCTTGGTCCATCAGTCGGGCGGGCTGCACCAATCCCTTCAGTCTCTCAACCTCACAGCTTGGTTGCTCCACTTCCAGCCTTAGCCAGGCTTCCACATATTTTTCAGCCAGTGCGTGAAATCATCCTTTCTTCACACAAATCTGCTACCAGGAAGACTTATGCTAGTAAGTGGAAACGTTTCTCTTTCTGGGCGGAGGCTAGAAATATAGACCCCTTTACAGCCCCTGTCCATCACGTTCTAGATTTTTTAGCAGAACTCTTTCGAGCAGGTTCCTCGTCTGCCACTATTGGGGTCCAATTGGCTGCTATCGCTAATTTCCACGCTGGCCTGTCAGAAACCAGCATCATGTCCCACAAACTTTGTAAGGCCTTTCTTAAAGGGACTATTTTACTTAGGCCCCCAGTTAGAGATCCCCCGCCTCCGTGGGATTTAAACCTCATATTAACTTCCTTGATTCTCCCTCCCTTTGAATCTGCGGCCTCCTGTTCCTTAAAGTTACTCTCCTGGAAGACTCTCTTCTTAGTAGCCATCACCTCAGCTAGGAGAGTGTCGGCACTTCAAGCCCTCTGTATTCGTCCTCCTTATCTTGTTTTTCACAACGATAGAGTTTCACTCAGGACTAATCCTTCTTTTCTGCCCAAAATACCTTCTGAGACAAACCTGAATCAGGCTATTGATCTACCTGTCTTTTTTCCTAACTATTCGAACAGAGCTGAATAAAAGTTACACCAACTGGACATTCACAGGCAATTACGTTTTTCTTTGGATAGGACTAAACAAACAAGAAAATCGGAGCAACTCTTCCTGTCCTATGCTGAGGGCAAGCAGGGCCTGCCAGTTTCTAAAGTAACCTTATCCAGGTGGTTGGCCTCTATTATCACTTTGATTTATCAATTGAGACATAAAGAACTCCTTACAAAACCAAAAGCTCATTCCACCAGAGCGTTAGCTATGTCGGTAGCTTTTCAAGCAAGACTACCAATGGAATCTATTTGTGCTGCAGCCACATGGGCTACTCCTCATACTTTCATTTCACATTATAAGTTGGATATGGCCTCCAGGAGTCGAGCTGATTTTGGTTCCACAGTGCTCAAGAGTCTGTTCCGATGAGCCACCCAGGGCTAAGGTGCTAGGGACGCTGTCCCATCCAGCAAGAATGAAGGCGAGATAGACAACTTAACATTAAGAAGTTATGTACCTACCATAACGTTCCATGTTAGTTGTCTTCTTCTCGCCTTCTTTCTTGCATCCCACCCTCCATCCCCCTAGCCTGGACAGACCAAGAATAATTCCTTTTGAGGCCTTCTTCCTCTGGCTGAGTTTTATCTAGGTTTCGTCCTCCTCTGTTTTTAGTACTTCAGGTAAACCTTGTAGTTTGGACAGGTGTCCTTAAAAATTTTTTCCATGGGGTTAGCTCTGCCAAACGAGATCTGGGTATCTGACGCCTAGCATTGTGGGATATGGGGAGGCCTCGAGCCAGTAAATAGCTCTCTAGCTTTAGTAGAAGGCCGAGTCGGAGCCGAGGATCGGCTCCGAACCCATCCAGCAAGAAAGAAGGTGAGAAGAAGACAGCTAACATGGAACGCTATGGTAGGTACATAACTTCTTATTCCCGGCTTAAATTACATCTGATGGCCTCGGAAATCTCATCCCAAGATGTGCTATTAAATTTGTCTACTCATTCGATAGTAGAAAATGGTATAACTGGTGTGCAGACACAAAATTTTATAGCCGAACGTCTGGGCACTATTGTAAAAATAGTTAGACTGTTTTCAGGATTTAACCACTAAACAAAGTAAGGAGTCCAAATCGGATACCGTACATGCTGAGGAGGGTGACGTTTCTCCTAGAAACGCAAGCGGTGTGGAAGCCGGTAGCTGCACAAACCTTAACATAGTTAAAGGTTCAAACGAAGGAGACACTCCCCGGGGGAGTGTTGTTAAGGGTAACGTTTGGAATTACATTTGCAAAGAAAATGCGAACCCTTTCACAAATGTGGCTGACATAACTACCAACGAAAAAGGGAGTAATTCATTCATTCAATGACAGTTTGTTGTGCAAAAAAATTATATACGAAATGGAGAGGTTAGTGTTCAAACACGTAACCTTAATTCTGGAAGTTCAGTATTTAAGAGAATGTATTTTACGCAAAGTGGTACCGCAAGGCTTGAGAACAGCCAAATTTCCGAATTGTGTAACACCAGGGGACAGTTTAAGTAAGACATTGATAAATCTTTACGATGAGACTGGTTTACAGATGATGAACATACTAGTAGAGCATTACGAAAAAGAAATTGTCACTGTCAAAGAAAATATAAGAACTTTGGATGAACGCATCAAAAAGTTTGTTTGTTTTCCGAATTTTCTAGTATTGTACAATGGGGTTGAAGCGAAGGCTGACCGACATAGGGCCACTATTATTGTAAGAAAACAGTCTTAACTTAGAAGGGATATTTTGGCTTATAACCACAATCGAGCCTATATTATACAAGATGTTGAAGATAGAGATGCAGTCGCCATTACTGAGAATACAACATTAGTGGCAATGGGGTCTGAGAATGACTCAAATTTCAGTAATAACGTAGTTGCTAATGAAAATATGGTGGGAACCTCAATAGTAAATAATTCAATTCCTTCTACAGACACTGCTGGTCCTTCTAGAGACTGAACAGGAGTAAACAAAGGAGGAACAACAACGTATGCAGAGGTAGTTACAGCTACAACAGACCATGATAGTGCTCCTTTTCCCAAGGGACAGGTGCACAACAAACGGACTTCCAAGTGGTACAATTCCACACAAATGAAGGGCAAAGGGAAGGGCAAGAACAGGAGGAAATGTTGATTGAAAGGGAAGTCCGTAATTATGAAGTGGACTTTTTAAACTTGTCTGATGTTTCCCTTTCTAATGAGGCTGAAAAGGTTTTGAAAAAAGGTTTTTCATTCATTCCTACAAATGAAGTCAATATAGGGAAATTGTTAATTGACTTCAGGTTGTACTTAAGAAAATTGAATTTAAGTTATATTATGCACGATGTACTACAATTCAACAGTTTAAATACAAACGAGAGACCCAAAAGACCTAGTACTTTTAATCCTCCTTTACAGAGTGTACATTACAGGTATTTCAGAATATATGTGAAGGTGAATTCAGAAAAATGCACCTATCACATAGAAAAATTTACCCATAGAAGAATATTTGGCATTACAGTTGTTAAGTAAGAACACAGGGATAAGAATAATGAAGGCTGATAAGGGTGGAAAAATAGTAATTATGAATACCAAAGATTATGACAATGCAATAGAATCAATGTTGAAGGAGGTTGACACATATAAGAAAGTAAATTACGAACAAATAAATCAAAGTTGTAAAAGAATAGATGTCACACTCTCTGATATGTTTTGCCAGGGAGAGTTAAACAATGACTCTTCTAATTTTTTAACAGTTGAACAGCCCAAAATGGCATCTTTCTTTGGTATTCCAAAAATCCAAAATAATGAAGGAATTCCACCATTTAGGCCTATCATTTCGGCCAAACATTCAAAAACTGAAAACATTTCAGTTTGGTTGGACAATATATTAAATCCAATTGTCCAACAATCAAAATATTACCTGAGAGTTTCTTGGCACTTGCTAGAAATTCTGAGAGAATATGTTATAAAAGACAAATTTATTTTCTTTGGTACCTTGGATGTAAAGAATTTATACACTTATAGAGTACTTAAGAGAATATTTGAGTAGAAATACAGAGTTTACTGGTGAAACAATTAACACAATTTGTAGTTTAATGGATTTGATTTTAGGAAATAATGTTTTCCTTTTCAAAAAAGTGTTATACAAACAACTCTCAGGTGTAGCGATGGGGGCAAGAGTAGCTCCCGCTTTTGCCAACTTAGTTATGGCCAATTGAGAGCTAAAATTCCTGGAGTCACATCCTAGTTTCAACAAGGTAGAAATATATTATAGATACATAGATTATTTGTTTTTTCTATGGACAGGTAAACAAAGTGAATTTGAGGACTTAGTCAAAGACTTAAATTCCACTACCACTTTTTTCCAATTTAAAATTAGTGGATTTGGTAAAACTATCATTTTTTTGGATTTGAATTTATGAATAAATCATGAAACAAAGGAATTCACCAGCAAAATATATAGAACACCTTATTTTGCCAATCAGTATTTACATAAAGATAGCTTGCGTCCCCCACACATGAAAAAGGGTGTCATTAAAGGACAGATGATAAGACTTAGTAGACTTACTTCAAACAATGACACATTTGACAAAGAAGTGTCTATTTTAAGATTATTATTTGAAAATAGGGGGTATGATTCAGATTGGGTAAAAAATATAGAAAGTGAAGTTAAGAAATAGTGTGGCCAAGCCAATCTTGTATTCAAAGGACATAATGGTTGGCACAGCAAGCCACAACAGATTGGTTGACTTGGGTAGGGAAGGAAATGAGTACAGAGTTTCATTGCCTATACCAATAGTTAGATTACATTTGTCCGAGTCTGGTTCATTTGATGGACTTTTACAGCTGGGAGTTGATAAGTTTCAAGTGTTTCATTGATAACCCTACCCATACTACTATTAACTTCCCAAACTCCTCTCTGATCACATGCTGGATCTCTGATCCCCTGTAGGCTTGGTCATCTGAAAGGGCACTTTTAACTGTAGAATCTTACTTGATATATTTTCTTCTCTTACCAATGTGTAACTGACATTGTCTTTACCTATGTTCTATATCTTCTTTTACCTGGGGTGTTTTATTAATTTCTTGTTATATTACTATGCTCTGCATATATGATAAAACCTGTTTTGTGTATTATGCTGGATTGTAGCTGACACTGTCTTTTACCTATGTTCTGTATCTTTTTACCTGGAGTGTTTTATTAACTTCTCGTTATAATACTTTGCTCAGCATGCATGATGTAACCTGTTTTGTGTATTATGCTGGATGTACTATATTTGTATAACTTGATGCTGGAGCTTTTCTCCCCGGGCCTCCACTGAAAATGGACCTGGTCCATTCGGAATTTCCCTGTTAACAAATGTAAAATAAAATATATATATATATATATATATATATATATATATATATATATATATATATATATAAATATATATATATATATATGTATAAATATGGATATGGATCTACTGTATTTGGTTGAATTTCATTTGGTCGAAAATTATTTCAGGCAGCCCATTTCACTGTAAGCCCATTTGACTGAAAGCTCATTTGGTCGAATTACATTTGGTCAAAAATGGTATTTAGCCCCTGCCCCACTGCAGTGCAACCCTGGAGTGATAATATTAAGTAAGATGGGATGGGGGACACAGCCTTCCACATTGGGGGATGTAGGGGGGTAGCCCCCCCCCACATAATTGCAGTGTATGCACTATTATATACATGTGTATCCATTAAAAATACATTGAAACATATAATGTCAGTAAAAACTGGTTGCAAAATGTGGGGGGCTACGTCCCCCACACCCCCACTAACTTTATATTCTCACTCCAGGGTCGCACTGCAGTGGGGCATGGGCTATAGTCCATTTTCGACCAAATGAGCTTTCAGTCAAATGGGATTTCAGTGAAGTGGGCTGCCTGAAACACACACACACACACACACACACACACATATATATATATATATATATATATATATATATATATATATATATACACATACATATACACACACACACACACACACACATGTATATATGCACAGTGCTTTTTTTAGAAATAAAACGGTGGCAGGTCAACCCCAGACACACACGCATTCAGCCCCCACCACCACCATGCAGCCATTCCAATGCCCTATTATTTGTTTATTTCTCCCAGTTGCCATAAACACTGTTCAAAACTATGTGTGCATACTATTTTTCTGTTTTACTTCTACAGTGATTACAGATATTTGGATTTAATTTAAAACTTTTATTTTAAATTTTATAGCACAAGCATTGATAGACATTTGCTAAACAAAGCAATACAGTCTCATAATTAAACCAGACATAGCTTTAAAACTTCTGTGCCTCTGAATCTCACATTCATTGAAACAGCATTGAAACCCACATTCAAAGAAAATGCATCTGGCCAGTGGCAGATAGTTTACATTTGGGCTGTTTTCAGATCATAGGCCCCTTGCACACATTTTTAGGACCATGCAAAAGCTCTTTGATTCACCTTCCTGATTGTATTAAATTATAATTTATAATAATTAAATTATATCTCTTCTATAATATAGCACCACTTGTTAGAACATGTTTTAAATTTCTAGTCAGTAAGCAATGAAACAAAATATATGAACCAATTATGCCAAAACTGTCTAGTTCAGAAAATTTCAACCATAAAAGGCCACTCAGACTTCTGTCATTACAGTCTCTGCGGAAGTAAAAGTCATCTGAATAATTCCACATTAAGTAGCTTTGAATCTGTAACTAATGAAAAGGTTGCTTCTAGCAAAAACCTTTATACTTCAGTGTTTCATCTACAAATTCACTGCCTGCTGCCCTTGAAGACTAAATTACCTATGTTACATTAGTTGTGTTGCAATAGGGAATGAATGGCAAAGTAAAACAGGTTCATAGTTACTAGTCATCTTATCCAAAGGAAGACATACTCAGGACTGCAGCAGCCCATCCCCTTAAAATCCAACACAGTATCAGCAGTCCATCTACATGCTGAGTGGGGAGAAGAACCCTCTGCATCAAAACACAAATATGCTGCCTGCTTTGCTACTAACACTGCTTTAAAACTCTAAAAACACAATAGTGATACAATTTGCTAAACAAAACAGTTGCACGTTGCGGGTATAGGATTCATGCTCTTGTGTCTTGTAGCTAAGGTACAGGTCTTTAGCCTAAGCAAATTACTAACCACCTGTTAACCCTAACTAGGGCATTTCACTATCTCACACACACCTCAATCTCTTAGTGCAAGAAATCTGGACAAAGTCTAAATTAAATGGGGACAGTTCATAAATATTCCTCTCATGAACTTAGAAAATTGCTAGAATAACAGGAATTGTGCGTATGCATTTTTTCTAAAGGCTATTGTCTAAAATTCAAATATCTGTCATTACTTAGCAAATTCAATCTTTTTATGAGGGGGCAGCCACGGTGGTGAACTGGTTATCATTGTCGCCTCACAGCAAGAGGTTCTCCGGTTCAATCCTCAGCTCGGGTGCCTTCTGTGTAGAGTCTGCATGTCCTCCCTGTGGTAGCATGGGTTTCCTACGGGTGCTCCGGTTTCCTCTCACATCCCAAAGACATGCTGTAGGTGGATTGGACACTCTAAATTGGCCCTAGGTGTGAGTGTGTGCATGTGTGTGCCTTCACTGGAAGGTTGGGCGCCGGGCTGGCAACTCGACACTGTAAAACTCCACTGCCAATCATGAGCGTACAGGTGATCTGCTGTGGTGACCCCTAACCGGGAAAAAATGAAAGAAGATGAAGAATCTTTTTATGAAGAACAAACAAAAATATGGGGCAAAAACTGGACATTCTGCAAAAACCTGAGCAGTTGAGGGGTATGCTACCTATCTCTTAAGCACATGCACACACATGCACACGCCCACATACAAACACACCCCAAACCCTCCCCCATACCTCTCAACCTTTTAGAGCAGGAAATCTGGACAAAGCCACACATAATGGGAGGGGGGACAAAGGTCCAAGAATAGGGACACCTTTTAAATATTGCTCCTCCAAACTTAAAAAGTTGATAGCTACAGGATAGAACCCACATAGCTTAGCATGTTCTTCGTGTTTCACTGTTGCAGTCATTACATTTGGGTAATCTGCTGGCAGGTTGCCCTCAAGTCGGCCTGAATTCCAAAGTCTTGGATCTGCGTCGGTTCCTGTCTTCTCTTCCATGACGTCAGATCATTAGGAGTATACAACATGCAGCTGACGCCATTTTCTTCAGTCTTTCTTGCTGCGCAGTGCCCGAATCAGAAGCATTTCGCAAGTGCTGGTCGGTCGACTACTGAAATATTCGAGTTTGAGTTTCAGAACCACAGTCTTCACTAAAGCGAAGTACCCCGTTGGGGAAACTTTTTGAGAAAAAGTTAATAATTGTATTACTTGTGGGAAGCAAATACCTCATAAGGATTTCCATTTATACTGTATTTCTTGCCTAGGCCCTGATCACAACGTGCCTGGCTGTCGATTTTGTGCTAGATTTAACCAACGCACTATTAAGCGTCGGTATATTTTTGCATCAAAGTATTTTGAAAACAGATTTAACTACCCAGAAATGTCATCGGATAGCAATCCGACTACCGGAGTACATAAAAAACGCAAAGAAAACGACAGAGAAAGGCAGTTGAGATCCAAAACTGTGACGGAGCTTCTCCTAAGCCAGTCGCCGGTTTGCCGGTACTCAGTGAGGCGCTTTCACAGCCCCTGATGCCCACTACCCACGAGTCGCAGGCCTCTACCGACACCCATGTGGAGTCCGGCATGCTGCAAGATACCCAAGGTATTGGACTGACGGATGTATCTCCCTCGGATGGGTCCGGAGCCGCTGAGCAGGCACCGGCTTCTGAGGGTGTATTCAGACCTCAACATTTGTATATCAAACCGATGACAGCTGCAAAACCAAAGATAAAAGCAACTTCTAAAACTAAAAAACTGACGCATGAGCCATGTGCACAGGCCTCTATGCCTAAAAAACAGATGATCAAAATTGCTGAAGACCTCCTTATCTTGATCAGGGGTACCCATCCCCCTCCACATAAGAGGCCTAGGCAAGACACTGATTATGAATCTTGGTTTCTATTTCTTCTGATTCCTCTTCTGATCAGGAATTATCTATACCTCCCTATGAGGATTCTGATGCTGAGGAGTCTTTTCCATCTGCATCTCCTCCTGAGGACTATTAATTTGGAGAAACCTTGCATACTTTGAGGGAGCATTTTCACTGGGAGAGTCAAGACTTCTCAGAATCAAAAAAGAGGCTCAGGGATTTCCTTCTTCTCCCTCAGCACAAGCCTTTAGCTATTCCCCCTGTTTTAGACATTGTGGATTATGCGTTTTTGGAGTTAAGTTTGACCCCCCTGATTCCTTACCTCCGGCTCCCAGTAAGCTTGACAGATATTACAGGGTTCCTGACTCGCATACATTTTTATTTAGAAACCCTGCTGCTGATCCTGAAACTATTTCACAGCGCCCAAAGGGAGTTAAGGCCTCAACATCAAAAAATCCTACCCCGTCTGACAGAGATTCAAAGGCACTGGGCAGATGGGGAAAAAAGGTTTATACATCTACAACCTTGGCAATCAGGGCCTTAAACTGTCAATTTCATATGCTTAAGTACCAACAACATGTTATGGGATTGCTGAAACAGAAAATGATGTTGATTTCAGAATGTGCAGAAAATAAAGAATTGCAGGAATTACTGCATGCAGCTGAACAAGTTGGAAAGCATACTTTGCAATGTGGTTTTGATTCTTTAGAGGCCTCCTGCAGGGCCACAGTTACTGGATCTGTGATTAGGAGGCATGCTTGGTTAAAGGAACAAAATTTGCCTGACCATGTTAAAGCTAAATTGTTAGATGCACCTTTACAGCATGATTCTCTGTCCGGTATTAAGGCAGAAGAGGTTTTAAAGAAAATGAAAGACAAAGCTAAGTCTATGCAAGCTATTAAAGACTTCTTACAAGTGCTGCCACCAAGATTCAGTAGACACTGACCTACAAAAAATTGGTCCATTCCTGTGTCAGACAGCTCAAAGGGGCAAAACCAGATGCCCTAAGGGTTCTAGATACCAGGCGCAAGACTCCTATAGGTCAAAGCAATGGGGCGCATCCACCTCCAAATCTGGAGGAGATAAAGCGCAAACCTACATAAAGCAATCCCAATGACTTCCTTCTGCCTGCACCAAGCACTTATCTTTTGGCAGCACCCATAGGGGGGAAAATTAGCACTTTTTGGTAAAAATTGGCAGTTAATAACCCAGGACAAGTGGGTACTAAACATCGTATTACAGGGATACAGATTCCATTTCCACACTCTGCCAATGGCAAATGGTTGGCTTGATCTGCCAAAAAATCAATGGGCAGAGGCACAGAAACCGGTTATGTCACTCATGGATATGAGGGCCATTCAGACAGTACCAGAACAGGAAAAAGGGCAAGGTTTTTACTCAAGACTGTTCTTGGTACCCAGAAAAGACAAGGCCTGGCTGCCAATAATGGATTTATCGATTTTGAACACATACCTGGACATTCCAAAATTCAAAATGCTGACTTTGCAGCAGCTTCTGCCCATGCTGGGCAAGAATGCTTGGCTGGTGACTTTAGACCTAAAAGAGGCATACCTGCATGTCCCAATAAGACAATCGTGCAGAAGATACCTCAGATTCAAGGCTGGCTTAATGCATTACCAATCCTCTGCACTGCCCTTTGGCTTATCTACTGTGCCCAGGGTCTTTACAAAGTGCCTGGCACCAGTAATTGCCTTTTGCAGACAAAGAAGCATACAAATATATCCTTACTTGGACGAATGTCTCATTCAAGCAGAGAACAAGGACACTCTTTGACACCTGGCATTTGTGAAAAGGCTTCTAACATGCCTAGGGTACACAATAAACGAAAATAAATCACAACTGGTACCCTCTCCAAAGATAACATTCCTGGGTGTAAGCTTGAATACAACTGCCCAGATGGCTTACCTCACGCCAGACAAACAAAGGCAACTGACTACTTACTTCAAACTGATGGCAACAAAAGCACAGTCTTCTGCAAGACAAATTCTGCAGGCTCTGGGCTTCATGGCATCCTGCATCCTACTAATTCCATATGCAAGAGTACATATGAGGAAACTTCAGTGGTACCTAAAAAGTTTATGGAGTCAACATTCACACAGTCTGGAAACAATGATTCCTCTCATTCCCTGCCTGCAACAGGAGTTTCTATGGTGGACAAAGGCCTGTCACCAGAACATGGGACAGCCCTTCACTCTACCCCCTGCCAGCCAAACCTTAACAACAGACGCATCAGATTATACCTGGGGGGCCCACATGGCAAGAAGATGCATTCAGGGCATATGGGCACCAAAACAAATGCATCTACATATCAACCAGAAAGAGATGCTAGCTGTTCAAAATGCCCTAACAGTCCTCAAGGACTTATTTCATCCAGGACAACTACTGATAAAGATGAACAACACCACAGTCATGTGGTGTATAAACAAGCAAGGGGGCACACGCTCATACCCCCTTTGCAGATTAGCCATGGCACTGTGGGACACAGCTTTGACCTACCAAATACATCTTCAAGCTCAATTCCTGTCAGGAAAACAAAACACTCTGACAGATGATTTAAGCAGAAACCTTATGGATCCTCACGAGTGGAAACTAAATTCACAAGTCTTCAGCATGATAACAGAGAAATGGGGGAGCCCAGACATAGATCTCTTTGCCTCTCCTCAAAATTATCATTTGAAAAGATTCTGCACAACGACTTATCACAGACAAGCATGGAAAGTGGACGCCCTATCCTTCAGTTGGAAAAACCTATCAGTTTACGCCTTTCCTCCTCTGCCTCTTCTACCCAAGATCCTCCTAAAAGTCAGACAAGAGAAACCAAAGATGATATTAATTGCCCTGGACTGGCCCCGCCAATACTGGTACCCAATCCTAAGGAACTTGTCTCAATACCCAGCTTGGACCTTGCCTCAAAGACCACAGTTACTGTCCCAGCTAAACAATCAGATCCTGCACAATCAACTACAGACTCTGAACCTGGCAGCATGGCTAATCATGTAATCATACAAACGACACCTCTCAGTAAAGCCGTGATGGATGTCATTTTGGAAGCCAGAAGGCCTAGTACTAGACAATCTTATGCTGACAAATGGAAGAGATTCTGTGCTTGGAATCAAGCACAAGGAACTGATACAGCAGAACCACATATTCCTCAGATATGACAATACTTGACTGAGATGCTTGACAAAGGCCTATCTTTCTCATCAGTCAAAATCCATGCCTCTGCCATTTCGGCACATTACAATACAGAGCCACCAATCTTTTTTCATCCTTTAATAAAGCAGTATCTTAGAGGAGCCAAAAATTTAAGGCCTCCTAGAAGATCACCATTACCTGCATGGGACCTCAATTATGTGTTGGAAAAGCTCACCCTGCCTCCATTTGAACCAGCTGTTACCACTGATATAAAGTTCTTATCATGGAAGACAGCTCTGCTACTAGCAATTACTTCAGCAAGAAGAGTTTCAGAGCTACAGGCCCTCATGGCTGTAGAGCCTTTTATCGTATTTTACCCAAACAGGGCGTCTCTGAGGACAAATCCTACTTTTATGCCTAAGGTGGTTTCCAGTGTGGCTCTTAACCAAACAGTTCATCTGCCAACTTTTTAACCAAATCCGCAGAACAAAGGGGAGAGAATTCTGCATTCCTTGGACGTACACAGTCAGCTAAGATTCTATTTGAGCAGGACTAAAGCTCTAAGAAAAACTGAGTAATTACTAGTGTCATATGCTGCAGGATCAGAGGAAAGGCTATTTCAAATCAGACAATTTCAAAGTGGATAAGCCACTGCATCCGTTTCTGCTACTTACACCATGGTAAACCTGTGCCCAAGGGCATTAGGTCTCATTCCACCAGAGCTGCAGCTACTTCAGCAGCCTTTCTCAGGGGAGTACCAACCAAAGACATTCTAGAGGCTGCAACTTGGAGTTCTGTTCACACCTTTACAAAGCATTACCGTTTGCTTCTTTACTCTAAGTCCAGGGCAGGCTTTGCCACTGCAGTGCCTTATAGCTGCACCTAATGCTGTTTAGCTCCAGCCTCCCAACCATAGCTTCGGGATTCTACCCAAATGTAATGACTGCAACAGTGAAACACGAAGAACATAGTACAGTTGTGTACACTTACCATAAATGTAGATGTTCGAGTGTATTCACTTTTGCAGTCCAGGTTACCCTCCCGCCATCCCCCTGTCATTCTAAAGTTTATCTTTCCTTCTCTATCTTCTACAACCTATGTGGTGTATTTGCTTGTAGATGAAGGTAAAGTTTATATTGATGCATTTATATATATTTATAGAATATTGCTACCTTTTTGGGGG
The DNA here is from genome assembly GCF_019279795.1 of Protopterus annectens. Lineage (NCBI taxonomy): Eukaryota > Metazoa > Chordata > Ceratodontiformes > Protopteridae > Protopterus > Protopterus annectens. The sequence goes on from NC_056744.1 coordinate 200,906,151, forward strand.
CACCTGACATTGGGGGCAAGAAAAACTAAAGAAAATGGAGTCTGCTGCATGTTTTATACCCCTGATGACCTGATGTCATGGAAGAGAAGACAGCAACCGACGCAGGACCCAAGACTTTGGAATTCAGTCCGACTGAGGGCAACCTGCCAGCAGATTACCCAAATGTAATGACTGCAACAGTGAATACACTCGAACATCTACATTTATGGTAAGTGTACACAACTGTACTTTTCTGCAGTGGTAACTAATATGACGAACATATGAATACTGCTCATTAATTGTTTTGATGCAAAGCATAGGAAGATGAAAGTATTAATGTGTTTTTCAGCTGTGTAATAAGGTTCATCAGTTCACCCTGCTACAATGGGGTGTGTTTATGTGAAAATAATTCTCCCTCACATATATGAAGGACTGCCAGCATTTGACTCTCACATCCAAAGGAGAACAAATGGGCTAATTGTTTCTTGTCCCAGTTTGCAAGTAAATGAATGTACTGGTTTCACGCTGGAGGGGAAATGAATGGTTCAGCTTGGGGCTGGCAGGGAAGACTTCATGGTTGGCTGTGAGGGTTAAAAACAGTTCATCACTGCAGTCAGTACAAGGAATTTATTAGCAGGATAGAGCTTCTGTATCCCTTTAGAATGTTTCCCCTTGATTTGTGTCATGTAGTAAGCAAACAAAGATTTTGGAATCAACACTTCATAGATGTTTAATTGCTGACAAGTTCACTGAAAAATTATTGGTTAAGGCTGACAGGGTGAAATGGCTTCAGATAAAAGGAATGATAGTTTACTATTGAATTTGTTTCATCTTGGAGGTAGTTGTATTAATTATGGATTTGCAGGGGCTAGAATCCCACACATATGTGTTTTGGGCAACTTTGTTCACCATGTAAAATAATTATTTTAAAAAATTAATGTAATCTATCAATTTAAATTATTGAGCACTTAAAAATTCAATGACAAGTTAGTGTCATATAACTATCAGATTGCTTTTACCTAAAGCACTCACCAGTCATAATTAAAACCTTCAGACAGTGCATCAACTTTTTGTACACTTCACTTTTTCAAGTCGTCATAATACATAACTATGTTTAGGCTGACAGAGAGCTACTTCGCCATGCTGATGTTCATCATGCATATAGCTGCAGTCATAACAGATGGGTTTTCCTGCCGTCAGGCGGGTCCTCGGTCGGCCAAATTCCAAAGTCTAGGTCCGGCGTCGGTTGTCGTCGCTTCCTCCCGGACGTCAGTGCGACAGGGGTATAAAAGATCCAGCCAACGCCATTTTCTTCAGTCTTTCTTGCCGCGCGGTGCCCGAAGCAGAAGCAGTTCGCAAGTGCCGGTCGGCCAGCTCCTGAGATTACGAATATTTTTCTACCGAAGTCTTCTTGAAAGCTAAGTACCCCGTTGGGGAAACTTTTCTTGCCTCAGACCGATGTCAGACAAAGTTAATAATTGCATTTCTTGTGGGAAGCAAATACTGCATAAGGATTTTCATTCCCTCTGCATTCCTTGCCTAGGCCCAGACCACGATGTCTCGGCCTGTCGTTTTTGTGCTACATTCAACAGACACACTATTACGTGTCGGGCGGAGTTCGCCCAACACTATTTCGGCAAAAAATTTAATTACATTATGTCGTCGGATACTCCGACTCCAGTTTTAAGTAAAAGACGCAAAGATAAGGACCGACATACGAGGTCCGCGACTTCTACCGACACCACGCCAAAGCCGACTACAGGTGGTCCGGTTCTCAGTGAGGCGCCTACGCAGCCCCTGACTACCGACGACACTTCATTGGCGGTGTCTTCTGTACCCGAGGTCGCAGGCTGTTCGGCTCACACCCCGACTCCAGATACCGAAGCCACTATTGGCGGTGAAACTCAGAGTTTAGATAGACCTGCCACCTCTCAAGGTGTCTACAGGCCTTCCTCTTCTTTTTCCATCAAGGCTTTCACTAAGTCGAAATCAGCCATGCATACTAAAAAACAAGCTCCGCAGGGCCCTTCTCAAGGCCCCATGCCTAAAAAGCAGATGCTCAAAATGGCTGAGGATTTGATTAATCTTATTAGGGGTTCTCAACCCCCCCCCCCGGACAAAAGACCCAGAGTAGAGGAAGAATCCCCCTCCTCGGACCAGGCCTCCATTATTTCAGAACATTTAAAAAGACCAGGAACATTCTTACTCCCCTTTTGAAGATTCTGATGCAGAGGCGTCCATTCCCTCTGTCTCCCCCTCTGAGGATTACTCTTTTGGGGAAACCTTACAGACCTTGAGGGAACACTTCCACTGGGAAGGCCAAGAGTACTCAGACTCCAAGAAAAGGCTTAGGGATTTCCTCTTGCTCCCTCAGCACAGGCCTCTGGCTATACCTCCTGTCTTAGACATTCTAGATGACGTGTACTTGGAGGCCTGCCTTAACCCAGATTCTTTACCCCCAGCTCCAGCCAAGCCTGACAGGTATTACCGGGTTCCTGAGTCACACCAATTCCTATACAAAAGCCATGCGGCTGACCTAGAAACTATATCACAGGGTCCCAAGGGAATTAAGGCCTCCACTGCTAAAAATCCATTACCCTCAGAGAGAGATTCCAGAGCTTTAGAGAGGTGGGGGAAAAAGGTTTACACCTCGGCCACCTTAACCACAAGGGCATTAAACTGTCAGTTCCATATGTTAAAGTACCAACAATTTCTGTTATCACAGTTGAGAAACAAAATGTCACAACCTGAACAACCAGACTTGAAGGAGTTGCAGGATTTGATGCATAGTGCAGAACAAGTGGGTAAACATACCCTGCAATGTGGTTTTGATGCTTTAGAGGCCTCATGTAGAGCTGCTGTTACAGGATCAGTCATACGTAGACATGCCTGGCTCAAAGAGCAAACCTTACCAGATCATGTCAAAGCTAAATTACTAGATGCCCCTCTGCAAAAAGATGTATTGTTTGGTGTTAAAGCTGAGGAGGTATTAAAGAAAATGGAGGAGAAGGCAAAATCAATGCAAACAGTAAAAGATTTCCTACAGGTACAACCTCCATGTTTCAGTAGAAATTGGCCTTCCAAAAATTGGTCCTTTCCAGCCACGGACAGACCCCAAAGAGGTAGATACAGGTGCCCGAGGGGCAGAGGGCAATCTCAAGGATCATTTAGAGGCAGACAATGGCAAGCACCCACACAAAGAGGTGGTGAGGATAGTTCACAGCCATTCAGAAAGCAGAACCAATGACTTTCCCCTTTGCATGCCAAGCAAGGCTCAAATGGCAGCACCTTTAGGCGGAAAACTGGCATTATTTTCGATAAATTGGCATATTGTCACAAAAGACAAATGGATCCTGGACATTATAGACAGAGGCTACAGATTTCACTTTCACATCCTTCCAAAAATGAGAGGCATGCCAAACCTGCCACACAATCAAAGGGCAGAGGCACAGAAACAAATTTCAGATCTCATGGACATGAAAGCTATTCAAGAGGTACCTGTACAAGAACAGGTTCAAGGTTTCTATTCCAGACTATTCCTGGTACCAAGGAAGGGAAAAGATTGGAGACCTATTTTGGACCTATCCATCCTAAACACTTTTTTACTCGTACCAAAATTCAAGATGCTCACATTACAGCAGCTTCTTCCCATGCTGGGCAAGGAGTCTTGGCTGTTAACATTGGACCTCAAGGAGGCATACCTGCATGTCCCAATCAGACAAGATTGCAGAAGATACCTCAGATTTCTTGCAGGTTTAACCCATTATCAATTCTCTGCATTGCCCTTTGGCTTATCTACTGCGCCCAGAGTGTTCACGAAATGCCTGGCATCAGTAATCGCCTACTGCAGACTTCAAGGGATACAAATATACCCATATCTGGATGACGGCCTGATCCAAGCGGACAGCAAGCACATACTTATGAAACATCTGGCGTTTGTAATAATGTTGTTGAATTCTCTGGGATACACAGTCAACAAAAAGAAATCAAGGCTAATACCCTCTCAAACAATAATTTTCCTGGGTGCCAGCTTGGATACAAACACCCAGATGGCCTACCTCACGCCAGAGAAACGGGGGCAACTAACTCAATACTTCAGAAAACTGGCAACTTTCACCAGGCTGACTGCAAGGAAAATCCTGCAGGCTCTGGGATTCATGGCATCTTGCATCCTACTAATCCCATGTGCAAAGCTGCATATGAGGAAACTTCAATGGTACCTAAAAAACCTATGGTCTCAACACAGCCACAGTTTGGAAACAATAATACCACTAATTCCATGTCTTCAAAAGGAATTTCTGTGGTGGGCTCAAGCATGCCAAAGAAACACAGGTCTACCATTCTGCAAGCCTCAAGCAAACCAAATCATCACAACAGACGCCTCGGACTACGCCTGTCGGGCGCACATGACAGATCGGTGCATTCAGGGCAAATGGTCCCAAAAAGAAAAACACCTACACATCAATCAGAAGGAAATGCTAGCAGTAATAAATGCTATTATAGCTTTCAAAGACCTACTGCATCCAGGCCAGCTATTGATAAGGACGGACAACACCACAGTAATGTGGTACATAAACAAACAGGGAGGTACCCATTCATACCCCCTATGCAGGCAAGCCATGTCTCTTTGGAACATGGCTCTAGAATTACAAATCGAGCTTCAAGCACAGTACCTGCCAGGCAAGGAAAACACACTGGCAGACAACTTAAGCAGAAATATGACAGATCCACACGAATGGAAGTTGCATCCTCAAGTTTTCACAAAGATAACTCAAGCATGGGGAAGGCCAGACATAGATCTCTTTGCCTCCCACAGAAATCACCAATTGGCAAAATTCTGCTCAAGGACCTTTCATCCACAGGCCTGGAAGGTGGACGCACTCTCCTTCAGTTGGGCAACAATGACAGTTTATGCCTTTCCACCTCTCCCTCTGCTGCCCAAAGTTCTATTAAAAACCAGAGCAGACAGACCAAAGATGATTCTCATTGCTCCAGACTGACCAAGACAACACTAGTACCCACTCCTGAAAAGCCTGACGCATTCCCCACCATGGATCCTGCCTCTAATGCCACTTCTACTGACTCAGCACAACTTCAAAACTCTACACAGTCAGCTGAAAACACTCAATCTAGCCGCATGGAAGATTCCTTAAATTCACAACAGGCCCTACTCTCCAAGGAGGTGCAGGATGTCATTTTGGAGGCCAGAAGACCTTCTACAAGAAAAGCCTACTCTGCAAAATGGAAACGGTTTTGTGCCTGGAATGAGAAAAAGGGTCAGAATCCTGGAATACTGAATTTACCCCAAATATTACAGTACCTAGCTGAGATACTAAGCAATGGACTTTCATTCTCCTCCATCAAAATCCATGCCTCAGCCATTTCTGCAGAATACAATACTGATCCTCCTTTATTCTCTCACCCCCTCAGAGGGGCTAAGAATATAAAACCCCCAAGGAAACAACCAGTACCTGCTTGGGACCTCAATTTCATACTAGAAAAACTGACCTTGCCTCCTTTTGAGCCAGCTGCGTCAACAGAACTGCAATACTTGTCTTGGAAAACAGCCTTCCTCATGGCAATCACTTCAGCTCGCAGGGTTTTGGAACTACAAGCCCTCATGGCTGTGCAGCCTTTCATCATTTTCCATCAGGACAGAGTTACCTTACGAACCAATCCGTCCTTTATGCAAAAGGTAGTATCCAGGGTAGCCTTGAATCAGGCTATCCACTTACCTACCTTCTACCCTAATCCTCAAAACAAAGGGGAAAGACTACTACATTCCTTGGACATTCACAGACAGCTGCGTTATTATTTGGACAGAACAAAGCCTTTCAGAAAATCAGAGCAACTCTTTGTGTCCTATGCTGCAGGAGCTCAAGGGAAGCCTATTTCCAAACAGACAATCTCAAAGTGGATAGCCCACTGCATACGCTTTTGTTACTCTTTTCATGGTAAATCTGTACCTGCAGGCATCAGATCTCACTCCACAAGGGCCACAGCTACCTCTGCAGCTTTCCTCAGGGGGGTTCCTACCAATGATATTTTGGAAGTAGCCACTTGGAGTTCCGTACATACCTTCTCCAAGCACTGTCACCTACCATTATACTCCAAATCTAGAGCAGGCTTTGCCACTGCAGTCTTGCAGGGCATCCTGGCTCCTCCTAGTTCCACCTAGTGCCTACCACCCCTTTTTTAGCTTTGGGATTCTACCCATCTGTTATGACTGCAGCTGTATGCACGATGAACATAGTACAGTTTTGTACCTACCATAAATGTAGATGTTCGAGTGCTAATACAGCTGCAGTCCAGGTTTCCCTCCCTCCTTCCCCTCTAGGGGTATTCATTTATGGTGTATTTGCTTACAACTACTGTTTTTTGATTATATTGCATGGCATTATTACATAATTTTTTGTATTGCCTTCCTTCTGGGGGCACCTGACATCTGGGGCAAGAAAAACTGAAGAAAATGGCGTCGGCTGGATCTTTTATACCCCTGTCGCACTGACGTCAGGGAGGAAGCGACGACAACCGACGCCGGACCTAGACTTTGGAATTCGGCCGACCGAGGACCCGCCTGACGGCAGGAAAACCCATCTGTTATGACTGCAGCTGTATTAGCACATTTATGGTAGGTACAAAACTGTACTTTATCCCCATCCAATAATGCTAATGCAAAGTGCAGTGCCCCTTTAAAGTATAGAAAAAAAATTATACATCTCTTTTTCCAGGTTGTTATGGTCCTGTGTGTATAATTGGTGTGGATCCACTATGAAAGAACATTAATTTGCCCTTTGGTTCATTATACATAACATATTTATATCACAAGCTCTTTTCTCCTTGGCTGATTTGCTTCCATTCATTTTATGTGCCTAATCCCTCTGGCTTAGTAAATGTAGTTTGAATGTGGTGACTGGTAAATTCCAATAGGACAAAAATTGCAAAGGAAAATTTAAAAAAAATGAAGTAATACAACTAGAAATGAGTCTGAATGCTGTCAGACTACCACAGACAAATATTAAAAACAATTTATTCCACTACATATTAATGCAAATCTGGAGGGAAGTCTCCCTGTACACTACACTTGCAAACATCTATGCACTACTATAGTTCATGTCGGTGTCATAACAAGGAACAACTGCAGAAGTGGAATTGTATAGTACAGCCCTAATGAAACTAATCAAAGTATGTCCCAGGCACAACTGTATCAAATCTAAATGATTTCATTCCACACAAGTTACCAAATTAAAATAAAAAGAAAGAAAGAAAACAATAAAGTACTGCTTTAAGACATTTGGCATTGCACAAAACCAGAAGTAATAACTAATAACATCCCACTGAAAAATGCAATCTTCTATACCTAATTGTAAGTGAATTACCTTTTCCAAAACTATGGTATAAAATGTTATATCACAATCACATGGCCATTCTGCCTCTAACTGCACTCATTACTACAATGCAAAATAGTTACAGAAATTTTTCCCAGCTTCTTCCAAAAGAAATACAGTCTTCGGGTGCAAGGGAGCAAGAAAGGCTCACTATAGTGAAAAAGCCACTACATTTTCATACTTCTTTACTAAGCCTGCACTGAGTAACACTGATAAACCACTGATTATTTTAGAAGATAGAAATGTCACTTTCACTTTCAAAGCATATTATTTCAATTTAGGGGAAAAAAATCATTCTTTCGGGCAGCATGGCACTTTGATTTAGTATGTTTAACTTTTGACCCATATTGTAAGATAATACCTGTTGATTGTCTTGTAATTTTTTGCCACTGAGTCAGGTAATCCAGCAGCCAGACTCCTCTCCCTGCCTAGTATCACCTGATAGTCCTTCTCCCCTGTTACTTTTTCTTTCCCCACCTACGTATCCTTGTCTTGGTTACCTTCTGTATCGTTCCTTCTGCCCTCTAGGTGGCAGTACAATCCAGCTTTGTGCCCTCACTGTCTCCCCCACTTGTGCTTGCTTTAGCTCAATATAATTCTCTTTTCTTCTATTTCTCATCTCTTGCCCTGCTGCTTACCTCCTAGCCCCTACTCTTCACATCCTTTACCTACTTTAGACTATATCCACTTCTAGCTTCCCTGCTTCATTATCCTCTCTCCCACACCATACCTGCTCTACTAGAAGCTACATACATGTTACTCCGTCTCCTTCTTTTTTGCCCCTTACTGATTGTCTCCTCTGAATCCTCCACCATTTGGTCTTACCCGCTCCGTTCGCCCTACGGGCTCACTCCGCTCCCCTACCCTACCCCCAATTCTCACCCACCCCCAGTGGTGTTAAACTTAAACATCTCTGACCACACCCACTTAACTACTCAGCCTATCCCATTAGACTACTACTTATCAACCTCACCCCTTCTCCAATTCTCTCTGTAACTAACCCCACCCTTCTATAAATTTACTTTTCATCCCTCTACTTCTCTGTTACCCCTCCCATAAGTCACCTCTAATCTATTCTACCTTAAATTTCTTTTATCTTTACTTTGTTTAACCCACTATATAATCTCTTAACCCCACTATCACAAATGACCTTCTTACTTAACTATACCCTTAAGAACTTTCTTCTTATTACTTCTTCAATAATATTCCTATCTTCACCCTATGCCCTAACCTACTACTTAACATCTCTCTTTAATTAATAATGAACCTTCCCATCAACAAACATTACCTATCACTCAGCTCAACTTCTTCTCCCATAGTAATATAACCTCTACTTCAGTTTACCTACTCCCAAGGTTTCATAGATCTTCCCATGTTACTTACTTCTCCAGCAAGATAAGCCCACCCAAGTACCTTAAAAACATAAAGACTTTACTAAAATATCCCACTCAACTTCTATTAGATGGCGATATTCATCCTAATCCCGGCCCAAACCCTCCAATCTACAATAACCTACAAAACGAAACAACTAATTGTGTCTCTACCTCTATAAAACTAGGTAATTCTCTTAGAATAGCTCATCTCAACATCCGTAGTATTAACAATAAACTTACTCAACTGCATGCCCTCTTACAGGTGCATGCATTTGATATCCTTTGCCTTACAGAAACTTGATTGAAACCCTGTACTCATGACCTAGAAATAACCCCACCTGGATATAACATCCTAAGATGTGACCGTACCACCAAGAAGGGTGGAGGTGTAGCTATCTTGTACAAATCTGAACTTCTAATTTCATGCTTTAATGTGTTACTCCCCTCTAATACCAATGCAGAAACCCTTTCCATTAAACTCCAACTTAATAAATCTAAATCTGTTTATATAATCTGCACCTATATCCCTCCAGGAAATAATATTAACACTCTTGAAAAGATTCTTAGTAGCCTTTCCACCCTACTACTTCAAGAAACTATTGTACTAGGTGATTTTAACATTGACTGGACTACCTGTAACTCTCCTAATCCTAACTCCCACATAAATCTTTATGGCTTCACTCAAATAATAAACACCCCCACAAGAATCCACAAACCTAGTAATAAAGAAGCTACTCTTGACTGGATACTTATAAATAGTCATCCTGAAACCTATACTGCAGGAACACTTCCAGATGACCTTAGTGACCATGTACTTACCTATATAACAAAACAAAAGGCTCACACACCTATTAATAACACATTTATAAACTATTGTTCCAAAAAACACTTTAAAGCAGAGAGCTTTCAGAACGAACTAAAGGCCTGTAACTGGACACCTCTGAAACAACTCTATCTAGATGAAGCAGTTTCTTACTTTAATACCAAGTTCCTACAAATCCTAGATCTCCATGCCCCCCTTCGCTCTTCCTGAGTTAGGACTAAAACAGCCCCATGGCTCACAAAACAAACAAAGGACAAAATACTCCTACGGAACAAAATATGGGCCAGATGGAGAGCCACTAAGAGCTCTGCTGACCACCTATATTTTAAACAGCTAAGAAATGCAACCAAGAATGACATTGTCTTAGACAAGAAAACTACTATCTCCACCTTCAACAATCACACCCAAATAACCCTAAAAAGTTTTGGTCAGGCATTAATAAACTTCTCCATCCAGGACATACCATAACTCCAGCCCCATCTTCAGTTCCCCATAATAACCCTTTGCAAATAGCAGATGCCTTTAATAATTACTTCACAGAAACTATAGAAACTCTTGCAAACACAATATCTCCGATTTCCCCCAGCACTTTACAAAACACTGACAGTTCAGTGCCTCCCTTCCATATACAACCTGTGCCAACATCCTTTATCTGCAAACTCCTTCAAAAACTCAAACCTTGCACCCCTTCTGCCGACCACCTACCAGCAGAATACCTTCAAATAGCTTCCAAAGTCATAGCATATCCCATATCCATCCTTATAAACCGAACAATCATAGAAGGTAACATCCCATCCATATGGAAACTCTCCCATATAATCCCCTTACATAAATGAGGCAAATCCACTGATATCTCCAACTTCCGACCAATTGCATTACTCTCTCCACTAGCCAAAATAATGGAAAAATGTATTCATCAACTACTCCAACATCTGCTCCACAATAACTTACTTGCCAACTGTCAGCACGGCTTTAGGCCCTTTCATAGTACAACTACCGCCCTTCTATCTTTTACTGACTGCATTAACAAGAATCGAAATAATAATTCTGTATCTTCTGCACTATTCATTGACCTATCAAAAGCCTTTGATATGGTTAACCATGACTTACTAATCAATGTCCTAAAAGCCCAATCTCTTGACCCACAAGCAATACTCTGGTTTACATCCTATCTAAATAATAGACAACAAGCAGTGCTCAGGGACAATAATCTCTCCACACCCCTCCCTGTAAACATTGGAGTCCCTCAAGGCTCTATCCTTGGCCCTCTTCTATTTTCCATCTGTATTAATGATCTAAATACTGCTGTTCCTCAAGCCACATGCATACAATACGCTGATGATTCTACCTTAATCTGTACTGCTAAGTCATCTATCTCTCTTCAGACCCTTACTCAAGCAGTTTTTAACACCGTTGAAAATTGGTTCACCCATCACTACCTCCTCCTCAACCCTAAAAAAACAAAATTATTACTCTTTGCCCCCACTCAAAAGTCACCAGAGTTCTACTTCACAATTATCTCTAACAATGGAACTACTATTTCCCCTGACACTACTACTCGTCTACTGGGTATAACCTTAGATAATAACCTCAGCTTCGAACATATCAACAATACTATACAGACTGTCAATAAAAAACTAGGCTCTCTGTATAGAATCAAACCCTTCCTCACACCACTAGCTAAAACCTCCATTGCCCAAACTCACCTAACTTCTACTCTATTCTATGCTTCCGCCATGTACATCAATCTATCAAAACACAATCTAAGCAAGCTTGAAACCAGCTATAATAACATAGCTAGATTTGTCACTGCCACCCCTTTCAGAACCCACCACTGTCACA